>NW_016107594.1:1536950-1556950 GCF_001604975.1 Cebus imitator
AAAAAAAAAAAAAAAAAAAAAAAACCAAAAAAACATGGCTTTAAGCAATAGAGCTACTCAGCTTCAGGGAGCTACTCATTAGTTTGAAAACTAGATCAATGAGAGAGAGAACTATTTTCTGCCAATTTGTGCGCTAGTAATTTGTTTTATTAAACTGGATCCTTAGAGACATGTGCAACCTATTTGGATGCTTCTTTTTTTGTCTTCTAAAAAGTGGGATGGCTGCAGCTCTGTCATTCCAAATGAGTATTTTTCATGGAAATTGAATATTATGCTCTTTGAGCCTCTGCATACAGTACTGTGTTACCATAGCAGTGTTTGAGACTATCCTAAAAATTATTCCTAAGAGGAAATTCTAATGATCATTGTAGTCACCATAGTCGTTGTCATCTTCATCTTCATTTCATCATCATCATCTTCATCATCTATCTTCATCATCTTCATCATCATCACTTAACAGCTTCAGCGCAGTGCCCAAGAGTTGAATAGCAGGTGCTGTATTCTTTACGTACATGTCAATACATTTATTCTTGATAGTTTGATGTTATCCTCATTTTATAGATGAGTTTTAGCAGGGTTAATAAACTTGACCAATTTCATGGAGCTAGTCAATAAAAACGATCAGACTTAATTCTAAGACGTGTCTCCTGAGGCTATGATTCTCCTACTATGACAAATTGCATTATATAGAAAAACACTGTATTTAGAAAACTAGAGAATTTTTGTGTCTATAATTGTTCTGGACATTCTGCTCATAATACAAATAAGTTAATGTTTTTGAATGTTATAAAAACTTGGTATAGTGTATGATTTACGGGAGCCAGTCACAATTGGAGTAAAGATTTTCATTTTGCTTATTTCCATCAGAAAACATACATAAAAATCCATCATTGTGTTATTTTGCCAGTAAGATGCTCCCTTAAACTAAGGTGATATAAATAATTCAAAATTACGTAGGTCACAGAGTTAGTTATTGTTAAGATGACATGGTTTTGCAGCAGAGAGTTTACTGGATTGTTTGAAGGTCAATGAAAATTGACTTATGATTGTTGATTATTTCTTCCCAAGAAAAACATCAAAGTTGCTTATATCAAATTTCAGAGAAGTAAATTAACTGTCACAGACAAAATTTCAGGACTTGGATTAATTTGGAAGGAACAACTATGTCACAAATCTAAAAACAGCCCACACTATGTTTTTGTTTGCCTGAATTTGATAGAAATATGGTCAAAGCCGCTTTTCTATTTTTATTCTGTTCCAGCGTGTTCACCATAACTCCAGAGGAAAGAAGTCACAGAGGCCCATTTTGGTGGGAGGAGTAAATCTGTATTGTACATTTTTGATTAGGAAATCTAACCTCTCAGCTTACAGATTTATTTAGATCCTTACCCAACAGCCTGACTTTTAGCACTCAACAGAAACTATACAGGACAAAGTTTGCTTTTAACTATGCTTCGGAAACTGATAATTATTTCTTTTATTTCTTTATCTTTCTCTCTTTTTTAAGGGACTTTAATTTTTCCTGAGAAATTTTACCATAATGTAATGACTGCTTGTACAGTCATTGTATAAGCAGTTTTTGTTTTGGCCATTTATTACACGTTAGAGAGAAACCTTAATATTTTGTTTGTAACGAAGTCATTACATTGGATTACATTTACTATATTCTCATGTTTTCCCATTTGAACTCAAGTTGTTGAGAACAAAGGTGGAGTTTTGTCATCTCTGGGACTTCAGCTGTAATGACTTTTAGTGCAATGCCTGGAATACACAGTCAGTCAGTAAACAGCTTTTATATAATAAATTTTTGAAAAAAAAATAAGAAGTGATAAAACCCACAAGAAATAATACTGTTTTTAAATGAAAATTAATATATATCATTTAAAGTGTTCTCATATAGAATTTAATTGTGTTCTAATATTTATTAGACTATTTGACCAAGACAGAATTAGTAACTGACCTAAAAAGCAAATAAAATGTGATTTTACTTGGAGACTTAGTTTCTTTGGCTGATCTAATGTTCTTATGGTTCATTATTAATTTAAATGATGACTTCTGTAGTGGCAGTTTTGAGTCGCAAATGCTGTTTTCATTGGCTTAAAAGAGTTTTGATTAAAGGCAAGACTTAGAAAATTCTCACTGACCTCAGTCTTGTCTCCGGATATCTGGTAGAACCTGTTTCCTCTCCATAGCTGAGTTTACAAGAAAGTAAAGAAAAACCCCAGGGTAAAATGGAAGTGGACTTTGGGACCTGAGTGATAACTTGATGCTGGAGGCTGAGGGTCCTGACTGGGTGCGTTTTACTCTCTTAGCACCAGGCTGGCTAACTGGGTGGCGATTAATGTTTGAAGCTCCAGGGTCCTGAAGATGAGGTGTTGGAGCTAAGTTTCCTCCATGTGTGTCCAGAGTACTTCAAATTCATGATCCTCAGAAAGGCTGAATTCAAACTTAAAAATCAGCCCACCAGTGAAAGGAAATAGCCAGGGAAATGGATACCTATCTTTGTCTCTACTGAGAGGGGAGCATGAAACGACGTTCTTAAATTTGTAACCACAAGCCTGCCTTTATTCTCGTTTGGGATTCCTTTCAGGCTGCCTATGTGGCCTGGGAATCCCATATTGCAGAAATGAAAGAGGCCAGGTCTAGTGCCCATGGAAGGCTGGCAGCAACAAAGGAAGACGCTCTACAGAGTGAGGGCATCCTCCGCCATGCCTGGCAGTTTCACTCAGATCCAAGTCAAGTGTGCGTCCACAGGTTGAAATCCACCCAAGATAGTCAAAAGCAAGTGACTCTGAATGAGACCCTGCAAACAGCAGAATGAGAACTCCAGGAATTATCTGTAGGAAAGAGAAGTAACAGTAAATAGGACTAACTTTAGAGGTTAAAAAATCAAGGTAAATCTAAAATAGGAAGCAGTACTAAGGAAGGGGGTACTAAGGATGCAGCAGTCACAGAACTTTACATCTTTGCAGGATAAGATAGACTTTAGGTTTTCATTGCTTTCTGTTTTGCTACGTTACCATATTATTGACTCATTCATTCATTTGTATTTATATTAACTTCCATATCTACTTTTTGATACATTTTTTCTAGCTTTATTCGGGTATAATGAATAAAAACTTTATACATGTAAGGTATATAATGTGATGTTTTGATATACATTAAGAAATGGTGACCACTATCTCATTAACATATCCATCACTTCACACAGCAAATATTTTTCTTTGTGTGATGACAATATTTAAGATCTACTCTCAGCCAGGTGAGGCGGCTCATGCCTGTAATCCCAGAATTCTGGGAGGCTGAGGCAGGAGGATCACTTGAGCCTACGAGTTCAAGACCAGCGTGGGCAACATAGCAAGATCTCATCTCTATAAAATATATATATATATATGTATATATATATATACATATATATATATATATTTTATATATAATATACAAGTAAATGAGAGTAAAGGCAGAGTAGAAAAATATACCAGGTAAATATTATCTATCTAAAATAACTCATGTTTCTATCATAATATCAAATAAGACAAATATTGACATTTATTTTATATACATATATATGTAACATATATAATATAAATATACATATATAATATATATATCTACTCTCTTATCAAATTTCACGTATAAAGCATAGTGTTACTAACTAGAGCAGTCACTCTGTACATTATATTTCCCAGTGCTGATTCATCTTCGAAGTAAAAGTTGGTAAACTTTGATCATTCTTCCCCTTTTCCCTCTCCCCAGCTCCTGGCAACCACCATGCTAATTCTGTTCTCTGCTTCTGAGAAGGGGATTTTCTTCTTAGACTCCACATGTTAGTGACATTCTACAGTATTTTTCTTTCTGTGCCTGTCTTATTTCACTTAGAAACAAAAGGGAAAGAGAAGAGAAAGGAAAGAAAACAGAACACATCCTTCTTCTTGTGTCTACAACACAAGCTTCAGGAG
Source organism: Cebus imitator (assembly GCF_001604975.1). Classification (NCBI taxonomy): domain Eukaryota; kingdom Metazoa; phylum Chordata; class Mammalia; order Primates; family Cebidae; genus Cebus; species Cebus imitator. The sequence goes on from NW_016107594.1 coordinate 1,540,910, forward strand.
TGGCTGGGCCTCCATTCTCTAGTAGCTTTTAATGTAATCACGATTATTAAACAGAAGAGACAACTTTCAAGCCAGTAGAAGGGAGAAAAAAAGATTCTAACAAAGACATACGTAAGTGACACATAAAAATATTGTACATAGCATAAAACAAGATATCAAAAATCCTAAATTCACCCTTAAAGCATAGTATCTGCTCTCTATATTGTACTTTGCTTTTTAATTGGATGTATGTTGTTTACAAAATATACAAGTAAATGAGAGTAAAGGCAGAGTAGAAAAATATACCAGGTAAATATTATCTATCTAAAATAACTCATGTTTCTATCATAATATCAAATAAGACAAAGTTTAAGACATTTATTTTAAGAGAAAACAGTTATTGAAGACAAAGAATGTCATAATACAAATACACAAGATCTAATTTTCGAGGAGATTTGACAGTGTTCACGTTGCATGTTCCTTATAACTTAGCCTAAATTGTTTAAATCAAAAAGTGATAAAATTTTAAGAAGATATTAATAAACCAGCAACATAAGAATTTTCAATTAACCTCTTGCAAAAACTGAAACACTATGAAAATCATTTACAAGGAAATGCCAATATTAAACGTCTAAAAGGAAACCACAAATGTGTTTTCATAAACAATACTATAAAATTTTCTCTTTGCCTGAATAAAATCCAGGTATTTTGGCTATATGCTTGCATTTGGCTAGTGTTCTTTAACACCGTTTGCATTGTAATAACTTTAGTAGTAAAGATCTGCACCCCACCACTCAGTGAAGTATATACTAGCATATTAGTAAAAGTATAATTTTTATTTTTAATAAAAACCCAAAGCATACAAATATCTCCTGCAAATCAATAGTGATTCAGTGGGAAATCAGGCAAATAAAATAACTAGACACATCATGAAGGAGGAAATTGATGTACAGTGAACAAATGTAAACATGAATTTCACTAGTAATAAGCAGAATGCAAGCTGAAGAAACAAACAGGTAATGTTCACCCCACTTAGATGGGTGACGCCTGATAATAATCAATATTGGCAAGGATGTGATCTGATGGGACTTACCCACTGTAGATCAGGTGCGTTGACTTAGCAATTGTTTGAAGAACCTAGCAATTTCTAGTAAAATGGATGTTTGTGGCCTCCAAGGTAGCACTTCCATTTCACATATATGTGCTAAAATAAACCTCTTTCAAATGTGCACAAGAAGACATGTTTACTGATGTGCATTATAGCTCTATTAGTAATAGTGAAAAACTAGAAACAATCACATTTCCTAGCAAAATGGATATAATTTTGTAATATTATACAATAGAATGCTGTGTGGTAGCAATAGTAAATGAACTTCAGCTATAATACTTTAATCTGGATGAATTTCGAACATATGAGCACTGTGCCAAATAATATCTGCATATTATTACATCATATTTTAAAATAGTAATCTCTTCTTATGGTTTATGAAATATGTGTGTATGTGCATATATTTGTGATAAACTTGGTGAAACGTTGTTTCCATGATAAATAGAAATTTCAGGACCCAGTATTGCTGGTAGGGGAAGGTTGGCATTGCTTTGGGTAAGGACTCCGACAATATTTGTAATGTTTTGAAGAGTATTTTAAAACAATCCTAGATCAGCAATCAGACTATTACTTTGTAAATTTAAAAAACGACATTTTTAAAACAATTGAATTTTGTTGAAGAAGGAATACATGGGCCATAAACTTTATGTATGAAAAGTTAATTTCTAAGACAAAAACTTAAGGCATTCTCTTAGCATTGGGATATGTCCAGGAATAATTATAGATGAAGCTAATTTGGGGACTCCTGTTTTCTCTTCTTTTCTTGAGATCCACTCACTTTCCTATTCTGAGGCTGTGATTTTCCTGAAGAGAGATGAAAACAGTCTTAAGATACTGTTTATGTCCAATGCCAGCCAGGGACTGGGGTTTCTTGTTTAGAAAAACCTATCACGCATTCTCTCTGTGCTTTGAAAGCCATTGCGGGCTGGAATGTAACTTCTAGAGTGCATGGCCCTTTGCTTTGTGGGTGAGATATTTTGAAGGTATGCCTAATTAGCTCTGATATTTAAAATACGACCTTTCAGAGGTAAATGCTACATCAAAATCATCAATGTTGAAACTCAAAACAGGGTCTATGCGCAATTTCTCCTTTAAAGTTTGACATTTCCAATAAATGCCTATCCCACAGGAAATCTTTTAAAATCTTATTTAGATATTTATACACATTAGTATATTAAGTAGATGCAAGAAGTTTGTCTATAATGATCTTAGAATAAAGCAAAGTTGAAAACACGTGGCACAGCCAGGTAGAGATGAGACTTTTGCGGCTGGTGTCCATGAGGTACAGGGTTCCTGATATTTCTGCTGCTGTGACCTTAGAGTTGCCTCTAAATTTTCAGCTGGGTAAACATTGTAAATGTTACGGACTAAATGTGTGTGTCCCCACACATTCCTGTGTTGCAACCCTCCCCCTAGTGTGATGGTATTTGGAGGTGAGTCCTCTGGGAGGTGATTACCTGTAGATGAAGTTCTGAGGGTCGGTGGGGCCTCCATGGTGGAATTATGCCCCCATGAGAACAAGGGTTCCTTTCCTCCCTCTTATCCTCTTTCCCTCCCTCCCTCTCTTGTTTTAGCCATGAGAGCACACAGGGAGAAGGACAGGTCTTTAAGATAGGAAGGGGCAGGGCGTGCTGGTTCACGCTTGTAATCTCAGCACTTTGGGAGACCAAGACAGGAAGATTGCTTGAAGCCAGGAGTTTGAGACCAGCCTGAACAGCATGGCGAGACCTCGTCTCTAGTAAAAATAGAAAAAATAGCCGGGCATGGTACCACGGGCCTGTAGTCCCAGTTGCTAGGAAGGCTGAGGTGGGAGTATCGCTTCTGCCTTCCACAACTGTGAGAAACAAATATCTGTTGTTTAATCCACCTAGCCTATGATATTATTTTAGGCGGTTTGAGCAGACTACGATACTAACGATTCTGAAAAATCCTATTATTTGTAAAGTGGTTGTAGATATTATTAACCTGGCCTCCACAAACACAACAGAATAACCAGTATGCCATAGCCAAATAATAAGTGCTTATTTTCTGTATTCCCTATGCATGCAACTTTATGCACATTCAAAGCAATTGGCCAGTGTATGAGGTGGGTGCTATTTCACCCCCGCTCTAGCAAATGGGAAAGCTGAATCGGAGAGGTATATAGTACCCAGTGACAGTGACATTAGGATCTATATCTAAGACCGCTGCACCCCAGACCCATGCTGTAACCAAAATGATGTATGTCCTGAAACAATATGACAAGCTTTACACCGGGTTTTCCTATCCAGCAGGAACAGAATTTTATGAACCTCTATTTCCTTACTTTAAACATGTAATTGAAAGCACTTTATGCAAAATTGTGTTCAAAAAGGGCTAGGAAGTATTAAAATTACTAGAAATATATGCATTCTTAAAACTATTAAAAATTGTTAATAAGCCTAAAGAGAGAGAAGTGAAAATGCGTGATTATACGTGAGATGAAGAAAAATGGTAATATTTAATTTTCTAAAGGAGAAAATTATTCAACCCTTGAATGGATGGTTAAAAATAGCTATCATTTAAAACTGTATTGTAAAATAAGAAGCCATAACAGAAAGGGTACAGAAAGACCGTTATAATAAAATTAAAATACATGGCAGAATGGTGTTAGTCTCTTTCAATAAAACTTCTCATGCTTAAAAATGTAGTCCCATAATTTGTAACTCAAGGTCAAACTTTTAGTAATTTGCCCTGGGTTACAAATGTGGTGAGTATGACTCACACAGTATGCAGAGTGTGGTATTGTGAAGTTCTAAGAAGAGACATCAATTTTAAAATGATGACACAGGGACTTTTCCTAGATGGCTTGCTACCAGTAGCTTGCATCATTTGGAAATTACATACCTCTTGCAGATCGGATACCTCTAGCCAGTGATTAGAGGTCAGCCGACCGCGGAGGGAAAGCAGAGGAAAGTAAATTCTGCAAACTCTTTCTGAACCTCTTTATCTAGCAGTGGCCCTCCCTCTTTATACAGTGGTGACCCTTGCAGGGAAAGCTGTTCTTTCCTCCTAACTTGACTTTATGCCAGGTCCTGACTTCTCAGCCCTGTTGCAAGTTTCTTGAGAGCAGGGCACTGCCCTGTACCTCACTGCCGGGTACCTTCCTTCCCCCCACCACCCTTGGCTCATCTGCTGGGATTTTTCCTGCAGCCACATTACCTGTCTGTGACCTGGGGCATCCCCATTCATAGGTCTCACTGATTCTCAAGGTAATTTTCTCTAAAGTGAGAGTAACTTCCCACAGGTTTTTAAAATGAAAGTAAATGGTGATGTTATTCGGTTGCCATGTTTACAGCCTCATTTCTTTATACACTCACTGAGAACCTCCCGTTCACCAGTACTCAGTTAATTCATGTCTCTGCATCACCTCCTTTGATCTTCACAATTTCGTGTTATTTTCAGAGGAGGAAAGAGATTCAGAGGGGTGAAGTAATAGGAGCAGTGTATTCAGCTAAGGCCAAAAGTAGGAGCTAGAAATTCAGAGCTGGTCTGTCTGCAGAATTATTGTACATTTCACTCTGTACCAATAGCATCGTGAAATATCTATCATGGGAGTCAAAGCAGAGAGAGAAGGCTGGTCTGAGTGCAAATGCACTTACTTTGAGTAAAGGTAAATCAGAAACAAATGAAGTGGAAATTGGCGTAAAAGGCCCTGGTAGGCTGCATGGTGATTAGTATTGTTCAGAAAGCATTTTGTAGGGGAGCAAAGTAGTCCAGGATTCACCTAAGTTTGCCTAAAACCCATAGGAAATACGTGATCTTTGCACCTAAAAAGTAGCATTCTTTCCATGCTGTATTTATGAGATAACCTTTCCCACCCCGCACGTATTTGTATTTTCATCAGAGCTTTATCGGACGCCATGCTAGGCTGTGGGGAGAAAGTCGTGAACACAACAAACGCTGCCTCTGCCTTCATGGGTTTACACTAGCATCGAGGTTAGAAAGGAAAGCCTATGAAATAAATTTCAAAGATAGGCAAGGGCGAGCCCAGCCAGTGCCCCAGAGGAGGCCACGGAACGGAGCTAGGGTTTTCTTTAAACATATGGTAATTTAAAAACTTACGTTTAAGCCTATGTTTGGATTTTGTACAACTAACTCATAGTGTCTAAGAGAATTCAACCATCTTAACTCTTCATGTAATTCATGATATTAACAAAGTCCAAAATAAATGAGGCAATGTGAGGTTATTGCTGATAAAAATCAAATGTAATCAAGTTTACTCAAAGATGTCTGTGTCTTACAGAGAGAAAATTCTATCTAGAAGATAAACAAAAATGATTGCTATTTTTAATCAAGTAATCCACTGCTAGTGTATATTTTAAATGAGGTCTATAATGAACAAGTCTTCATATAATCATTTCTATATTATTATTTCAAAGTAAGTGAGAAAACAGCAGTTTCTACTGTCTGCATATTGCGTGCTTGTTAATTATTCTGCTCAATCGCATTTCCCTGGGATCTCGGCTTAAGAGCAGTGATGGCAGATATCAACAGCTCCCCTCCTGGAGTTCACCAACATGAGAGGTCTTTGATAAATGAAGAGGATGATAAAGAACTTATTCACTGGAATAAAATTTTAATTATATCTATGGGGACTGCATACACGGCTTATAAAATTAGCTGGCACTCTTCATGGTCCTTCCAGCACTGAATAAGGCTCTATCCATAGATCATCTCTTTTAATTTTAAAAACTGTCACACAGAGGGCTATATAGTGGCGGGAGGGCTAGGGGAGAGACAGCGTTAAGAGAAATACCTAATGTAGATGATGAGTTGATGGGGTACAGCAAACCACCATGGCACGTGTGCACCCATGTAACAAACGTGCATGTTCTGCACATGTACCCCAGAACTTAAAAGTATAAAAAAACTCATACCTACACACAAGAAGATAGCCTTGATATATTAAGAAAATAAAATTGACTATAAAAAGAAAAAAAGTTTTTAGAATTATATAATGGATTGCCATTACTTATCACCTAGTGTCAACAATTCCCCACGTGTAGACAACAAATTTTCATTTAAGTCCCTATGTACTTCACCTTCCATATTATTTTGAAGTAAGTCCTGGACATATGGTTTTATTCATAAGTATTAAGTATGTATCTTTAAAATATGAAAGCTTTTTGTTTTTATTATAATCATAATGCCAGCATCAAAGCCAAAAATTAAAATAATTCTTTAATATAAAATACTCATATTCAGTAAGTGTTCAGACTTTCAATTATGTTATCAATGTCATAATTTATTTTATGATTCTTTTTTTTAAAACTAAAATCCAAGCCAAAGCCAAAAATATAAAAAATAAAACTGTATTCTCAAAGGAAGAAGTAGAGAGACAGAGGGATCAAGCGGTTTGAGCAATATCATGAAAAAGGCTGAGAATTGCTTTATCAATGCCCCTGTGACACGAGGGAATTGAATTCAAACATCTCCAAGTGATCTGCTGGATTTATTGTGCTGTTACAGTCAGTGGTTATGGAGTCCACTACAGTCCTGTGTTGGTTAGTGATGGGAGTATTTTCTGGGAAATGCCTCATTGGGAAATTTCATCTATGTGGGAGTATCACAGAGTGTGCATAGGCACACCTAGACGGAACAGCATGTGGCACATCCGGGCTATGGAGTTCCGCCTGTTGGCATGTGAAGGTCCTGAAGACTGGAGTCATCTGTAAAACAGTGGTAAGACTGCAGATCTGAAGATACATAACCATACCTACACATAGAAAAGGTACAGTAAAAATATGGTCTGAAAGATAGAAAATGGGCTGGGTGCGGTGGCTCATTCCTATAATCCCAGCACTTTGGGAGGCGGAAGCAGGTGGATCACCTGAGGTCAGGGGTTCGTGACCAGCCTGGCCAACATGGTGAAACCTTGTCTCTACTAAAAATACAAAAAATATATATATAGCCAGACATGGTGACAGGCACCTGTAATCCCAGCTACTTGGGAGGCTGAGACAGGAGAATCGCTTGAACCCGGGAGGCAGAGGTTGTGGTGAGCCAAGATCACACCACTGCACTCCAGCTTGGGCAACAAAAGCGAAACTCCGTTTCCAAAAAAAAAGATAAAAATGGTACACCTGTCTAGGGCAGTTGCCATCAGTGAATCTTGCAGCCCTGGAAGTTGACCAGGATGAGTAAGTGAGTGAGTGGTGAGTGTATGTGAAGGCCTGGGATATGACTGTCCAGTACTGTAGACTTCATAAACACCATATGCTTAGGCTACACTGAATTTATTTGTATAAACAAGTAATTGCATTACAACGTTATGACGGCTACCAAGTCACTCAGTGATAAGAATTTTCACCTCCACTATAACTAAGGTGACCAAGTCTGTATGTGCCAATCATTGACTGAGACACCGTTACACAGCCCATGACTGTCCTTCCGATACAAGCAGACACTCCATTGAAGGAAGGTTACCAGTAATCCAATTCCGGATTCTGTGTTCTTAGGGAAGTAACTGGCACAGGTGTTAGCTGATTTTATTTGGTAAAGAGATGGACAGCTAAAGATAGAAGGAAATACCATAGTGTCTTTTTGTAGACAAGACCAGCAGGAAATGTGTTCTTGCCCCCTTAGCAATAGGACAATAATGGCGTTGACTATTTGTCTTTCACATAAATACAGACAAAATTTTCATCAGCTGTTTTTTTTAAGTATATAATTTAACAGCCAGAAAATTGATGTGTACAAACATTACTTAGGTAGCAAATTTTACATTGCAGAATCAATGAATGTTTCAAACAATTGTGTATCTATTAAGTAGATCTGGCCTCTTCCCCCCTGCCTTCTACTTGACTGAGATACTTTCTCATCACCTCTTTCTACTTCTTTGAAGTATCCTAGATCAAGTGCTCTCCAAAATTAAATAATATTATCCTTTCCTTCGTTCTCCATCCCAGGGCTTAACCTAGGGCCTGGTGCATAGTAAGAACTCATACAGTAAATGTTTATTAGGTCCTGATATGATGTTCAGCTATGTTATGCTATGGGAATTAAAAAAAATACAAATTTGAGACTATGGACTCAATGTAAAAAGTACATGTACATGTATAATTATAGCATAGAGTGATAAATTCTATAGTATGGAAAAAAAAGAGCTAAGATGTGAATATTGAGGGGAGAGTGCCTAATTTTGCCTCAGGGTCTTAAGAAGACCAAGGTTTTTAGAGATGTCACTTTATCTGGGTCATGAATGGTAACTAGGAATGGGACTGGTTTGGAGAAGAGGAGAATATCCTACATAGAACATTTCCTAATGAGTTTATCCTTTTAGAAAACATTCGTTCAGTGCCTATCCAGTTCCATAGATAATCCTGGGTTTTGCAAGAATCTTTCTCCTCTAAGAGCTTGTGGTCTCATTATAAGACAGGAGCACATGAAAAATTTTGATATAACCATCTTATCCTTTGTCTTGGGCTCCTAGGGCATTGTGTGGAGTAGAGGGCTTCTTGCCTCTGGAGTCTTGTCTAATGTGATTGCTCAAAAGATAAGAACTTTTATAGGGGGACACCAAAGCTTTTAAATCAGTCTTTCCAAACTCCTATATTATGGTTCATTAAATGAATATGGCATAATGCAAACGTTATGACATGCTTGTAATACAATACCTTTTAACATTTTTTTTTAAAACAAGCCTTCCATATAGCCATGTGATTGGAGGGAGAAACGTTTCTTCTTAGCTGTTGTATGTTTCACTTATTGTAAACTTGTTCACTTTCTTTATGTTCTTTTCTTTGCTGGCCTTGTATACCATTATGGTTTTGTCTTTTAAAAAAATGATTTATAGGTAGCCTTCAGAAATTTGGCAGGGAAAATGTGAGCACAACATTTCACAAGCACCTGCAGATTCCTGGCTTGAATTTGTGTCTAAGAGCTAAAAATACGCTTGTCATTAACTGTGATTTAGTAACTATCAGTGCCTAATCAATTCAGCCACTAACATTCAGGGAAAGATGTCATCCAAAGAAAAGAGCTCCACAGTGATTAAGACCTCATTGTTTAAGAGGTGCTCTTTCAGGGTAGTGGGAATATCCTGTAAACAGTGACAAAGTGTTGGCATATTCTAAAAAAAATTTGGCAGCCAGTACAATTAAGCCTTTCCACAGAGAAAAATAATTTTTGAGTTACTGGCATATTTATACATACTTACAGCTTTTTCTTTGCAAACTTTCTTTAGATTTGCTCAAGGAAAGGACATTATCTAATACATTGTGGAGGGAACTGCTGTACTCTTTTGGTACATTATAATCATATATGAGTTTATTAAAAGAAAATTAGCTCTCCAGTCATTTTCCAACATTGACTTCGTGTGGAATATACATATAATTCTACACCACTACTCCTTTCAGAATACTGGGCTCCTGGACCCAAATATTACCCATGTATTATGCATGTTCTTCGGGGAGGGGCGGCTACCATCGTGGATTCTCAACCAGGTTTTTTTCTTAGGGACGCTATGCCCACAGTCACGTTAGGATACACACATTCTCTCTTGAGTGCTTGCACAGCTATGGAAAATTCCACCTGAAATCGTAAGCTGAGCTGGGCCATTTATATCACTAGTGAGGCTCTTTGTTCTTACAGGTTGTCTTAGTACGTTTGTGTTGCTGTAACAAAACATGACACACCGGGTATTTTGTAAAGAACGGAAACGTTTTGGTTCACAGTTCTAGAGGCTGAGAAGCCCAAAATTAAGTCACTGGTATCAGGCAAGGGCTTTCTTGCTGCATCATCACACGGCAGAAGGGCAAAGAGGGATAGCCCACTCCGAGAGCCTTCTTTATAAGGGCATTAATTTACTCATGAGTGCAGAGCCCTGATGATCTAAACACTTCCCATTAGGTCCCCGCTCCTCTTTATGTGGGCATTCATTCATTCATAGGTGTACAACTCTCACGACCTAAACATTTCACAGGAGCTCTCAGCTCCCAGCACTGCTTCATTGAGGATTTAGTTGCCAAGTCATGAATTCTGGGTGTCAGGGGACACATTCAAACCATAGCATCATTTAGAAGAATTTCTAAACTGACACTGTATTCTTCATTTCCCCGAGCACCCCATTAATAGACTTTGTTCTGCAATGCTGAACTGCTTATGATCAGGCCAAGTCTCCCAGTTTCGTTTTGCCACAACAGCAGCAGGAGAACAGCGCTGGGATCCTCAAGCCTAGGGCCATGTGCCACGGTGTGTTGAGCCGAAAAAAAAAAAAAAAAAAATTAACACCATTCTGTCAATACCCAGCTTCAAGCTAAGATGGGTAGATCTGCTCTTCAGATCCCACCAGAGAGTTACAGCACACACCCTGGAGGAGCCTCTTCATTGTTCTGCATTAAATAAAATGTTTAACCCTGTTTACATCAAGCATTGTCCATGTGGGTTTGATTACAGAATCCTTTTTCACTAACACTATCATTTTACATTGCGGAAGTTGTGTTCTGAGAAATACGCCACATGAAACATCTGTAGACCAAACGCAGCTTTATTCCTTTCTCTTAGAAACAAGTGGCTTTACTAGGTCATCTTGATCCTACCTTCTATAACTTTAGAAGTAAAAGACAAGATAAAAAAAGAGAAAAGTATCCCCTTTTCTTTATGTGTTATCAAAAACTCCTTCTAACTTCCTGGTGACACTATCAAGTTTCAATAACTCTACCACCATTCTCTTAATATGTTAAGATTATGTTTTCCCACCAATGCTTTGTATAACTAGGGAAACACTGAGATGTCTCTTGCAGTAATAATGAGTGCTAACAGGAAGGAAGTATTTATCATATGCCAGGCACTGTTGTAAGTTCATTAAATACATGGTCTTGTGTATGTGTATGTTTTGAATTATTAAAAGTAGCATTATACTATTACGCATCTACATGCATTAAATAGGCATTCTCAATATGGTCTAAGTGGAATTTTTTTCTCAACAGAAAACTGTTGAGTGTCTTCTGAGTGTTAGCCATTGTTATTGGCTCTTGAAACACATCAGTCACCAAAGTGGGCAAAGATCTTTCAATTAAGAAGAGGAAACCCAACCGCTAACAATGTACTTAATAAGTACAATGTGTTAGAAGTTGATAGATATCACCCAAAAAGAAGAGCAGGATAAAGGTGTTGATCATGTCTAGGGCAGGATAGAGGGCTGATGGTGGGTGGTCCTTCATAGCATAAAATGGAGTGGTCAGGATAGGTCTTATTGAGAAAGTCATATCTGAACACAAATTTCAAGGAGGTAAAGGAGTTAGCCAAAGAGAAATAGAATGTATCTATGGGAAAACCTGAAAACCTCCTGTCTGAAGAAGTTGACATATTAATTAGAAGCTCAAAAGTATTCATAAGTAAGGGTTGACCTTTTCACTTTTAATTAGGATAGTATGTTCAAATGGATGGCTCTTTTCTGTAATCACCATGATAGGTTCACCAGTGAGCTAGCACTCACTAAGACATGAGATGGTAAAAGCATGTTCCACTGGGAGAAACTTTTATGCATTGATTGATTAGTATATAAATTCAGATGGTTTGTAAAAATAATTTTGGATTATAAATTAAGACTTGAGTGTTCTTGGACTATTTGCTGCAGGAAATGCCATGTATCTACTGTTGGAAGTGGCATGTCATATCATGAAATTTCCAGGGCTTCAAGTTTCAAAACAATTTTTTAAACTACAGAATAAGCCTGTTTGTTGCTACAAAAAAACAAAAACAAGAAACTGAAAATATATGCGAAAATAACAATTTCCAGAAGAAAGTTAGTCAACAATGTCCATCTATTCAAATTATCATAAATAACTTGTCTAAGTCAAAAATCTATACATAATTACAGACAGCCAGTTAAAACTAAAGGTTGATTGAAGCAATTCCCAAAGGAAGACAAAATATTTCTTTATGAATATTTGGTTAATATACCTACATCACATTAATATGTGGGTAAAAATTTCTCCCTCAAGAAAAAAATGTACATTATATTTACATAATGATGTGATAGAATTTGATAATGATGTCACAAAGTGAAATTATGGACTTGTTGACTTCAAAACTTTTTTCAGTTTCTATGTGAAACTTGAAACTAAATCAGGCTTCCAAATCAGCGGTTGATGATACATTTTCAAAAGGTCATTATAGTATGTGTACCAACATAAAAATGTAGAAGATCATACATTACAAATTCAATTTCACATGTTTCATGGTGATAACTTACATGAAATCTGCCTCTGCTTTACTTCTTATGATTATGTGATACAGGGCCATTTAACAAGAATGTTGTTATTATGGGGAATTCTTTTCTTTTATTATTGTACTTTAGGTTCTGGGGTACATGTGCAGATCATGCAGGATTGTTGCATAGGTACACACATGGAAATGTTGTTTGCTTCCTCCAACTGCCTGTCACCTCCATCTGGCATTTCTCCCCATGTTATCCCTCCCCGACCTCTCCATGCTGCCCGTGCTGTCCCTTCCTTGGCTCCCCCCAACAGACCCCAGTGTATGATGCTCCCCTCCTTGTGTCCATGTGTTCTTACTGTTCAACATCCACCTATGAGTGAGACCATGCATTGTTTGATTTTCTGTTCTTGTGTCAATTTGCTGAGAATGATAGTTTCTAGATTCATCCATGTCCCTACAAAGGACAGGAACTCATCATTTTTTATGACTGCATAGAATTCCTTGGTGTATGTGTGTCATATTTTCCTTGTCCAATCCATCGTCGATGGGCATTTGGGGTGGTTCCAGGTCTTTGCTATTGTAAACAGTGCGGCAATGAACATGCGTGTGCATGTATCTTTATAATAGAACGATTTATAATCCTTTGGGTTTATATCAAGTAATGGGATTGCTGGATCAAATGGAATTTCTATTTCTAAGTCCTTGAGGAATCGCCATACTGTCTTCCGAAATGGTTGAACTAGTTTCCACACACACCAACAGTGGAAAAATGTTCCTATATTGCCACGTCCTCTCCAGCATCTGTTGTCTCCAGATTTTTTAATGGTCACCATTCTAACTGATGTTGAGGTGGTATCTCAATGTGGTTTTGATTTGCATTTCTCTAATGACCAGTGATGATGAGCATTTTTTCATCGGTTTGTAGGCCTCATATATATCTTCTTTTAAAAAGTGTCTGTTCATATCCTTTGCCCTCTTTTGGATGGGTTTGTTTGTCTGTTTTCTTGTAAATCTGTTTTATTTCTTTGTAGATTGGATATTAGCCCTTTGTCAAATGGGTAGATTGCAAAATTTTTTCCCATTCTGTTGGTTACTGGTTCACTTTAATGATTGTTTCTTTGACTGGACAGAAGCTCTGGGGTTTAATTAGGCTCCATTTGTCCATTTTGGCTTTTGTTGCCAATGCTTTTGGTGTTTTAGTCATGAAGTCGTTGCCTATGCCTATGTCCTGGATGGATTTGCCTAGATTTTCTTCTAGGGTTTTTACGGTGTTAGGTCTTATGTTTAAATCCTTAATCCATCTGGAGTTAATTTTAGTGTAAGGTGTCAGGAAGGGGTCCAGTTTCTGCTTTCTGCACATGGCTAGCCAGTTTTCCCAACACCATTTATTAAACAGGGAATCCTTTCCCCTTTGTTTTTGTCATGTTTGTCAAAGATCAGATGGTTATAGCTGTGTGGCATTGCCTCCAAGGCCTCTGTTCTGTTCCATTGGTCTATATCTCTGTTTTGGTACCAGTACCATGCTATTTTGATTACTGCAGCCTTGCAGTATAGTTTGAAATCAGGTAGCGTGATGCCTCCAGCTTTCTTTTTGCTTTGGATTGTCTTGGCTTTGCAGGCTCTCTTTTGAATCCATATGACATTTAAGGTGGTTTTTTCCAGTTCCTTGAAGAAGGATGTTGGTAGCTTGATGAGGATAGCGTGCAATCTAAAAATTACTTTGGGCAGTATGACCATTTTCATGATATTGATTCTTCCTAACCATGAGCATGGAATGTTTCTCCATCTGTTTATGTCCTCTCTTATTTCGTTGAGCAGTGGTTTATAGTTCTCCTCAAAGAGGTCCTTTACATCCTTTTTTAGTTGTACTCCTAGGTATTTTATTCTCTTTGTGGCAATTGTGAATGGCAGTTTGTTCTTGATTTGGCTCTCTTTAAGTCTGTTATTGGTGTATAGGAATGCTTGTGATTTCTGCACATTGATTTTGTATCCTGAGACTTTGCTGAAGTTGCTTATCAGTTTCAGGAGATTTTGGGCTGAGATGATAGGGTCTTCTAAATATACAATCATGTAGTCTGCAAAGCCTTTGATTCTTTGGATACTAATAAGAAAAAGTAAATTTCCACACCAAAAGTAAACATTAGCATACATAAATATTGAGGTAAAAAGCGTTTTCACGAGGCTGCTCATCAGTCTCTGAGTAACACAGCAGGACACCTGCAAGCCGGAGATGCAGCCAGTTCTACAACTGACCCTACCCTACGTGTAAGAGGCATACATAGCTGAGAGCACTCTATGTGGTAGACAGAGTGATGTGGTAGAGAGAACAATGGACCACGAATTCATTACCTGTGTTTTTATCTTTGGTCATTGCCTTCAATAGTGACTTGAGTGTCCCTTTCTCAGGATTACAGTAGTTCTAGAGAAGTGTAATGCAAACTGTTATAGGACATAAAAGGATATGGAAGAGGAAGCAATATTGATGACTGTATGATTTATTTCCCCTTTTTTTGGGGTATTCTCTTCACTAGACTCTACAACTCATAGGCTAGCCCTTGTATGTCTTCTTCATATTTTAAGGTTTTGAATCATATTTAGCGCATAATTGGCACTCAGTATTTCTTAAATAACACATTACTTTTCTACTTCAGGTAAAGCATTTCTATGCTTTTCAATAATATCTACATTCTCTCTTATAAAGGTTCTTTGAAGAAATATCCCCCTATGTACCAAAAAGTGTTTAAAAAGTCACTTTGTATTTTACAGGAGTGTCCAGCTCTAAATTCTGAGTATTTATTCACAACTGAAATGTCCCATCCTACATTTTCCTTACATTTCAGATTTCTTAATAATCTTCTGGATTCCATTTTTTATTTAAATAAATAAAAACATTTATATCAATGAAAAAATCAAGGAATAATATAATTTTTAATTGATAACATCTTCTTTCTTCACATTTACCTTATTGTGAGAAAATACCCCTCTTCTAATTTCTTGGTCTTTCAAAATAAATATTAGTAAATCCATTAATATTTGATCATAAAATCCCTATAAATTTGGTTTGATGCATCAGTTATTTTTCCTCCCCTTAAAAAATGGGTTGTTTTTTGTTGGTTTTGCTTCCCTCAGTATTTGCAGGAATGTGTTCCTGCTGCAGAAACCTAGACCCATCATATCAATTTCTACAGGACAGTTGCAAATAATCATTTTAAAGAAAACCCTCACAAAACGTTTTAAGTAAAAATTGTAATTTTCAAAATGGTCTTACCATTTTCTTTAAAAACTCTTATCTCCATAACAAGAGCAGTTCCATAACTGAGGCACCACACAAAAGAAAATGGAGTGCTCTTGGTCCACAGCGTATTAAGAACTTCACAACAGCAGCTACAGAATATTTTGTCAAGAACTGCTCTTCTAAAGACTGACTATGCCCTTTGCAGGAAAATGGATGGAGCTGGAGGCCATTATCCTTAGCAAAAGGGACAGAAAACCAAATCCTAACACAGGAACAGAAAACCAAATACTGCATTTCCTCATTTATAAATGGGATCTAAATGATGAGAGCACATGGACACATAGAGAGGAATGACACACACTGGGGCCTTTTCGAGCATGGAAGCTTATAAGAGAGACAGGATCAGGAGAAATAACTCTAATAGGCACTAAGCTTGATACCTGGGTGATGAAATAATTTGTACAAAAACTTCCATGACAGAAGTTTACGTACGTAACAAACCTGCACTTTACCACCAAACTTTAAAGTTCAAAAA
>NW_016107594.1:1559450-1568293 GCF_001604975.1 Cebus imitator
GGCAGCAACAAGTCCCTACTCTGTTTTCTTATCCATCTTGGGTTCACTCTAAAGAGGAGCTGGTAAGGATTTGCTTTTGTTTCTTTCTTCATTGCATACTAAGTAGAATGATGACACGGCAGGATGGGTGTTCTTGTTTTTGGACTCAGATTATGGATAAGATGGGAATTTAATCAGAAGTTAAGTTACAATATCATGCATGTGTTTTAAGAAACTATAGTAATTTTCTGTGGTTAAGGACATAGTCGTGGAGACGTTTCTCCGAACATGGTTTATGTACTCATTTACTTTTTTAGGTGTACTTTCCCCTTTATTTTCTCTGGTTGCAAACATAAGCCTACAGTTTAACGTTGGAAAGTTTCTGTATTGAGTAGGCACACTGATTAGAAGCTGAATCTGGGAAGCGTCTTAGGTACGGGGGAACGGGGAGCAAAGTGGGCAGTAGAAGATGAATAATTCTCTCCAAGTCAAACTGTTTTTGGGGCTCCTCTGGGCATTGCATAGGTTTACAAAGCAATGGTTTTCAAATTGTTGTATAGCAATTTCAAATTTAGCCAAGAGCCCCTTCCCATGAAACTCAGACCTAGCTCATGAGACCACGTAAGAAAATTCTCAAGCTGGTGATCTCCACTTTGCTCAGTCTCCTAGTAGCCTGTCACTTTGCCATGCCTCCCTCAGCCCAGAGCAGAGGCCTCCACGCAAACATGCTTCTTCCCGTCCTTTTTCCAACTGCTCCATTTGTCTGAGTTCCCACAGTGAACACGTTCTGGATTCTAGACCTCTTTACAAAAAAGAAAAAACTACCCTTGACCCGTGTACTCAGATAAAACCTCTGCCATTCCGGTCTCTTGTTTGCTTTGCATCTTAACAAGTTATAGCTTTTACTATACATACAATTTTAATTTTTGACTTTTCATGCAATATTATATGTCAATTTTTCTGAGTCAGAGAATCCTTTTAAAACATCAATTTTAATGACTTTAATATATTAGTCATCCTAGCTCTTTCCTCTAATTTACCTAATGACTTCACTAATAGTCACATGTAGTTGGTGACTGAAGGCTTCCTCCAACCTTATAATTAAATCACCTTCTTTCAATCCAGGGATGTTCAGATTGCACTCTGCAGAAGAACCCCTAAACTGGGCAGAGTGGGCACTGGGTGGAGGTCTGTGCATCTGGAAGGAGTAAATTTATTTCCAATCACACAAAGATGCCTTGTGAAGTAGCAGCAATCTAATTTACTGGTATATATCTTCACTAACATTTCTGAGTCTTTTCTTAAGACAGTTTATGAGAAACAAAGGGAAAGATGAGTTAAGAACATTTTTAAAGTATATAATAAATTTGAAAAATATTGAGAGTAATTGGAAAAAAATTGCTCTCCAGAAATCTCTGCTAATATATGCTCACAACACTAGTCCTATTATGGCTTGAAGTACTAGGGTGGATTTTATCCTTTTCTCATCTGCTGGATATGGAAAAGTGTTTTCTTCTTTAATTTACAGCTCTTTGATTACTAGGGAGGTTGCAAATTTTCATGTTTACTAATCATTTGTAATTACAATACTATGAGTTTCCAATCTGCCCTTCACTGTAAAGCATTCACATATGATGATGTTTATGAAGACTGGCAATTTTCTTATCTAATTTCCCGAAAAAAAATCACAATTGTTTTATTTGAAGTTTTTAATATATAATTCTGAGAAGGTTGTCTAATTTTTTAGATTTATGCTAAGAAAGGCCTCTATAACTTTTAGAGTGTTCTGAGCATCCACAGTGCTGCAAAAATTCTGCTTGGTGTGTGGTGATACAGGTAAATTTACCCTTTTACATTTCAAAAAGACAGACGGCACTAAAAGAAGAGGGGAGGCAAATGAATTGGTCTTACTTACTTTAAAGCACTGTTGACATTTTAATCCCTTGGACAACTTACATTGCATCTAGTCAATTGGTAGCACAGTATAAAATAGCTTCCTGATGATGTCTCTATATCTCGCATTCTGTCTCCATCTTTCTCTCTTTGTTTTGCACTTAAAAATCACCTGCAATTCCATTTTTTATCTGGATGGAAAAAACGCCATCATTTTTAATGATTTTGATCATTGAATTATTTCTCCTCTACATAGAAACCCTCTAGTGTTCCAGGTATTGGTTTAGGGTCAGCTGTGTGCCATCTGTTGTGCTAAGAATGGGCATACAGTGGTGCCCTAGAGACCCTGCCCTCCTGGGGCACAGATGTTGAAAGACGCATCCTGACTGCATGGAGGGACCCCTGCAGATGGAGATGCACTGACTGAGATAATAAAGTGCTATCAGGAAGTGTAGCAGAGGCTACCAACCAATTCGGAGAAGTGGGGAGAGTTTCCCTCAGGACCTGCCACTTGAAGGTGAGAACAGAAGGAAAATATGCAACGCGTGAGAGAAGTTCCGGGGATGACACCAGGTAAAGGGAATGAGTTGTGGTGAGATTACTCAGGGTCCTGTGGTCTGTATGAAGGGCATCGGATTCTATTCTAGCATTTTAAAAAGTCATGGATTGTGTTTGACGGGAATTCGCTGTCAGGGTTTTGTTTAAGGAGACAGGCTGTGGTACCAACAATGTGGCCAGCATTCACTGGACCACTAACTTCAAGGATTTCTTTATAGAAGAGAAATAATTCAATGTTCAAATTCATAGGGGTAGCTTGATTAAAAGACTAAGAGAGAACTCTAGTCAATCAGATGGGTTTTCATTGAGATGTTGGTTGGAAAGAATTGAACAGACTTAAGGGGCATTTAGAAGGTATGATTGTTAGAACTTGGTGATAGAAAATAGATATAAACTGTTTTCTTTACAGCACCATACTCTTGAATGAATACATCATTCTGTATTTTTAAAATGCAGCCCCATGCTACTCCCTCACATACACACCAAATAATTTTTAAAAAATAGCAAGAATATTTTTGGCTTTCACGTCTATTTTAAGAAAAAATTAAATATAAAGGGCACAGAGAAAAGGAAAAGTAACATTAGCATCATCTGCATTTTTTAAATTGTGACACATTTGCATTAGGAGATGGAAGCCAGGAATGTGTAAGAGGAATACTTTTTGAAAGGCACTGGGAACACTGGGAATGAGATGTCATAGCCATCCTCCGTGTGAAGGAAGTTCCTTTTGAGCTAAAAGATGAAATAAAAAGGCAGGAGGCAGAGACTTCTAAGAAGACACTACACAATCAAGTTAGCTTCCAGAGTCTTGCTGCAGGCTTTGTGTCGTTTGGTCTTGTTTTAGATTGTCATCTGAGATGTGGAAGTGAGTTCATAAGTGAATCTTGAAGTCTACAAGGATCAGAGCAGGCGAAGGTGCTCATCTTTGATGCCTGCTGAATGTCGAGTAGCCAGAATGCAGGAGT
This sequence comes from Cebus imitator, assembly GCF_001604975.1. NCBI lineage: Eukaryota > Metazoa > Chordata > Mammalia > Primates > Cebidae > Cebus > Cebus imitator. Next base: position 1,562,846 of record NW_016107594.1, read on the forward strand.
TCCCTTTTCAGCAAAGATGCAGCAACACCCGAAGTTTAACTTGTCCAAGATGGTAAGGATCAAAGCAATTGGAGGTTTCCCAGTGAAAAGCTGCCAGCCACTCAGGAAACAGGTTAGCACAAGCTACTCTCTCCATCAAGGTTTCAAAAATCACAGTGACGGGAACCTCAGTGGCCTTGTTTATTTACAAATCTGGATTTAAATAATACTTCTTTTAACTTTAGAAGGAAAAATAACAATCAATATTTGCGTTACTCGTTAAATAAGTTGCTTTATTTAAAGCTTAACTGAATAATAAAAATGTGTGATTTTCTTGTCAAGAGTTATCTGGGGCTTCTTGATAGCAAATAGACCACACTGTATTTATTTTTAAGAAACCACTGGCAAAAGAGGTTTGGGTTTAAAGTGCTTTATTTTTTGTTATGAATTACTAATTTAACCCTACTTTACTTATGCTAACCATTCATGCTACAAATAATAAGTATACTTTGTTTTTCATTATATCACAAAATAGTATACACACATTCAGGCAGTAATGTCGTAAATACCATCACCTTTTCTGTGAGTAGGGAACTAATGTGAAAGATAGATCATTGTCATCAAGGAACCACCACCCTCCTTTCCGTGATAAAACAACCAGTTATCTCAAAACAACATAATGAAATGTTCTGCCGCCCAGAGCATGCCTGCGGGAGTTTGGTTTCTCTAGGTGGAAATGCTTTCTGAGGCATGCTAGTAGAGAGGGGACTTACTGGAGGGGTATGGGGTTGCATGTAACATACTGGAATGGCTTAGGGACCACCACAACTAGCTCTGAGGACCAGGCTGGGTGGGGCAGCTGAGCTGAGGGTGCTCCATCTCTCCTTGCACTGATGACTCCAGGCCCCAGCCTCCAGGAGGAAGAGGAATTGAGACAAATCGGAGTCAGATCCCAACCATGACCAGATGAGAACACTGATGGCTCCAGAACCCAGTCTTGAGGAGGAAGAGAAGTTCAGAGGAATCCGAGGCAGATGCCAACCATGACCAGATGAGAACACTGATGGCTCCAGGACCCAGCCTCCAGGAGGAAGAGGAGTTCAGAGGAATCCAAGACAGATCCCAACCAAGGCCAGATGGGAACACTGATGGCTCCAGGACCCAGCCTCCAGGAGGAAGAGGAGTTCAGAGGAATCTGAGACAGATCCCAACCAAGGCCAAGTGGAAAAACAGCTTCATTGGCAGCTCCACCAAGGCCGAAGGGCAGAGAAATCTTCTCCTACTATATCATTAGTGCTGCCTACAAAAAAAAGAATTAACTGATGCAACAGAGTGCCTCCAGAGCTCTGAGTTTAGCAGGATGTAAAATCTGAGGCTCAACTTTATCTCTAATGTAAGAGGATCCTTCATTCAAGTCTGGTGGAAAACGTAATGATTTTAATTGGGGAATAATTTGTTTTAACCCACATAACCTCCCTTAAAAAATTCTATATGACATAAGTTTAGACATTTTAACTAGTGGAAGTTATTTTTGTTTAGGAATTTGTGATATTTTGGCAAAAACAGGTTATAGAACCTAATCCTGTATCTATAGTGATGGAGGGCAGGAAAATGGGACTCTGAACTGTCTACTCTCTACAGGAGAACAGGGTGGCATATCCCATGTAGAACTATTAGCAAATTTAACCTAGAAACTAAATGCTTTTGCAGAAAAAAAATACCCTTTGCTATAAGTTTTTTAAATTTACTTATTAGTATGGATTTGACTGTGGGCCAAAGCATTTACATGAGTTATCACCCAGTCTTCTTTATGCAACTGGGAATATAATGGGAATGAAAGCTTTAACTGGAATCAAGAGAAGGGTACTACTGAGCTGCCCCAAACAGCTAACATGTAGTGAGGGCTGAGACAGTCCATGAAGCTCGTTGACCTTCATGACATGAGAATGACTTCACTGGTTTCATTCTTCCTATTGTATAAGTGAGAAGACAGAATTCCTTTAGAGAGTTAAATAATATGGGCACAGTGTCTAACTAATCACCATCAGAATCAACCTCAAACCTATCTGACCATGGGACCCTGCCAACAGTTACCTCCTAATGTGCCTCCCTAATCTAAGGCACCCACCTTTGTCCATGAGGTTACCGCACTATTGATTTGTGACTCTAGGGCTAACCATGAGTGCTCATGGTGGTGTTAGCGCATGTGCCTTGGGCTACCCCAAGCCTCCCAGGCAGCTGGGAGCTGAAGGACCACCCTCTCAGCTCATGCTAGGGAGTAGGAAGCTGTGGAGGAGGAAGCATGTTCATTGATGTCTCTAGTTCCTATGGAAAGAATCACAGGACCTGGCACGTAAAAGACCCTCAGCCCGTTTTATGGAGTGTGAGTGTGTTAATAGCAACCTGCTTGGCATTCTAAGATGTCCTTTGGGGTTTCAGGACTGCATTTACCAGACATTTTTAGGCCAGGGACAAACAGGAATGAAAAAATTGTGTCTCAATCTTAAAACCTTTACAATCTCTTGAGGCATCCTAGGGTAGAAAAACTCAGCAACGTGGTGGAAAAGATAAGCACATGGTGTGGTCTGTCTAGCCCAGGAGGCCTGTGCATGCCTCTGTCAGCAGAGCCAGCCCAGGAGACCCCTCCTGGAGACGCTACTTCTCCCCCATTGAGAGAAAGGCTTTCCATTGTGTTATTTAGGTAGACTTCTATGTAAGGATCATAACACATTGTCCAGAAAAAAAAATGACACAATGTAAAGCTTCACTTTTTAAAACTTATTTTTGGACCAGGTACTATGGCTCTTGTCTGTAATCTCAGCATTTTGGGAGGCTGATGAAGAAGGATCACTTGAGCCCAACAGCTTGAAACTCGCCTGGTCAACATAGCAAAACCCTGTCTCTACAAAAAGTAGTATTACCAGGGTGTGGTGGTGCACACCCCTAGTCTCAGCTACTAGAAAGGCTGAGGCAGGAGGATCCATTGAACCTGGGAGGTTGAGGATACAGTGATATGTGCTCACGCTGCTGCAGTTCAGTTTGGTTGACAGAGCAAGACTCAATCTCAAAAAAAAAAATTATATATATATATATATATATATATATATATATATATATTGAGTGCAGTATAGCATCATGCTCAAGAGTGAAGACAGGTCAGCCATATGACCTGGGTTTAGTTTCTAATCTGCCACTGACTGGTTTGGCCATGAGCGTACTACTTAATTCCATTATGTTAGGGTTGTACAGTACAGTAACCGACCCTTTCTCACAGGATGATTTTGAGGACTAAATAGGCATTTAGTGTAACCCTTGCTTTGTAGTAAGTGCATGGTAGTTCTTGCTATTAATTTTCCAGTGTCCTGAAAGGATACAGCAATATTAAGCAGGGCATTTTTCCTCACTTCAAAGCTCTCACCGTTTAGGGTGTACATATTTAATATTCATAATAAACCACCTGGTGCATGTCAATATCTCATTTTAAATAAAAGAAAACTGAGTCTCAGAGATAAAGCTTTCTGTTGAAGTACAGTTCATTCATGATTTAAGGAGTTAACATTCCCTCTCAATATTTGTTTCTTAGTATATAAATGCCCTCACTCTGAATCTCTTCAGGACAAAAGGGGCAGGATGTCTACTTGGGAAATAATTAAAGAATCAATTTGCAAAGTTGGTACAAATACAGAAAGGAGAAGGGAGATGGATTAGCGGCATTCAATAAGAATTTCTTCAGGGCTTCCATGCAAAGTAGCTGGGTCTTAGTGGAGGACAGTGAAGACTAGAAGATGTGGTCCTAATCATAAGGAGGTTATAATCTCTCCATGGCAACACACACACCCATGGCACAGTTGGGGCATGATTTAAGATCTTGTATGTGTGAGAAAATAAGGTGTTGAGTGGAACTGCTTCATGAGGAAATAGAACTTGAACTTGTTTGTGAATACCATTTTAGCTGAGAGGTCTGGAATTTGAATTTATACCATTGCCTGGCATATCACTGATGCTTCTCTTCCATTTTGTTCCGTGACTTATATATTTGGAAAGCAACTGAGACCTAATAATTTGGACTAATATTTTGGAATTGCCCACCTTGTAAAATGTATTGAGATAAGTCATCTTAAACTAGCAGTCATAGTGATTATTGCCATTTTGCAGATAGAGGAACCAAAGCTTAAAGAGTTTAAATAAGCAGTGCAGTTCCTTAATTTCACACTGACTTTGGCTGAGTTCTTTTAAGGGGTAGTTTTAGATCCTAAGCTTAAATTTGCCAGCACATTTAGTATTGGAAATTTTGTATTGCATGGAGTTTTTATAAATCACATGCAATCACTTTAACTTTTTTGACCAAATTATCTCAGATACGTACGCCAGCCCATGAACGCAGCTAGTTCTGTTTTGCTGTTCAGTGTCATAATATTGCCTGGGGTGTAGGAGAAAAATCCTTGACTAGCTAGAGTGCATGCTTAGTCTCAGCAGCCCTTTCTCTGAGTAGGGATGAAACCTTGGTTTATCTGACTCATACACCAAACTACTATGCTCTGTTTTCTGCATTCTGGTTTCTGCAACAGTTCTGATCCATGTGCCAATGACAAATAAAGCCTGTCAAGAAGAACAGTGATGGGATGGATTGTGGATCTATGGATTCTAGCACAGGTACTTTGTGTGTTGACTGTGGCCTTGCAGTTCCTGATGGAAGAGCTTACTGATAACATACGGTGGGCTGGGCCTACAGGATACCTGGAAAAAATGAAATTAAAACAAACAAAAAAACAATATCCATTAACCTCTTTGCTCACAGTCATATCATCAATCAGTTGCTAGGTAGCTTTGCATTTTGGCAACTAGGTTAATTCCACTATAAACACAAATGGTTTGTTCGCTGAAGCTATGGCTGAGTTTCTGAGTTTCGGGTCTGTCAGGCGGTTCAGCCATTCCTGTCACAGTCAAAGGATGGGAGGATGTGTCCTCTCCTCTGAGTGTTCTCAAGTTGCAAAAACAAATATTTTAAAAAAAGAAGAAAAAGACTAGGGCTGCGCATGGGGGGCAATTTTTCCTCATTGCATTTGTATGTGAGAACTTACGTATCACAAGAATTATTAAAATACCTAGTAGGAAAGCATTGTAATGGGTGACCCATTTTAAAAGGGCTACTGCATTTCGGGTCCCCAGTAGGTTGATCAGGCCAGGGCCATGAGATACTCCTGTGAGAAGACTGGATGGACTTCTTTATAAAAGCAAAAGAAAATATTCTGACCACTTTTATAGATTGATTTATGTACCATTACTAAGAAAGTTTGTTTTCTACAAAACAAGAAACTGGATTCAGTTTCCGAATCACCCTGAGCAGGTGCTTGTGGGTGTGGTATATTAGACAGGTGCCTGTGGACGCGGTATATTAGACAGGTGGCTGTGGACGTGGTATATTAGACAGACAGGTGCCTGTGGGCGCGGTATATTAGGTGCCTGTGG
>NW_016107594.1:1569435-1579199 GCF_001604975.1 Cebus imitator
GGTATATTAGACAGGTGCCTGTGGACGTGGTATATTAGACAGGCTTTGGGTCGTTCGATGTGCTAAGCACCCAGAGTTAAAAAATGATACGTCTTTTGAGAAATTAGTATGAATGAATATATACATTTTAAAAATTGCCGGGCACCGTGGTTAACGCCTGTAATCCTAGCACTTTGGGAGGCTGAAGCCGGGAGATCAGGAGGTCAGGAGTTGGAGACCAGCCTGGCCAAGATGGTGAAACCCTGAATCTACTAAAAATCCAAAAATTAGCCAGGTCGGTGGTGCCTCATGCCTATAATCCCAGCTACTCAGGAGGCTGAGGCAGGAGAATCGCTTGAACCCAGGAAGTGGAGGTTGCAGTGAGCCGAGATCATGCCATGGCTCTCCACCCTGGGCGACAGAGTGAGACTCCATCTCAAAAGCAAAACAAACAACAAATAAAACGAAATAAACAAAAATAAATTAAATTTTTTTTTCCGGTGAAATTTTTATGTGAGCTTTATCATGTAACCTGTGAAATCTAACGAATAAAAATGAAGTTGTTCATTTTCTTTCTTGCATCCATGGTCCATTCTAGGGTTTGGACAGGACAGAGATGCCTCTGAAAGATGAATCACACACACTGTGGGTGGAGATGGAGGAAGTCTTCATTCTGAGATTAAAGCAAGAGAATTTTCTATTCTTGAAGTCCCCAGGAGAGGGACTGTTATGGATGGAATGCGTCCCCCTAAAATTCATATGTTGAAGACTTAACTCCCACCAATATGATGGTATTTGGAGCTTTTGGGAAGAAACTGGGTTACATTAGGTGATGAAAACCCCGCCCTTAGAAACAAGATTAGTGCACCAGTTAGAAGCGACAGCACAGAGCTCCATTTCTCTCTTTGTTCACGCACCGAGGAAGAGCCCGTGAGGACATGGCAAGAAGGCGCCCACAGTTCAGAGACGGCTCTTGTCTGTCTTTCCGCCAGTTTGTGATGGTGGATCTGAGTGCAAGTTAGCACAGATCTTCTGTTCCAGGAGCAGCCACAGCTCCCTTTTTCAGCACCAGCAACACTGTGGCCATATACCACATCACTCATTTATTCACAACAAATACTTACTTAGCACCTGCCATGTATTCATCAGGTCTAATCTTACATGGTTTAGAATAAAATGGAAAATACAATGTAGATATAAACACTCAATTCAATGAAAAAAAAAAAAAAGCAATTCAGAATTGTGCCAAATGAACAGCCAGAAGATGCTACAGGGACATTTAGAAGTGGCATCTAATATAGACAGCTCAGTTCAGACCTCCAGGATAAGCAGGTCTCAGATGGCCACATAGAGAAATGGGGATCTTGAGAGCAAGGTTGGTTTCCATGGAAGAACAGAGTGAGGTGGTTCAGAACTTCGGTGTCTGCAGCACACCTTCCAGTCCTGCAGAGAGGCCTCTTCAGGAGCCTCGGGCCATTTCTGAATCTGTGCCTGCGATCCCTGGCTCTATAGATGGGTCCCATGGATCACTCCCTGGAAGTCTTGTTCATTCACAACCCCCTCCTTTCGTCTGGTGGCAGCCTTCACTTACTGATGTCTTTTCTGCTCATCTTTCCTGGACTACATCAACTGTTATCTCCTGGGAATCTATATTGAGTCCCGTGAGAAAACAATCTTCCTTTTCATTAAATTCCTGTAGCACTTGATGTATGTGTGCAGGTTAGCACTTATATGGGGGTTAATGGTTGGCTGATCTGTTTCAGGGGTCACACTTCACTAGAAGTTAGAATCTGACTTCTAGCTAGACTCTAACTAGATGCCAGAACTTCTTAGGCATGGGGTTCACATCTCCCTCACCCCTGGGTCCTCAGAAACTCAAATAGATACACAATGGTTTGAATTGTTTCTGCTGAAGACAAAATGATTAATAGACAAAGTTTATGTATGACATCTCCCAGCCTCCTCAGTGTTTCCCCCCAGTTTTACCTTAAGCTCTCCATGGATTAATCTCACCTCATTCAGGCATTTTAGGATGACGTGGAGTTCGTGCAAGTACTGGATATGGCTTCCACTTGAATTTCCCAGGAGTAGATTGTTTGTAGGTGGCCAAATAATAATTAACTAGCCAACTCAAACAAACGAAACTTCATGGAGCATCCTAAAGCTACTCTACTTCTTCTCAGATATTACTTGTGCATTTCAACAGAGGTCTTATACTTACTTTATTAATATCTTAGTCCCTTGGCGCTGCTATAGCAAAATTATATACATTGGATAGCTTATAAAGAACAGAAATTTGTATCTCACAACTCTGGAGGCTCTGGGGTGTCCAAGATCAAGGTATCTTGGTCAGGGATCATTTCCTCGTTCACAGATGGGAACTTCTCCTTGTGTCATAGGGTGGAAGGCCTCTGGAGAGTTCTCTGGGGGCCTCTTTAATAAGGGCACTAATCCCATTCCTGAAAGCTCCTTCTTCCTAACCAAATCAATTCCCAAAGGTCCTGCCTCCAAATACCATCACATTCAGGATCAGGATTTCAACACATGAATTTTGTGGAGAACACATTCAGAACACGGAAATCAGTCACTGAGAAACACTATGCAGACATCTCTAACATGTCAAAAAGATTCTGAACAGAGACTTTTAACATTCATATCCGAGATGTGGCGTATGGAGAGCGGGCACTTCTGCGTACAAAGAAGCCGATCTTCCCTGTCATAACAGTGTTAACTTCAAAAATAAAAAGAAAAGGAATTTGGGAAAATGATATGTTTTCAATATGAATGTCATTGCTTCTATGAAAATGCATGTCATTGTTCTTGAAGCTGGAATGTTGTAGATAAGTGATAGCATTTTCCAACTGTGCAGTTCAGTGCCAGTCCATGGAACAATGGGCTTTAATAAACCTAGAACAACATATCCTTGTGGTTTGGATCTGCAGGTGCATCTAGGCATCATACCACGTTTATCTTCTTCCTGTTTCCTCCTTTTCTTATGAATAACCAAATTATGATCGACTACAGAAAACTTCTTGGAACAAAGGATTCTCGTGAACTTCAATATCCTTTTCCTCCTTTTACCCTTATCCAAGATTTTTCCGCCTAAAAAGAATAAAATAATGTTTCTCACTTAGATTTCAAGGCACCTGACATTCAGTTTAGTTCCAACCCCCAAGTAGGGCTTTAACCAGATAGCAGTGAGTTAAGGGAATCTTATGACTGTTAAATCATGCTTGACATCAAACTTTTATACAATGTCTCCTTCAGTTTAGGGTGAGAGTTTTAGGTAAGAAAGTCAGATTTAGTGATTAAATACCCTTCATCTAATTTCCGGCACGACATAACACTATGCCTAGAATCACAAGAGCCATTCAGATTTCTATTTTTGAATGGAGAAAAGCCAAGTCAGTTACTTTTCGTAGATAGTTTATAATTTGAAGGACAAGTGTGGCCAGGCGCAGTGGCTTATCTGTGTAATTGCAGCACTTTGGGAGGCTGAGGCAGGAGAATCACCTGAGATCAGGAGTTCAAGACCAGCCTTGCCAACATGGTGTAACCAGGTCTCTACTAAGAATACAAAAATTAGTTGGACGTGGTGGCGGGAGTCTGTAACTCCGGCTGAGTCAGGAGAATCACTTGAGCCCTGGAGGCAGAGGTTGTAGTAAGCCGAGATCACACCAATGCCCTCTATCTTGGGCAACAAGAGAGAGACTCCATCTCAACAAATAAATAAAATTATAAAGAACGAGTGTTTCTCAATACTATCAGATTTTGAGGTTTAGAAAACAAAAAAACAAATAGTAAAGTGAAAATCTTGAAAGCATACAAAGCATGAATATGAGCAAGTACTAGAGTAATTACGACTCTAACTTCTCTCTTTCTTCTAACACCTCATGTCATGAGGCCAACAGATTGCTTCATAATGATGCCATATGTTGATGGCTTTGCTTTACAAAATGATTAGCCATTTGCAAAAGAAAGAAAGGAGAAGGTAGAAAAGAAAGGGAAGAAGAAAGGAGCACACATACTTTATGCATGATTTTCAGACACTGTGGTGAAACAAAGGTATTTGGAGTTGATGTGTTTGATCCTTTATCACATATATGTATAGACATTCTGATTGCTTTTCTTAGACTGGTGGTTTTGTTAGGTAGAACCCTGAGTATGTGGACTGAGGCTGTGAAGGGGCCAACAATGTCATTTCCTTTTGCCATGGTCTATCACTACCCAACAATTCTTAAGAATGGGCTTATAAACAGTAGTCATAAGCCCAGAGCTTGTAGTTATTAGGCTACTTAGCAGAAAGAGCCTGCAGTAAAGAAGAAAGCTAGCTCAACATTTGTTGGGGGAGTGTATGCAAATTTATAACAATAATTATTATACACAAAATGTTGTAATTAGCCTTTAACAACAACAGAAATACAGAACTGTCTTCTTATTTCTCCTAGTTAGAGCCAGAGAGCTGGCCCTGAGAGAGTTCAATGTCTAATGTCTGATCTCTACACCTATCACTTTTATAATAATTTTTGCAACATCTTTGTGAGACAAATATGCTCCTATTCTCTCAGAGGAGAATAATGATCCTGAAATTCCAGGTGATTTATTGAAGTCATGTGCGAGGTTGGACCCATGACTCTGAGCCTCACGCTCTTTCCATAATAACACTGCCTCTGGTAACAGATGGCTTCCTTCCATCATGGCGTCAGTAACCTCAAAGAAGGATAAGACAATGCCTTTGAATTAGAGTCAATGCACAATTAATGTGTATTTTAAACATTTCACTATATCAATACGAGTTTTCATAACATTCTGTAGTTGAAAATATATTCTTGGTGGAGAAATATTTCATTTAGGAAGGCCCTTATGAAAACTCTTTCCCGATTTTTCCCAGGGTAGCGGGCTGGGCAGTTGTTGCTCTATGGATGTGTGTGTGATGAAAGCCAAATACCAGTACTGATGTTGAAAATTGAACAATCTAAGCAACAAAAAAATAGGAAATTAACCGAATCATAGAATATAATATTTGGTGGTGACTCAAGTTAGTGGTGTTAATGACTCTGTAAATGATTGTTACTAAATACAAAAACTACATTATGACAGTGCAAAGGCTACTGAAGTATGAGAGATAAAAATCACTTGAAAGTCAAAAAATGATAGAATTTATTTCAATAGCTTGTACTGTAATTGGTTTCATTTTTATGTTTCTAGTCATTGGAGGTCTAGGAAAATTACTATTTTTAGTCAGTAATAATTTATAATATTTATGGAGAAAATTAAGAGCTACTTGGTAGTCAGAAATTTGAGGGTTTAAAAACATCTTGATATATAGCATCCATGAATATTATAGCTGTGTTTTATGATTGGACTTTATTGTACAACATAATTAAGCAACTGGTCTAAAACACTGTATGCAGAAAAGTACACTAACCATTATATCTACTTTGAGCAGGGTTTAATTTTGCTAGTTATTCATTGGGATATAATTTAATGAATATTTTAAGTCACAGATTTCAGAATTAGAAAGACCTTGGATTATATACACGATCATTTGTTTATTCGTTGTCTGACCTCAGGCACATCACCAGAATTTACAGGCTTGATTTTCTTTATCTATGCAATGGATAGATTAAGATGTAGCTATCTGGTTCATCATATTGCTTTGAGGATTACATGTTTTAATAAATATAAATATGTTGTAGAGCAACCCAAACATTTATTAAGATTAGAAGAAAACTCTAAATCTTAAGATATTGGTTAAGAATATCAATTCAAACATATCTAGCATTGCAATATGTTGTCATGTTCCCAGATGATGTAAGTTTAGAAAAAGATTTATAAGGCTTATAGTCTAATAAGTTTATATATATGTATATATGTGTGTGTGTGTGTGTGTGTGTGTGCACGCATGCACATAAGACGTTTTTATGTTTAAAATGTTGAGTAGCAAAATTATATGAATTTATTATAGACTTAAGTGGTACAGTGTAGCCTTTAGGATATAAAAGTCCCTTGGTTTTAGAATGTTAGATATTCCTCACTCAACAAATATTATTGAGTGTCACTCAAAGCCATACATAGATTTTAATGCTGGAGTAGAACACAGACCAAAGGGAGAAAATCCCAACCCTCTTGGAATTTATACGTTTGTGAGGGATACAAAGGAAGAATTGACTGATTAAGCATTTAGTGAGTCCCATGTGATGTGCTATGTAGAAGCAGGATAGGAGAGTACGGGTTTGGCCAAGCTAGGGGGAGGGGCTGAGTCTGTACATCAGATGGTGAGCACAGACTTCACTAAGAAGATGGGCTTTACGTAACTGTGGAGAAGAGGAGTGAACTATGAGGGCACCTGGGGAAGAACCTTCAGGCAGTGGAAACAGCTCCTGTAAGGTGCTGAGGATGGGGGAATGCTGGGTAAGTGTGAAAACAAAGGAAGGAAAAAAGCTACAGTAGAATGATATGAAGTCAAAATTTTCTTTCTTTAGTAGGTGCTTGTTGTTGATTGTGATTCTTCTGTAAAATAGTTGAAAAAATAATGATTGGGGTAGATATGATCTAGCTTATGCTGTAAGAGAATATTTGGGCTGCTGTGTTGATTATAGCACAAACGTGGACAAGAAAGCAGCACACTGGAGTCATTCAGGTGAGAGACAGTGGCAGCTCAGGCTACTGAATAATGAGGTGGGGGGATTGTTGAGCATCTCGGCATCTTTTGAATAGGAGTAGCGGAACTGGCTGATGTACTGATTTGGTATTTGATAGAAAACGAGGGATAAAAGTTGACTCTGGGTTTTTGGCCTGTCCAACTAGAAAGAGGGAGTTATTCTCTAGCAAGCTGGGAAGACAATGTGGAAAAGCAGACTTGGGAGCACATCAGGAATCAGGTTTGGGGAAAGCTTAGTGTGAAACCCGTGGTAGTTGAGAAGGCAGTCAGGTATCCATGTCTGAAATTCATGGAAAAGTCCAGGTTGGCTCTTTAAGATCATTAGTCCTGGCCGGGCTCTGTGGCCTATGCCTGTAATTTCAGCACTTTGGAGGCAGACTCAGGTGGATCACCAGAGGTCAGGAGTTCAAGACCAGCCTGGCCAACATGGTGAAACCTCATCTCTACTAAAAATACAAAAATGAGTTGGGCATGGTGGTGCACACCTGTAGTCTTAGCTACTTGGGAGGCTAAGGCAGGAGAATGGTTTGAACCTGGGAGGCAGAGGTTGTAGTGAGCCATGATAGTGCCATGATGCTTCAGCCTGGGCTACAGAGCAAGACTTCAACTCAATAAAAAATTAAAATAAATGAATAAAATTTTAAAAATCGGGAGTCAACAGCATGTGGATAAGACTGAAAAAAGGTTACCTGGGAAGTGAGGGTAGAAAAAGTAGAGATGTGAGGACAGAGAAAAGAACTGCCAAGGATACTAAAGGGACAGTCTCTGGGACGCAGAAGAGCCCAGAGACAGAGGTGACTGAGGGACCAGAGAAGAGAGAGCTGGAGGAGGATGCAGGCGAAGGCAGGGCGGGCTGCTTGCAGGTGAAGTGAGCAGAATGCAGATGCTGCCGCTTAAATTTAGCAAAATACAGGGCGTAGATAACCTTGACAAGAGCAGTTTTGGAAACGGAGGGGAGAAATATGAGGCAGAGAAGAAAACATTTATTTCAAAAAGTTTTAGTGCCACGGGGAGCAGCACCAGGGTCCTCTGACTGGAGAGGACAAGAGGGCAAACATTTTTACAGTGAAGGGAATGATACAGCAGAGAAGGAAACCCTGATGTCGGATTTAAGGCAAGATGTAGGGCGTGTCTCCTGATGCAGGATGGAGGTTGTGACCCAGGCACATCTCACCTGCAGGGTCAGTGACAGGGTCTGCCCTGTAATTTTCAGAACCGTGCTTCTCCAAACTAAAGTAAAACTGTTAAGCCTTAGTACAAAATAAAACAGAAAGTGACAACAGCAACAAAAAACACTTTATATTAAAATATTTATTTCTTATTCCCAAACTATAAAGACAGGGGGAGACTCTTTGCATTTGCTTTTCAAAAGCCCAGCTGTACTGTTGCACTAAAGGGCAAAGTTTTTACTTTTGTTTTATTCTTAAATTCAATTTAAAGCTCAGAGCCAGGTTAACGGATTATTAGAAACTGCTTTTTTTTAATCTTTTTTAAAGGAGGACTCAATTTTTAAAGGAATACATTTATTAATTTCCATGGTTGTAATATAATTATTTTGTTTAATGAAGTAGTTTATGTTATATAATATCATTGCAGAAAATTACAGCCCTTTTTATAAGTTATTAGTTTTTTTAAATGTAGGATCCATGGTTTTTATAGGAGGAAGGCTGTTTTTACTCATGATAGGGTCTGTTACAGAAATTTCCTGTAAAATTTCTAAATTGCAGGTATTTTAATTCTCTGCTGTTTTTGTGTGCTGAATTAAATCTGCATATTTTTGTGATTTATTTCTGCGTCGTTTCAGAGAGGGTTGAAATTGTATATGGAAAATGGTATGTTATGTCAAGAAAATACATTTTAAAATACAGTGTTTGGTGGTCTTTTATTCCCTTTTGAATGTCAACAACTATTTTATCCAAATACCCAAATGCATTTAAAAGTGTTATTTCACTATTTTATTTTTATTTTTACTGGGATCCTTTCATGGTAAAGAGTGATTAGTAGAATTACCTCCTTTAAGTTGCTAAGACTAAGCTGTCAAGTAACAGAAAAATAACTCTCATGCTAGCAAGTGTGTGTGTGTGCGCGCGCACATGCATGTGTGTGTGTGCGTGCATGTGTGCATGTGTGTGTGCATATGTGTGCATGTGTGTGTGCGTGTGTGTGTGTGCACGTGTGTGTCCATCAGCCCTATCCCTGTAGCTTGCCTAAGTAGGTAAAAATAAACATTCATGGGAAAATGTGTTTTAACATATCACTAGAACTTGAATCTATTAAATATGAAATTCACATTCCGATAAATTCTACCAAGTAAGAAATTACTAGACAATTATGCTTTTAATAAAAGAATCCAAGTATATGCACAGTTAAAACTTTCATTTAGGCTGATCATATTGTGCCACTTTACACCTAAGAATGTTGTGCAATAAAATTTTAATTTCACTCTGAATAGATTTGAATAGATTGGTCCAATTTAAACCTTTACTCAGAAGCCGCCATCTTGTGGCAGTTTGTCAGGATAACATCCTTGCCTGGTGAGACAGCTTCCTAGGGCATCGTCACTTTCCAGCTTTTAACTTACCTGATTATGATGCAGATCAGACAGGAAAACGGACAACAGCCTATGATTTCCTCCCAAATAAAAATGTGATACATTTAGGCTCTTAACAGCCTTGCTAAGGAAGAAAACAAAGTAGAGGCAAAAAGGAATTAAAAAAAAATGTGATGAGTTGCTTCATATCAACTTTAAGCATTTTGTATTTCACTATGATTTTTAAACAAATACTAATCAGAATAATTTATGAAAATGTCCTTAACTAGAAGCTTAAGAACTAGAAATTCATGACAAACACGATGTACCTTAAGTTAATTACATCTTTTAGGTGCAATTTAAAATATAATCAACAAGTCTCTGATGATGATTCAGAAAAGAAAGTTTAAAACATCATTAAATAATGTTGTTTTCCATTTTGAAGGAAATTATGGTTTGTCACTGATTCTCCTCTCAGATCCCCTCATTGGTTTACAGAGGTGTGCCCTGAGATACCCTGTAGCCTTACTAGTACAATGGAGTTGCCCTGACATGAACAAATACAATTAATTTCAGTGCACATTCTTTTTT
>NW_016107594.1:1579236-1676605 GCF_001604975.1 Cebus imitator
GGTAGGATCTCATTCTGTTGCCCAGGCTGGAATGCAGTGCAGTGGCACAATCTCAGCTCACTGCAACCTCTGCCTCTAGGGTTTAAGTGATTCTCCCACCTCAGCATTCCCATTAGCTGATATTACAGCCATGCACCACCATGCCAGACTAACTTTTTTATTATTATTATTTTTAGTAGAGACCGGGTTTCACCATATTGGCCAGGCTGGTCTCCCACTCCTGACCTCAAATCTTTCACCCACCTCAGCCTCCCAAAGTGCTGGGATTATAGGCGTGAGCCATAGCGCCCTATATATCCTCCCATGATTAGACATACCATCAACACGCATTTTGACACTGTAAGGAGTTTTGAGTACCACACCATAATACTACGGGGAGAATGCGCAAAAAGCTGGTGGGCTGGGAAGAGAAGCTACCTTGGTAATTCATCTCCATACGCCTGAAATTGAGCAGTAGGGAATTCTACCCAGTTATCTCCCTGTTCACTGTGGATGAAAATTCAGTCTGAAGTAATAACCCTTGGAAAGTAGTGGAACTCCTGAAGCACCATGGGACTTCATCTTCCCTTGAGCTCCTTGCTGGATAACCGGGGCAAAGAGGGTGTTTAGTAGAGACTGACCTGGGTGTGTGGAGAGGTCATAGCAACTACTCCCCAGCCTGGCCTCAGAATAAGCTTTGAAAGATTCCCTAGGCTTATTTAAATATGACTTTCTGAAGTTGAATAGACATCAAAACGTGCTAATGCCCAACACTGCACGTGTGCCTAACGCCACCCAAATCTGCACTTAGACTGGTTAAACTATCTTAATGTTTTATATATTTTACCACAGTAATGAAAAAGATTTGTTCACACATGTTCAGGAGAGCCTGCTTGGGTAGGGTTATATATGCATGTTTCATGAAATTATAGTTTGGGTTTAAAGAATTTAACTAGAAAGGATCTTAACAGTGGTTGGGCTAGTATGTTCAGGCACAAAGAACCCCTGAAGTTACTAAGTATGTGGAAGAGAAATAGTGAGACAGATTTTAATTTTCTATGCGGGACTTTTAGGGACCTTTAAATATTCATTATCAGTCTCAACAAACAGAGGAAATGGACAGTTTCACTGGATTTATTGGCCAAGAGACTTTTATTATTATTTTATTTGTATTTATTTTATTTTATTTTATTTTATTTTTTGGCCAAGGAGCTTTTTAATTTGCATCAGATCTGGGAATCTTTGCTAGATTTTTGTGAGGATCCAACCCAAATTCTTCATTTTCCAAATAAGACAGAAATATTCAGGCTGTAGAAGTTAACTGACTTTTCCAAGAGCACAGGCTGAGGTTTGACTTGCTGAGTCCTGGCTCCTCATCAAAGGTCCTTCCCATGGTAGATCAACCTATTTTAGTGAACATTCAGCTGACACAGGTCCTGCCTTGCAGGCTGCCTCTCCGGATGGTTTCTAGTGAGCAGCTGTGTGGTAGGTGATGTCCTGTGCAGTCGTCTCTACCGGTTATCCTTCCCAGTCAGGCCGTGGTCTGGGCCAGCAGTCAGGGATATATATTCATCATATATCCCCGGCAGTGATGCCCTTTCCTCCTCACCTTGGTGATAGCTGAATTTACTTGATGAATGGACTGCGGGTAGTTTAAATTGTTCTGAGATAACAGAGTTCTTCCAAGTCCCCACCAGTGTGCACGTGAATTTTGAAGTGAAAAGTCTGGATGCCCAGAATGTCAGTTGATAGAGAAAGACGAATGTCCAAGAAAAAAAAAAATTCATTTGTAGCTTTTCTTGGGGTGCAGAAATGACTTTAATTAACTCCCAGAGGCTCCTCTGGGTGGCAGTGCTCCCCTTTCCCCAAGGCCTTACTGAGCCCCTTGCCACCACAGATGCTCGGGGCAGGGCAGCAGGAGCCAGCTGTCTAGGCAACTGCACAATGTCCAGTGTCCAATGCGGGGAGTCTGTTGCCACTTCTTCTTCTTCTTCTTTGTCGATTTGTTGGTTTTAATTTAACTTCAGCTTCTCAGAGCCCATATTATTATTATTTCCTAAAAAAGGCCTTTTTAGGACTTGGATCGCAAATCCTTTGCAATAACTGTGACTTGTCCATAGTTTTGTGGCTATGTCTAATGAGCAAAATAAAGGTAAGTGACCTCATGGTATTTTCCATGACTCTCACCCTGGCAAAAATCCTCAGGTCAGCTTTACCAGCCCTTAATGACTTGGAAGGCTGAACTGTAACCTCCATTCGGGCAGAAAGAGTGTTTGACCACGTTTTATCACCGATGGAAGCTAACCAGATCTAGGCATAACTGAAGAATTGTGTACATCTGCTGTCACATCGATTCAGAATTTAAAATGACGATTCTTGATTTGTGGGAGCAGCCGTGTAATGGGCAAGCAGATTTTTATAGTAATAGCCTATAATCTCTTTCTGTACTTCTGTGGTTTTAATATTTTCCTGATTATTTAGTAATAGCAATAGTATTGACTTATTTACTGAGAACATACGATGGGACAGGTGCTGCACTAAGCACACAGACCTCAGTTTACAGAACAAGATTAAGACTTCTGTGAACAGCAAAACATTGATACCTACTGTGTCCCCAAGTTTTCCACAATGCCTGAAAATTAAAAGCAATACATGGGAAAATCATAACTGGGAAAAGATCGGCTGGCCTGCCATGACTTTTTGCAATGTTACAGGAATACTGATTCCATTTTCCAGTAGAACCTGTGAGTGTAGACACAGAAGGGGGTTGAGATGGTGGTAAGGGTCTGTGAAGGTTCTCTTCTGCTTGCTTCTGTTTTTGTTTGTAGGTTTGATCTTTCTTCCACTGATGGCTCTTCTAATTGATTGATGGCCTTTTATGTCTTATCATGCTCAAGAGAAGCAAAATATACAGATTTATGTGGTGTGGAGAGACTGTTGGGTGGACAGCTTCATCCATTGTAGATGGACCTGCTGGACAGTGTTGTTACTGGTTTTTTGACTTAGCTTCTCTAGGTGTATCCTCCTGTCTGGTGAATTTCCTCTGCTAAGAATTCTCTAACAGCCTTCCTGAGTGCAATAAGAATTCCTATGAGAATTCTCAGAGCCAAGCAGAAAAAGGAGATTTGGAGTCCCACCTTTCAGAATGTAGATTTTCTCTTAATCTCAGCGTAGACTAGCCCAGCATCCCAGAATCTAATTCAGCATCTCTGGAGGCAAAGCCTCCAGTCTTCTGCTACAGTGCGGGAGTGCAGTGCCTCTCCCATCAAGCAGGGGATGGTGTCAGGGGATGCGAAATTGTCTCATTCAGTATTCTCAGAGGTCTTCCTGTTGGAGCCTTGTTTTCACATCTTTTCAGACACATCTGAGGCCTCCTGCTCTTGAGGCTTTCTGGGATTTTGTGTTGCAAATTGGCTTGCTTCAGGAATTCCCAAATCACCCATTTAAATTTCAGCTTTATCAATTCTGCTAAGTCAGTTCCACTTGTCTGTTAACTCAGAGGCTTCTAAAATTTTGTTGCTATCAATGTGCTTCTTTTTCCTCTTTGTCCTTGTGGAGATGGGCTCTTTTTGTGCCTTGGAAGCATTTTGTGAGCAAGAAGTGGTAAGTCCATGAGTATATTCAGTGTGCCATGTTTAACTGAAAATTCTCCAGAGCAGGTGTTGATACATTTCATTTTATATCTGCTGTATTTGAAATATGTATGGGGCACAGACTAAAGCCAGAGTGAAATGCAGAATCATGGCTGGAATTCAGTGATGTTTCTCTGCTCTTCACATTTCTCTTCTCTGTCTTGTCTGTTGCATTCCTCTTTTCTTTAGTTAAAGAAGTGATCTTCCCCAAATTAAAGTTTGGGTTTTTTGCTCATGGGAAAAGCTGGCAGTCACTGGCCTTCCCCTGCGGGCATAGGGTGTGGCAGAGAAGAGCACCCCAAGGGCTCCTCTGGGTGACTGTGCACTCAGGCATGTGGTGTGAGCTGTGCACACACATGTTGTTATCAGGAAGCCTGATTCCTCCCACATTCAGTCCCAAATCTTCTTACTTGTCACCCAAGATACTTTTCCTCCTCTAGTTCTCACTCAGCCCCACGATGTTGTACCTGAGCTGTGCTGGGTTTGGAATGAGCATTTCTTGGGGTACCCGGTATTCTCCACCCTGTTTCTCTGTCTTCCTCTTCCCAGCTAGTGAATTGCTCAATGCATGCACCTGGGAACCACTCTTGCTCTTCCCTTTTCCTCTTTTGCTAAGCTATCTTCAAATTCTGTTGACTCCACCTCCAAAATATACCACTGGCCCTTCCTCTGTCATGAACTCTCATCACTCTGGGAAAAACCACAATTATTTCTCACAAAACTAAAATTGTTTACTAATGTATCCATGTTTCCAGTTGTGCACTAGGACTGAGTATTCCTCACAGAAAGTGATATTTTAAAGTTGGTACATGAGGCCTTCTCACTGTCCTTCCCTTTAGTGCCATCCCATGGACCTGGTCACTCACCATCGTCCAGAGGCCTGTGTGGGTCACCCTGTGACACTCTTCCTTGCCAGCCGAGTGCCCTTCCAATTCTCACACTCCATCGATAAACCTCGCAGCTTCCTCATCATGGTGTGGGCCTCCTCCCTGCTCTTGTACATGCTAACCTTCTTCTTACCCTTCAAATCTCCAGTCATATAACCTTGTCAGGAAGGCCTCATGGACACATGTCTCTAAATTACCTTGAGGCTGGGCATGGTGGCTCAGGCCTGTAATCCCAGCATTTTGGGAGGCCAAGGCAGGTGGATCACCTGAAGTCAGGAATTCAAGACCAGCCTGGCCAACATGGCAAAACCTCATCTCTTACTAAAAATACAAAAAATTTAGCTGGGTGTAGTGGCATGTACCCATAATCCCAGCTACTCATGAGGCTGAGGCAGCAGAATTGCTTGAGCCCAAGAGGCAGAGGTTGCAGTGAGCCAAGATTGTGCTGCTGCACTGCAGCCTGAGTGACAGAGTGATACTCCATCTCAAGACGACATAAAAAAATAAAAAAAATCTAGAGTGATTCTCTCCATCATATTATAATCACATCATTTCCACATGACACTGCTTTAATATTTTGTCTTCCTATTCACTCTCGACTAGAATACAAGTAACTCACACATAGTTGGCTCTACTTAGTAATACATCAGTAGATAGATAATGGCTATCTGGGGAGATTAAAAATATTAAATTAATTTCAGGAAAAGAAGTCACTCAAAGAAATCAAGATACATTCTGAAGGCAGTCCCCAAAATAATGTTTAAACTCTTGACTTGTATAGCAATATTCTCCAAGTGATATCACTCTTCAGGAGTGAACAAAGAATTGCTTAAAGTGATACAGTATTTTTTGGCTTAGAGCTAACCCCAGACATTGACAGCAGTATTTTTTAATTTATGTTTTAACATAAGCATAAATGTTTACATCACATGTGTAGTGTTCACAAGAAATCCTGGGAACACCGAAGAGACTGACGGCAATGCTGGACTAGAATTCAAGAGAGAGGTATGAACTATGGTCAGAGCCCAATTACCACAGAGGTCCTTTAATTAATTTTATAAGTATGTATTTAGCACTTACTCTGTGCCAGGGGGAACTGCTTAATTCCAGCAGAAGTTATGAAAGTGGATGAAATTATTGAGGCAGATGTACCCCAGAGAAGAAAAGACCTATGTTGGGACTGACTGAAAGAAATAATCACACTTGCAAAGGGGCAACTATACTTAGCAGCAAGAGTGGTAAAAGGGGTGAAAAACAATCACTTGACAGCAGAAATGCTGCAGAAAATGGGAGGTGCGATAGGCACACAGCACCAGGTGCTGCAGAAAGGGCACAGGTGAAAGGAGACGGGGTCCGATCATTTACCCTGGGTGTCAGAGGAGCAGGAAAAGCGATCCAGTAGAGAGTGTACCCAGAGCGTAGGACCATTTTAGTGGGAAATGGCATGAAGCGTGACTTGAGGATAATTTGCGTAATTGCTGTGCACAGGGATGGTTTGATTAGGCCTATGGGAAGCAACATTGCTCAGAGAATGACCCCAAGGATTCAGATCCAAAGTGGAAAGAGTATATATTTGATTTTTGCTTTGAAAATCGGAGGTGGTATGTCACGAAAAGTACAGAGGAAATAATTGTCACAATACAGGCTTGACACTAAGAAAGAGGTTAGCTCTGTGTATTCTTACAGGACCAAATCAAGAAAACTGGTGCAAACGACCAGCTGGGTACTGAAACCCATCACCATCATGTAATGGATGCCTCTGTTTGAAGAGTTGTACCCCAGGATTAAGCCTTAGAGGCTAACCACTGCCCCTCAATATGTATGATTTTGTTAATTGAAGTTAAACATTCAACAACTATAAAAGTTACTATGACAGAGAACATAGATGACTTTCCTTGACTCAGAAGCAAATTCAAACAAATAAATGCAAACATTATTTATTGGAAGAAGACATAACAAGTGGAGAGTCACACTTTCTTGGAAGATATGAAACTTGACCGCATAAAAATAGGTATATAATATGAAGGCCATTTTCAAGTTAAGATGGAGAAATATTTAGAGAAAATTATTAGAAATGACCAAACAAAATCAAGGGTTTGATAATTCTTAATTAATGAATAGACTTAGAATTCACAGTATAGGAAAATCACAATTGGATGTATTTCTGTTTTCACATGCAATTTAGAGAAATTCCTACATCCTTGGGATACTCATATACTAAAATGATCTGAGCAAAATACCAAGAGAAGCAAGTGGCCATTTATGCCTAGTGTTCCATTATTGGTACGTTAAGCATGTGGGAGTTATTTATACCCTGCTGCTCAAGGTCATAGCCAAGAATTGATGCAAAAATTCAAAAAATTGCAACCTCAGGCATTCATGGGTGAATAAGCCGGCCCAGAAAGCCATCAATAAAGCACAGGTTTTCTGTTTGTCAGGTTGGACGTTCCTTCTTCACTGTTTTCCTCCAACCACCATGGCATTCCCTGCAGCCTCTGCACATTTCTTTGCTCCTGAATCTTGTTCTTCTTTCCATAGTCTCACCTGGAACTTTCTCCTCTCATGTCTCCTTCTTGTCTCTCCTTTCACATTTTCTTTCTGCATTTGAATCTTACTTGTGAGGGTGATAGAGCCCATACTCTGTGGTCTTTTAGCCCACCAACAGTCCTGCCCCAAGTGTCCCAGTACCCTATAAGACCATAGAGTGTAGAAGTCATATAGTTGTATTTCCTAAAACTTTAAAATCAGACCACAAAATTAGCTCTTACATTTATTTTTTCTAATGAGGAAAACTGAGTCAACTTTTTCAACAGTATCGGTTGTATTTACTTACTCAGAAGACTACTTGCCTATTCACCAAATGATCCCCCCTCAAGCTCAGGTCTTCACTGCGCGAAGCCTCCCTTCCTCAGGATAACACTTTGACTACTACCTTCTCCTCCCCCTTGATGCCAAGGAGAAGTCATGTGACCCTTAACGGTGTTTAATTCACTGTATGTGGCTACCATACAGTGTCTCTTACATCGCCATTATAAAATGTGTCAGACTGTATTAGAGTTACATTTCATGAAAGAAAATTCCCTAATATTAGAGAAAATATAATTGGTTATTAAAGTCCAAGGCAGTACCTGGCAAACAACAGACTGACATTGCTTACATGGACACTTGGCTTATTTTAAAGACTTCTGCAAATTCTAAATCGCACACCTGTATAGATGCATTTTTACATCAACAAGACTAATTGTTGCTACCTATAACTTTGCATTATAAGCAGAGGCATGAAAAGTATTCAGCATTTATTTCTGGGCTTTTCTAAGAAGCTCTATGTAGACGAGCGATGTGCCTACTAGAGTGTCAGCATCTGTATACCATATTGCGTAACACATATGGGATACTGCCTGATGTAATGAATTGGCGTCAAAGAGTGATCCTTTAAGAGGCACAAGACCATTCTAGTTAGAGAAGTCTTAGCTGTGGGTACCTATCCTCGGATAGTCATTTTGAAAAAAGGTTTGTTGGAGTTGTTGGCTCTTGAAAGGGACTCTGGAAGTCATGCCTGGGCAAGAAAAGAAGGGAAAAAGGGAGATTGTCAAGATGGTGTGGGTCTGACACCCCTTCATGTTTACCACTTGCTCGTGTTGGAATTCTGTGTGTGATTTCATCTGGATACTTTCTGTTTTCTGTAAATGGAATGTTAATTTTAAAGGTTTTAAAATCCTCATGTACACCCTCTCCTCCTAGATGACTGGTGCTTATGTCAAACATAAGAATCTACCCCCACCCAGTCAATTACCAGACGACACAGGGCTCTGAGGCCCAGCTTTCAGGCTCCTGTCCACCTGAAGGGCTCTGTTGGCAGTGGCAGCGAACTCGGGACACAGTTCTTTGATCTTGAGAATTCTTGTTAGGGGTGGTGGGTGGGGGGACAAATAAGCACTAATTTTACTTGGTAACTTAGTACAATTTTACTAATTGGTGAAATTCTACTACTTACTAATTTAATTAGCTTTACTTAATTTCTTAGGAAATTCACCAAGTAAGTACTAATTTTACTTATTCGGTGAATAAGTGAGAATAGTACAGAATAGTACACACTATTCTGTACAGAAGAAGAGTACACACTATTCTGATGGTGTGTTCACCATATTAAAAGTGATGAGATCAAGTGAGCTGAATAAGTCTCTGCTGCTGTTGAGGTGAAAGGTAGACAGAACTGGCTGGGCAAAGATCCAGAGAAGATCAGGCGTAGTGGAGTGGAAGGATTCCATGCAGAAGGAAGAGCATGCACAGGAACAGTGAAGGAGGAAGGTGATCCCAGTGTTCACAAAGCCACAAGTGTCATAGGCTGGTCGTGTTCCATGAAAAAATGGGATTACATAAAAAAGGCAGGTGGTGGCCAGATTGAGAAGATCCCTGCATGCCAAGAAATAGCATGGTGGCCTCCCTTTCTTCCCATAGGATGGCATGGGTATGCAGCTGTCAGGGAGTTAGAGAAGTGGCTATTTGTGGCTGAAATGGGCCACACTCTCTGTGTTCAGGTCTGGATAAAAATGCTAACCAAAGAAACCAGCATGGTCAGTCCTGCATGAATCTACATTCCCTTTGTTCTTATTTAATTTTTGTCTCTATTTTATTCTTAATATCATAGAATTAATCACGTTCACTCTGCCTTTTCCATAAGCTGTGTTCTTTGAAACATTAGTGCTAAAAAAGGAGAGAATAGATATGCCACCAAGAAATCACAATGTTTTAAGGAAAGAATGACAGGAAGTATGAAGATTCACATGTACATTTGAGTATTAAAGAATCTGCCTATTGAAGTCTGTGTTCTTAAATGGTTTTCAATTCCAGTACGATCCAAATTTATGTGCATAGTAAACATGTTTTTGCATATTTGATGTATACATTTTGGGGAAAAAAATACCTGATCTATAATTATCAGAACATTATAAAGGATCCTGGCCTCTGGAAGAGAGAGACAGGAAAACAAACCCTCTATGTATTCACACAGCCCCAGCCCCCAAATTCTTTTCTCAGTGTAAAATATTCAGGAAGCACTGACTCTTTTGTGTTTCTAATGATTCGGACATGGTATCTTTGCCTGAATCTGTTATTCATGTTTTATCTAACATTTTCCAAGAAAAAAATGCCATCTGTGGACATCTAAAAGCCAAATGTAGCTATGGGGTGGTGGGGCGGGAGGAAATGAATATTATGGAAAGTACAGCATTTGGTGGTGAACAGGAGAAAAGCTCACCCCGATTTAGCGTTTCCACCTAGAGGTCGCAGCTGGTTAAGCCTTTATGCGGCAGACACAGGGTCCCTATCAGCCCCTGTTTGGGATGCGTCCCCTCTCCCTAGGTTGGCACCCTGAGAACTGAGATCTATTCACATGTCCGGAATAGATGCATTGTTGGTATTTCGTTGGCTCCATGGCTTTCTCTGAGCCAGCTTGGAAGACATCATTAAAACTGAGACAGACTTGAACTTGACTTTCTCAGTAATCCTGACAGAGTAGGTCTGTGCCTCCATCTCACGTGAAGTGAGCTTTGTTTGTGCTCCTTACAAGTGAACTGAAAACAAAAACAAGTTGTAAAACTTAGATTATTTTTTTTAAATGCTATCTAAGCCTGGTAGTTATAGTTTTTTTTCTTTAAAATGTGTTCATATTTTTGAGCTTCTGTGAAGGTTATACTATATTTTAAACATATATTACAGCAGTTAGGAGAAACGTGTCAAGTATGGAAATTTGTATTTCTCTGTGATGAACTCTTGCATATATCCAAGTGAGATGCACACCAAATACACTCACACACACATAACAATACGTGCACACACATACACACATATATACATGCATGCAAATACATACTCAATGTTTGTGTTCAAAATTCTAATAAGGTAGGCTAGGTACAGTGGCTCATGCCTGTAATTCCGTCACTTTGGGAGGCCAAGGGAGACAGAATGCATGAGCTCAGGAGTTTGAGGCCAAACGGGGCAACATAGAGAACCCCTTTCGCTATAAAAATTACAAAAATTAACTGAGTATGGTGATGCATGCCTGTAGTCTCAGCTACTTAGAAGGCTGAGGCAGAAGAATTGCTTGAACTTGGGAGGCAGAGATTGCAGTGAGCCAAGATCACGCCATTGCACTCCAGCCTCAGTGACAGAGCGAGAACTTGTGTCAAATAATAATGATAATAATTTCAATAAGGTAAAGCTTTCTTCTAAAATTCTCAATCAATTCAAGGCTTATTTCCATCTTGGTCCATTCATTTAATTTCCATCTGATGAGCCCTATCCTCTGTAAGGATGTGCTAAATTAAAACCAAGAGTAGAGATTCAAAAGATAAGGCAAAAAAAACTGGAATTAAATTTAGGGACTAGTTGCTAGATAATTTAGTGGGTCAGATATTTATTGATCATTTTGCATTTTTCTTTTTGTCCGTTGTTACTTGCATTGTTGGAACTTTGCCCTTTTCTCTTTGTGTACCTTGCAGGATACCATGTGTTAAACGCACTGTGGTTACACAAACATGTGCAAATGTCTACATAAGGGCTCATCCCTCCATTCATTGATTCGTATCTGTAGGACTTCACCTATAGCTCATCTGATTGTCAGCCCAAACACTGGGGTGCAAGAACTGTCTCTTACCTTTATTAACCAAATTTAGTTTGCATCTACCCTCTCTATAGCTGGCAGGGAACTCCATCTCGCCCATGTCTTACCCCGCTCCCTCCCTTTCAGGAAGTCACACAGGAGCCCAGGGCTTCCCACCAGGCAGGGCCCATGGATGTCTTCATCTCAGTTGCTGAGCAACCATCACCCTACTCTGCATTTTAAAATTCATTAAAAGCAGAAAGCTGGCATTTGATTTTTCTTTCACATTGCATGTGGGAGAGAAAAGTGTTTTATTTCTAGACACCGTGTGTATGCCATTTCTACGTTAATGCACCACCAAGTTTTATTTAGAAAGTTTTTTCATTCTAGTAACTGGGCAGTATCTAGGCACCTGTCCTCTTAAATTAGCTATTACAATAGGTGCTGCCAGAGTGACCGGGATGGATTTAAGCATGTAAATTTCAAAGAAAAGCCTTTTTTTTTTTTTTTCACACAGCCCTTGAGAAACTCTCTGAATTGCATGTCTGCAGCAGTGGGGTGTGGTGTGAGCAGAGCTGCTCCGTAGACCTGACGGGACCCGCCTCAGTCGCTGACGGAATGGAGCGTCCCAGCTGGTTCACAGACAACACATACCCATTAGTGAAATATGATTCACATTCTTGACTCTGTCTCTCCTCATTTGGTTTATATCCTAGTGAGAAATTTTCCAGATGTTGTTTTTGAGTCTAAACATGCTTGACTGGGTGAAGCATCTATATTCTTCCATCTTAGACATTAGAGAGCTCAAAGTGACCTTAGATTTGGTCTTAAATCAGCAACTCAGATTTTAAGAACAAGAAAACAAAGACAGGCTTAGGCTTGACTTAGAAGTCAACACTAGGTCTTCCGTGGCTATGAGGGAAAGAAAGCTGGTTGGGAGAAGAACTGCCTTCCTTCTGGCTCAGCCACCAAACTGCTGTCCTCATCTTCCTATAGGAAGGAGAGCTGGGCTGGAAAGGTGTTTCCCAAATGACAGTGCATGAACTGGCTGATGGCTGCAATGAGGTTGTTCAATAACTTGTGAGAAAAAAATAAATAAGGCAGATGTCATAAATGTTTTACATGGCATATTCATGTATGTTGTTACATATCACTAAACAATTATTTCTGTTCTTAGATTTTTTAAAAAATTGTACTTTATGGATAAAATGGTGGCAATAGTAGACAGGATCACTGTTTAGATAACTACCACCTACTGAGAATGTCGGGCCTTGATTTACTTAATTTTTTTTTTTATTTTGAAAAAAAAAAAGGCTGCAAAGTTCAAAATTTTGACAATCTCTAATCTAAATAAGCTCTAAGATCTGTCCAATTGCCAGTCTGAAAGGACAAATACTAAGTACATTTTTCATTTTCTGGACTATCAGGACCATTAATGTCAAAATGAAAAGCATGGCTTTCATCTTAGTAAGATTCTTTCTGTGAAAAGTTTTTTTAATTCATGGGATTTTCTACAAGTTACCTGTAGATAAATGTTTGGATGGTAGGCTTCTAATTTTGACTAAGTTTCTAGAATAGTATTTATCTAAGTCAGTCAGTTAAAGAATGCAAAATTAGCTAAGGCATAACAAGTTAAATAAAGAAAAATTGAGAGAAAAATACATATAAATAGGGAAGTAACTGAGAGTCCTTTTATCATAATAAAGGATACTCCTCCTACACAGTCTTTGAAATCATGACTTTTACGTTACATTGACAATGCATATTCTTTTTTTATAATTGAAAAGGAATTCATGAAAGTCCTGTTATTGCATTACAGCTGCACAGATGCAAGTTTCAACTGCTATTTTATAACAGAAGACATACTGCTAAAAATCTCTCTAAAATAGGAATACGGTTGACTTTATTCCCCTTTCTTCCTAATAGTACTTTGATGATGTTGGAAGAATGTTTTCTGTAGATAAGATTTTTGATTATAAAAGCAAGTTAGTATTTTCTCACACTAAAAGACTCCTACTGAAAAATTATCATTTAAAGTCCAGAAGTACATGAGAATAGTTTGAACAAAATAGTTTACGAAGGAAGTAGACGTTTGCAGGGCTCTTTTCAGTTCCCCACTTGCAAAGTCAGGTTGCTTCATGTTCAGCTTGCCTAGAGCCTGACTTTTAGCTAAGTATACATTCATATTTAGAGATTTTAGTATGATAGGATCCTTATTGTTCTTTGTGGTAACTTACAGATTACTTGTTGCCATTTTAGCAAAGCTTCTTTCTATCTAATTTGAGTAAACGTTGCTTCAAATGCTCAAGAGTATGCAAAAGATAAAACTGAAAAGTAATACATTCAAATACACAGTGAAATTTTCAAAAGGAGTTAAACCTTCTCATTCATCGTACACAAGCTGCTATATGTCTGTTAAGAAAATTCTGTGATGCTGATTTGGGTAAAATAATTTTAAATGATTTACATTACTTCAAAGAAAAACAGAGAATAAAAGAAAGTTAAATAAATTTAAGAGTTGGATATAATGACAGCAGGTTAAAGAAAATAACCAAAGAAAAGTTATCAATCAATGTTTAATTTATGCTGGCTAAAAAACATATGAATGATTTTTCCTGAAGTCAATGTGCAAGTGCTTTTTTCTGAATAAATTCTAAAGTGATTAGTACACACAATTCAGGAATATATATCAGCAAGAAAATTCCCTAAATGTGAACATAGATTTATTAAGGAAGGAAATGTATTTGTAGTTTAAAACATTTTTGAAACTTTTATTTCAGTCTGGTTCTTTTGGTTGGTAGTGATTTCTTGTAGAGATGTTTTTGTTTAGGGAAGTTTAAAGCAGAACTCAATCTAGTTTACCCTTAAGTCAACCGTTTCTTGAAGAAAATATGGTCTGAGGGACCAAGAAGTCATCAGTATTGAGAAACATTCCTTTCCTGAGATACATGTATCCTTCCGAGACTGATCATCTGAGAACTACTATATATTCTTGTGGTTGTTTAATCATTGAATTCAAAAGAGCTTTAATATTTCAATATGTTTAAGATTATGTGGCTTTTACTGTTTAACATTAAAATTAAACAAAATGAAGTGGAAATTTGGCTTTCTTAAGGTAAGTTATTTTTCTGGACTACTTGTAAAATTAATAAGATATTTAATTATTGATTTATTTTGCTCTAAGCATTTTAGAAAATTGGTCAGATACTGTGTTTTCTATTTTCACACTAAGATGTAACAGAAGAAAAATTTCCTGAATAGTCTCTACATTTCAAAGTTCGAAACTTTATCTTTTCTGTTTAAAATGACTGAGATTTATATAAGCCACAAGTTTCCCCTATAAAATCCTAAGAAGAAAAAGTTGGGTTTGAATTCTAAAAGCTGGTATCATGTAACTTATCTTCCATAGCACAATCCCAAACTTGACATGGCATCTAACACTAGAGGATGAAAATAAATACACCTGGGAAACAAACAAACAAAACAAAAACAAAGAGGAGTCCTCCACCCATCCTATGAGAAAGCCATGCCCAGTGTGCTGGCTTGGGAAGGGATGAACAGGCTCCAGCAGATGGGCTGAGGCACATTGCATGTGACACACTATGGCAGGAGCGGTGCTATCCCCAGGAAGGAGGAAAAGTATCAGGAGCCCTCCTGGAGCAGGGCTGGTGAGGTATGAGGTGGGAATTGACTCATGACACAGGGCTTAGACTCTGGACCAAATTGAGAACTAGCAAAAACAGGTTTGGGGCAGAAGCAGCTTTCTGTAAGACACCCCCTCCATTGTGTCATGCCAGTTTACCATTGCCATAGCAACACCTAGACATGGGCACCCCTTTCCATGGAGACCACCTGATGACACAGAAGTTACCACCCTCATCCTATGAATTTCTGCGTTCACTGCTCCTTATTTTGCATGTTATTGAAGGTGGGTATCAATATGAATGTAGACCAGCTTCTGAGCTGCTGCTCTGAGTGCATGGAGTATGGGGTACCCTGCTGTGCTGGAAGCAGGACCACTGCTGCTCCTGTGCACCACTGTGCCAGTCAGTAAAAGTTGCTGTGTGCCACCCCTGGCTCGTCCTTGAATTCTTTCCTGAGCAAAGCCAAAACCCTCCCAGACTGAGCCCCAATCTGGGGGCTCCTCTTTCCTACACCTCAGGGACTGGGAGAAGGAAAGGCAGGGGGACAAATGCCAGCTCAGGCAGCATGGCAGCAAGGAATCTCATGCAGCTCCTGATCACTGGAGAGGAGGGGCTGTGGGAGTGAGTGGGAAGAGAAGAGTTTAGGAACTAGCAGATGAGACAATGTCTTCCTCACCTGGCTTGATGAGGAGTTCTCACTTTATTCAATTCCGGAGAAGCACTGGGGAGTCTTTGACATCAGAAGGATGAGAATTGATGTGTCCTTTGGAATTCTTTCTGTCCCTGTAAGATTGAGGAAAGATGTCTCATAGGTGGGAACCATTGAAGCCATGAAATGAAGGAAGGACCCCAGTTGGCTGTCCCTTTTCAGTTTAGAATTTTCAGCAAGTATCTTTTCAAAAGTGTTAGGAAAATGACCAAAAAACCCACATATATCTGGAAAGAACCTTGGGCTCTAGGGCAGCATTTTGCCTTAGATAGAAATCGTGAAGATGAGCTAACACCGTAAATCATCAGGGAGCAAGGGTGAAGAGAGGAGGAAAAAAGAAAAATTCAAGAAGCAAGAAGTCAGAGACAGGAGAGAACACGATAGGATTCATTATGATTCACAGCATAAGCGCAAAGGATCTTTCACTGGTGGGTTTTCAGCTCTAAATTGCATATGGGAAAAGGTCAAGTTTTTATCTGTTATATCTACAGGGCATATATAAAAAGAAATTTAAGAAAATCTCACACTCCTTGGTATTTTGAATGGATACTTCTTGCTAACTCAATTTTCTAACCAGATATTAAACAACTGTAAAACAGCACAATTTTTTAGATGTTCATCTTCTGATTTCTGTAATGCAAAATTTCCATGATAATATTTTCTCCATATTCTGTGCTTTTTATTGCCTTAATTCTGGTATATTTTTATTCATTTCTTGACTCATCATAATCTCTTGCATAATTGGTTTTATGTCATTCTACTGCATATCACAGTCTTAGTTTTATGACTATATTCATTTTCTTAACATTATTTTCAGTAGAAAGAAGAAAATAGAATGAGTCAAATCACTCTGATATAAAACTTTAAAAATATAATCTGCTCTTATGGTCTATCTCAGATTAATAAACTGCAGAAGGCAAATGAATAGAAACATTGATTATCAATTTTTTTATAGCCACAAAAAATTTGAAAAAAAAAAAAAAAAAACAGTTTTCATAACAAGGTAATTATAATAGGCCAGTAACTCATCCTTCCAGAAATACTTCCCTGTTACTCCAGGAAGGATTCAAATAACACCCAATTTGCTTTTATTTCTTTTCTAGTCTTTTTTTCTACCTCCTCTTCATTCTGTTCCTCTGCATATTTGACTGAAAAACCAATTATAACAGGAGCATTTACCTTTCAAAGCAAGAAGAAATATCTGTGTTGTATAGCTGAATCTGTTTTCATTTCTAATACCTTAAACTCCACCAATATGTTTGAATGTATTTTAGTAAGAAAATCATCATGCACATAGAATTGTGTGTCTTGCTACCGCATTCAATAGATAGTAAACATGAATCTGAAGAAAACTGAATTGCCCTGATACATTTACATATTCTTCTACTGTTGAACTTTTAGGTTTTAAACTTTTCTCTGCTTAAGTATTTCTGTTTTAAGTATTTTCTCTGCTTAAATATTTGTCTAAAGATAAATCCTTAGGAGTGGAAAAAAATAAACTATTTAATATAAACAGTTATGTTTGTTGCTCCATGAGGACTATTGCTCCCAAAATATGGACCAAATTATCAATAATATCATCAGGCCTAAGGCTGGATCTGTTTCAACATAATTATTTTAGCTTTTCCTATTACCGTTTCTAATGGTTTGCTATCCTAATAGATTTTGAAATGTTATATTATGTATTGGTATTTTGCTATTAATATACTCGTCATAAAAATGTTTCTTTTGAAACATATATGGAAATGCACACTAATTAATCTGGCAACACATAAACAACCCCTGTTCATAATGAAAATGTTGCCAATCTTATTGAACTGAATATTGAACCTAATATTTCTTAAATCGAAACTCATAATTCAGTTTTAGAAATATTAAGGGTTAAATAACAATTTCAAATGAATAAGAAGACATTCGATCAGCTGTCTTAAATTTTAGATATGGCTCAGTTTCTTAACTGTAAAAGAGTTGGTTGAAGAGAAAATATAATTTACTTCTTAAAATCTTCCATGAGTGTGTGAAAGATATCTGAACTATTAAACTAATTTGTTGGCTAGTCAGATAATTCCCAGTTCTGGCCCTAAAAGTGAATGTTAACATGATTTAGACCAGCCATAATTGTATAGTTTCATTCTGTCACTTGAAATAATGGGAATGCTAGTGACGTTTGCATGTACATAACTTGCCACCTTCATTTCCTGTCGACCTCAGTTTGTAATCTTATGTTTATTACTATACATATAAGTTACCCTATTTTTACCAGTTGTCCTATCTCTAAGATTATTTAGAAAATGAGAAAACACTTTATTCTTCTGGCATTTATATTATACCTCTTGCCAATATAAATAAACAGAAAAATATTTATAAACATTTAAAGAGGCCTGCATGATTTTATCTACTAAAACATTTCAATACATTTATAGTTTCATTCACATCTATATGAAATATGCATTTTTTTTATTTTCAAAGAGGAGCGCAATTTGCTGAACTCTATAAAGTAGTTCTTGAATTATGGAAAAATAACGTTGTAATTAAATAATGTGTTTCCAGAATTCCATAAGATAATCACTCAAAACTCATACATATTGGAACAATCTATATATAACCAACTACGATTTAAAGAAATGGTATGGTTTCATTGAAAATATTTTGAAATCCTCATTTCTCAGCATGTATTTACACATATTATGACTAAAAGGGAAAATACCGTCCCCCTCCTTACCCCGGCATTGCTTTTCCGATTCACTCACCTTTCTGTCCTTTGAATTGGGAAGAATGGATCCAGGGAAGTTTTATGGCATGGATGGGGAGGGATTATGTGGTTTCTGGAGGAGAAAGAAAATTCCCAAGGTAGAGAGAATGGACACGTGACCCCAAAGAAGGTAGTAAGCAACTCAGGAGTCGGACACACGGGGCTGCAGGGGGACTCAGTGCTGCTTTTCTGGAGAGGGGGACGTAGGAAGGACGTTCATTGTCTGGTTTCTGATGTTCGTTTTTCCTCATATCTTAAGGGTGGAGAATTTTCCATTTTTACCCCCGGAAATATCTAATACAGGCATTTATTTCTTCCATGGCCCAAATAACTGTTCATTTCACGGTGGCCTAGGACGTGAGCTGAACTAAACCTCTACTGTCTGGTAGGAAGAAACTTGGTAGACATCTCCCAAAGGAGCCACAGCAACCATGACAATGAAAGACTTTCTCTCTATGCATAGCTTTTGGGGGAAGTCACTCAGTATTTATCCTAGCCCATCAATTATTGTCTGTGTCACTTCAGTGAGTTCCTTCAACTTTCAGTGTCAGTTTCATCATCCGTAAAATGGGATAAAGATCATTACCTCAAGTGGGTTGTTGGAGAAATAAATTGCCCTCATAAGTATATAATTGGACACATCATAAACACAATAAATATTAGTTTGGTGATATTAAAAACATACAAGGCACATGCCAAGGCTAAAATAATTTTTTACAGTTTTTGCTTAGTGACATTTACCTCAATCACTTAATACTTATTTTAGAACATCTAAGTAAATAACATTATATAATCCTTTTAAAGGAACTATTGTAAAAACTAAACAAGCAGGAAAAATGCAAAATAAATATGAATGATATTTGAAATAGAGTTCTACCAAATAGAAATATGCAATGCTATTATTTAAATCAGATATTTCTTCACCTAGTAATCTTTTTAAGAGTAATTTCATTCAAGAGAATTATATATCTCAAATCATGTTTCTTTTTAAAACATTTGATGTTTACAATAAAGTCTGTGGCATTGTCATGAAAAAAACAAAGATAAATTACTCTTGCTAGAACATGTAAGAAAGAAAATCAGTGGCAACATACTCTTTTTGAAATAAATTAGAAAACAATGTTTATAAGCCAGATTCAGTGGCTCACATTGTAATCTCTGCACTTTGGGAAGCTGAGATGGGAGGATGTTTGAGGACAGGAGTTGAGGACCAGTCTCAGGAATACAGTGATGCACCTTCTCTATAAAAAAAATGAAATAAAAATATAAAAATTAGCTGTGTGTGCTGGCCTGTACCTGTGGTCTCAGCTACTCAGGAGGCTGAGACAGGAGGATTGATTGAGGCTGAGGCTGAAGTGAGCTATGATCTGGTCACTGCACTCCAGCCTGGGTGGCAGTGAAACTGTGTCTCAAAACAACACTAATAATAATTTTTATAAAATAATTTAGGCATTTTGTTGCCTACGATCTCTGTACACACATTTATGCAATATTTTTTTCAGATTGAATCTTCTGCTAGGTATAGAATAGAAAAGGTGTCATAATTTCTTCTACACTTAAAAGGTGGGGTAATACTTTATGGAAATTGAATCTGCTTCATTTTACAATCTAAAATTAGCTGACAAAATCTCAGGTGTTCATGAAAGAAAAGTGATTTTGGAATTAGCTATGGGTTAGATTTCTATCTTTCCTAATTTGTAGAACAGGTGATCAAGTGATGTTGTCGGTTTGCTCACTTAGAAGTGGAAATAGGAAATTTTTTTAAACTACTCTGATTCTGGGAAAGCAAAACCAAAAACTTCTAAACTGGTTCTTTTTTTTTTTTTTTCTCCTAGCACTGCATGAATAGGTATTAAAAACAAGAGGATGATGGTGGTATTAGAAGCCAGGTTGAAATTCCATCTCAGGTGCACAGCGCCACGTGGGCACGGCTAATGAATTTTCGGAGCTGAAAACTGACAGATCCTTCAAGTTTGCGGTTTTGTTTTGTTTTTTGATAGCCTTGTTCTCTCACCTGGGCTGTAGTGCAATGGTGCAGTCTCAGCTCACTGCAACTTCTGCCTGCTGGGCTCAAGTGATTCTTATGCCTCAGTTTCCCGAGTAGCTGGGACCACAGGCGTGCACCACCACGCCTGGCTAATTTTTGTATTTGTGTAGAGATGAGGTTTTACCATGTTTCCAGACTGGTCTCAAATTCCTAGGCTCAATGAATCCACCTGCCTCAGCCTTCCAAAGTGCTGAGATTACAGGCATGAGCCATAATTGCTGGCCAAGTTTTAGTTTTAAGCCATCCTCACATAAGCTTGAACATATATATATATATATATATATATATATATATATATATATATATGCATGCATATGCTGTATGTATGTGTGCATGTGTATATGTATGTATGCATGTGTATATGTTCATGTGTATATGTATGTACATGGTGTGCATGTGTGTTCATGTACCTGTGTATGATCCCCACTTACAAATGGCCAAGAGAGGAACCAAGTTTCAATGTGTGTAGTGTCCACCCCCAGCCATACATATTTTGAGTGCTGCAGCTGCTCTTTGATTCTAATTCTTGCAGCTACATGACTTCCAAATTCATGCCCAGCTGTTTAATAACAGAAGATACTTGGATTCACAGAAAGTCTTCCTTTTGCTCACTGAGAATAAACATGTTTTCTTCATTACAGAAAAAAGAAAAGCATATTGGATTTTTTTTTTTCTGGCTACTGTAAGATTTTACCACAAACGTAGTGACTTAGAAACCACAAATCTCTCATCTTATAGTTCCACAGGTTAGGAGGCTGATGTGGGCTTCTAACTAGCAGATGGATCTCCCTGAGCTGACCCCATGGGGTTGAGGGCCTGTGTTCTTTTCTAAAGGCTTCAGGGGTGCCTTCTCCAGGCTGCCTGTGTTTTTTAGCTTGTGGTCCCCTTTTTCCATCTTCAAAGCCAGCAAACTTGCCTCTTTCTGACGATTTTTAAAATGGCATCTCTCTCTCTCTGTCCTGAGCCAGAAAAGGTTCTCAACTTTTAAGAAAGGATATGACCACAAGGAACCCACCCAGATAATTGCCGATCATCTCACTTGCTCAAAATCCTTAACTCTCACACCTGTCAAATCCTCTCAGCAGGTAAGGAAACGTAGTTGCAGGTTCTGGGAATTATGATGCAGACGTCTTTGGTGGAGGTAATTGTTCTGCTCCCACAACTGCAAAAAGAGATAAGGCTAAGATCTGTCCTGACTCCAGGTGTCCACACAGCCCGTGCCCCTTCTCCAGAATACGCTCTATTCCTCGCCTTCAAGTCTCAGCTCCGATGCCCTCTTTTTCATGGGTATTTTCTGATATTTTCTGATATGAATCCTCAGTTTTGTTGTTTCATCAGTATCACTTTTCCCCTTTATAACACTTAGTTATTAAGTAAATATTTCAGTATTGATTTGTTTAGTGCTGTTCTCCCTCTTTCACTGAAAAATCTATGTGGGTTAGCTACAGGGTTGGTTTCATTTGAGAGGAAATTTATAATACCTACTATGATACTCAAGAGACTGCAGAAAAGCAACTCTTATTGAATGAATACATGAGTCGTTTGTTGAGGCTGATAAAGTTTTTAAGTATGAAAGTGCAAATTTGTTATTGAAGACCTTGTTAAAACTTACACAGTTAAACATTTGGTCCATGCCCATGACCTCTACGTTCTTTCATTCCGTGAAAAAGCTTAAGAATTAACTGCTAGAAGAAAAGAAAAGTGTGCAGAATGATACAGTAAGACGTTAAGATGCTGTATTGTAACTGAGCTCTTGAAAAGAAAATAGGCAGATGCTTCAGTTTTTTAAAGCATATTCAGTAGCATGAATAAAAACTTAACTATATTGTGAAGATAAGACATAATTCATCAAATAGTCACGTCTCATTTTGTTGTGTCCTTAGAAGAGTAATAATACTAAGACAGCTGGTCATCCCACCAGTCCTAGAAATGGCTGATTGAAAATGTTTACTCTAGAGAAAAAAGTAACAAAAAAACAAAATTTACACTTAAATTGAGAGGCAAGCGTTACGAACCAACCGACAGCAGGACTGAGACATTCCAATGCTCTTGTTTCTTGTCATCCAGAGCATGATCACCAAATTCAAATAGGTTTCATTTGTTTTTTTCTGTCTCAGCATTTTTATGCTTGGCTTAAATAAATGCTATTGAGCATGGCAAATGAGTGTAGCAGTCTCCCCATGGTTTCCATGTTTAATGGTCATCTCTGATAATTAGATACAATTAAGATCCTTCTATAAGGAGCACTCAAGAATTTGAACAGCCACCATGCGGGAGGTTAGGTATATAAACCTCCCTGCATAGACGGTCAAGAGTTCATGTATTCACTCTTGTGTTTCAGACTACTTTTCTTAGCACTTCAGTTTTTATGTATGCATAAAATTTGAGAAAAATTACGGGAATGAAAAGTTTGGTCAAGGGTGAATAAAGGCGTATTTGCGTTTTATATTTCAGTTTCCTCCTACAGTTGTTGCATATTGTGTTCTGAATTTTTTTAATTACAAGAAGAACATTCACCAGTATTTCTTTTGTGCCGTGTATTAGATCACCTCCTCTGCATATACAACAGTACTTAATCCTTACAGCAACCTTTTTCATTGTGAAAAAGTATCTATAATTGATATATAAAGTCACTTATTCTCTGCAAGGTAAGATACTGGCCCAAGGTTATCTAAGTAGAGAATAGTGAACGGTATTTGAATTTGTCTGTCTCTACAGTATCTCATGATTCCTTTCACGCTAAATATCCAGATATGAAAAGCCCTATGGAAAAAAAGTAAATTAGTAAAATAACTTTCTGACATTTACTTATGGAGGTTGAAAAAGACATGAATGCAAATACCTTAAACTAGCTTATTCTTTCTTAAAGATTTGTTGTTATTATTTTGAGACAGGATCTTACACTGCCACTCAGGCTGGAGTGCAGTGACATAAAAATAGCTCACTGAAGCCTCCATATCCTGGGCTTAAGGAATACTCCCACCTCACCCTCCAGAGTAGCTGGGACAAAAGATGCACACAACCACATCTGGCTAGTTTTTTAATTTTTATGTTTTTGTAGAAATGGGACCTTGCATTATTTCCCAGGATGGTCTTGAGCACTTGGGCTTAAGAGATTCTCCCACTTCAGCTACCAAAGTGCTGGGATTTCAGAAATGAGCCTTCGTGCCCAGCCAAGATTTATAATTTCATAAGGATTGCACAACAGGCATTTATATTAATGTACATTTCTAAAGAATTTTTCATTTTTTACCTAAGTAATTATCTCTGAGATTCAACTTTGTCACCTAAATCTTAGGAATGCTGAGTAGAGGGTTGTGGGCCTTTTCTTTTAATTCAAATCTTTACCAACTTTTTGTGCGTTTTAAAGTGGAATATTCTTTTAAATCATGCTTTTCTAAGCATACTCAAAACATAGCAAACCATAACTAAGTGATACTTTAAGCAAAACTAACAAAAAAATTATAATGTGGAAAAAGGTAATTATCAGCAATGTATTGAATAGCGGAATTGTTTTGAAATGCTGCCCAGAATTTTATCACATAAACTTACATTTCATTTTGTCCCGATTTCGTTTTGTCCAGGTAGTTAAAAGGGAGCATTTGCAATTTCATACTATAATGTTAAAGGAAGCAAATGTCAATCAGGCATTATAATCTCAAATAAATTATTACAGAAAAATTACACAGAGGATGATTTGTGTATAGAGTTAGGCATTCAGGGTTTTATGGCACCTCAGCAGAATTTTCAAGTTTGGGGCCTAAACTCTAATAGCCACCATTATTTATTTAATTCAGCTCTTTTTTCCACATTGGTTTAGACTCCTGGTAACCATATTTTGCCACAAAATTTATGATTTATCTTCCACTGAGAGCCTGAAAGTGTTGTCATAGTAAGCCCTCATAAAGGAAGAGTTTTGTTGCTGTTCTCTAGTGGAAACCTATAAAAGTCATCTGATTTTCAATCCAAACAGCATGTCGTACTTGAGTCTTGAGTTTTTGAAAATACTTTGAGAGGATCAAAGCATCTGATCCCTGAGAAATGGCACTGGATTAACTATATTAAATCTGGACTGCCTTGCCTCTCTAGCCTCATACATTGAGCATGGGTTGAAGTCTTGATTTATGCGAAGCAAAATACAAAGCTTTGAGGAGGAATCAAAGATAAATTGGTTTGTCTATTGTCCAGTAGCTTCTTTGGTAGCAGAGAGGATTCAATACTGATGATCACTTACATTTAAATGACAATTGACATTTCACAACACATTCCTCTTTGCCTTTTTGATTTGAGTTTCTCAGGAAACTGAGATGCAATAGAATTAGAGGGCTTGAAAATGAATGCCAGCAGCAAATCCATTCTTTTTACTCCACTACACTGTTCATCTTTATTAAAGCATCAATGTGGCTCAGAGGTAGGCTTCAGATACAGACCTCAAACTATGAGAAAGCATCCCAGACGCCGCCTACCTATCAATGACTGACGCACAAGATGTGTGAATCTAACATTGTCACACTTTAACAGGCTAAGTCAAATGTCAGGTGGATATTTGGCATTGTATTTTTTAATGTTTCTGAAAGTACGATTGTGCCCAGTGCTGTGCTGGATATGTTCTGCAGCCTCATACACACCGCGGAGAACTTTACAGACAACTGAAGCTCAGGGTGAGCTGATGCTGCCTCTACCACTGGAGGAGTTTTGCCGGACTGCAGAGAAAAGGAGCTCACTCTACACAGCGGATTGAAAGTGAACTTTGTTCGCTTGAGAAGGATTGCAGAAGGAAATGAACAACAGCACTATGTAAAAGAGATATATACACACACAGAAAAAAAAAAAAAAAACGTGAGTAGAAGGAAGGTTAAAATAGCTTTAATTAAATTAAAGAAAGGGGTAATAAGGGGTATTGTTAACAGGTGTCTCTCCTGAGATGCTGTTTTGGCTTTTTGTTCCATGACCTCTGTCGTTCTAGTAAAGTCAGTG
This sequence comes from Cebus imitator, assembly GCF_001604975.1. Lineage (NCBI taxonomy): Eukaryota > Metazoa > Chordata > Mammalia > Primates > Cebidae > Cebus > Cebus imitator. The sequence continues at coordinate 1,604,465 of NW_016107594.1, forward strand.
AACTCTTACAATAGCGTTTCAAACTTCACACAGATAGTATGGATTACAAAGAAAACCAATTATATTAAAATACATTTAGTATCCATGTACTCCTTGGGGGTTTACCAGCCCCATCTGGAAAAGGCAAGCTATATTGATAATGGGACATTATCCATTGAGCCATATGCTTAAGGACTCATTATGTTAAAATCAGAGTAGCTGAAACATTCCTTCTGCACGTTCCTGAAAGTGTCATCTTTCTAGACGGAAAGTGATTTCTTTCTCATCCCCCAAATCCGCATTTTCCCTAACCTCAGGTATGGCTTATCTATAGTGTGAATCTAATCACACAGTTCTGAAAACTCTCTGACTTTCCGTCACCGTGTGGGACCAAGTTCAGGCTCCTGGCTCAGCACACAGGTCCGCCTTGCAGCTTGCCAGCCCCTGCTGCCACTGCCCGGGGGTTTACTGTTGGTGCTTCTGCGATAATGGGCTGAGGATAACTTAAAGGGATGTGGTACTTCTCGCCTCTTTGTATTTGCTACCTTGGACTCTCTGCCTGGAATGAATCCCCTGATCATGCTTCTGGACTGCTAATCATCATTTAAGACTAACTCAAAGAGACTTCTTTTATACAACTTTCCTGAACTGAGATTCCCGGAGTTCCCTTGTTCTGTGCCTTGATAAACCCTGAGTATAAATATTTCATCATTGCTGTAGTCTGTCCCCCTGACTCTTGAGGAAAGATAGCATGTTTTATTCATTACTTTATACTCAAAATCAAGCCAATGAATGGATGGATAGGGTGGATGAAGGTTGTTTTTTTTTTGTTTGTTTGTTTTGTTTGTTTGTTTTTGAACAACTTTGAGACAGAATCTTACTCTGTTGCCCAGGCTGGAGTATAGTGGCATTATCTTGGCTCACTGCAAACTCTGCCTCCTGGGTTCAAGCAGTCCTCCCATATCAGCCTCCCAAGTACCTGGGATTACAAGCATGCACCACCATGCCAAGCTAATTTTTGTATTTTTTTTTTTTTTTTTTTGCATTTCAGGTTTTGGTGTATATGTGAAGGACATGTAAGATTGTTGCATAGGTACATACATGGCAGTGTGGTTTGCTGCCTCCCTCCCCATCACCTATATCTGGCATTTCTTCCCATGTTATCCCTCCCCAACTCCCCACCCCCCGCTGGCCCTCCCCTGTTCCCCCACCACCACCAACCCCAGTGTGTGATGCCCCCCTCCCTGTGTCTATGTGTTCTCATTGTTTAACACCAGCCTATAGGGACAGGGTTTCACCATGTTGGCCAGGCTGGACTCAAACTCCTGTCATCAAATGATCCACCCACCTCAGCCTCCAAAAGTGCTGAAATTAGAGGTATGCACCACCATGCCCAGCCAATGATGCTTTTAAATAGCCAGGGCTCTCCAGAGAAATAGAACCAGTGTTTTATTTGGAAGACCATCAGTTAAGAGAATTCTGTCTTATTTGAGAAATAGTCAGCTTTCCTTCTGCTGAGGACTTCAGATGATTCAATGAGGCCCACCCACACGACGGAGAGAAACCCGCTTTACTTGGTCTACCAACTGAAATGTTTATCTCATCTAAAACACCCCTGCAGACACATCCAGAATAACGTCTGACCAGATATGTGGGCATCCCATGGTCAAGTCAAGTTGTTGTATAACAGTAACCATCATGATACTCAGTGCCTAATACTTCTCAATTAAAAAATCTGTCTGGTCATATGAAATTATTTGGGAATAACTCAGAATTCACGATGGTCTTACTGGAAAATGCTAGGGCTTTACACACATTTTTTTACCATAGGTGAACCGATGACAGCCTTGTTCTAGTGTGACTGGGAACTGCTTGAGGATACCCTTTGCATTTTCTTCATCTTGATGTTTTATTTTCTGTAGAACACAGCAAAAGTGCTCAGTGAGTAACTGTTAAATTTAACAGAAAAAGAAATCTTTTCACAATAAAAAATAGCCTAAAATAAATATTATGAGGGCAGATGAAGCTCAAATGACTAAAATTAAAGCAACAAATAAACAAATTTTAACATGAACAAAATCTTAGAAATTTGGGAGTTTAATGAAGACGGTAGAAATTTCACGGGATGTTTTCTAGGAAGGCATGTGCGGGCTAAACATCTCCCCCAGTGCATTCACTCCTTAATCCCTGGAGCCTGTGACCACGTTGCTCTGATGGAAAAGGGGTTTTACAGATTTGATTAAGGGGCTGGAGATAGAGATTACCCTGATTACCTTGGTGGGCCCATTCTAACTATGTGAACTTTTAAAAGCAGTAGGAAAGACATAAGTATGAGTCACGAAGATTCAAGGACGACTGGACCCAGCATTGCTGGCCTTGCAGATTCACAAACAAAGCTGTGGCCCCCAAAACTTAGAACTAAGGATGAATGGCCTGCAGTTTATAGCCAGCAAGGAAATAGGGATCTTAGCCCCATAAATGCAAGAAGCTGGACTCTAAAAGCTCCTGAATCCGCATAGGACGAATTTTCCCTAAGAGGCTTCAGAAAGGACCATAGCCTGAAAATGTCTGAATTTTTGTCTGGTGAGGCCTGTACTGAACTTCAGAACTAAAGAACTAAAAATTAATGAGTCTGCGTTCTTTTAAGCCACTTTGTTTGTAGTAAACTACGGCAGCAATAGAACAAACGGCCACTCTGCAAAACAAATGGCCGCAAAAGGTGGCCAAAGACGGCAGACATTTATTATCTCAGAGTTTTCCTGTGCCAGGGCTGTGCTGAGTCCTCTGCGGTGAGTCTCACGTGCTACTATCACGGTGTTGGTTGAACTCCCTCCTCGTCTAGAGTCTTGTGGGGAGGACTGGGCGTCCAGGCTTATTCCGGTTGATGGCAGAATTCATTACCTCCTGGCATGAGCATGGAGAGCCCCAGCGTCTTGCTGTTTGGGGGATGTTTCCATAAGTCCTCACTACGTAGGCATTTTTTTAATTGCATTTTAGGTTTTGGGGTACATGTGAAGAACAGGCTAGATTGTTGCATAGGTACACACATGGCAGTATGATTTGCCACCTTCCTCCCCTTCACCTACATCTGGCATCTCTCCCCTTGCTAACTCTCCCCAACTCCCCACCCCCCGCTGTCCCTCCCCTATTCCCCCCTACAGACCCCAGTGTGTTATGCTACCCTCCCTGTGTCCATGTGTTCTCATTGTTCAACACCCACCTATGAGTGAGAACATGCCGTGTTTGATTTTCTGCTCTTGCGTCAGTTTGCTGAGAATGATGGTTTCCAGGTTCATCCATGTCCCTACAAAGAATACAAACTCATCTTTTTTGATGGCTGCATAATATACGTAGTCTTCTTTAACACAGCACTGTTTCCTCAAGCCCACCAGGAGAATCTGTAACTCCATTTGGGCAAGACGCAGTCTTACACGGTGTCATGTAATCACGAGAGTGACACCCCTCACCTTTACCACAGACTGTTGGTTAGACGCACATCACAAGTCCTTCTCACAGTCAAGAGCAGGGGGTCATACAGACATGTGGCACCAGAAGAGGACATTCTCCAGACTCACATTCAGTTTTCATGGTCACACTAGTCTTTTCAAAATCATGACATCGTCTTGCATCAGTGGGTAAAACATTTTATAAATGTTACAGAAGAGCTGATTTGTTACGATAATCTGTTAAGTCATCCTGTTCTACAAAGTTTTCTTTTCTTGCCTATTAATGTGATGCTTGTGCAACTGCCTGGGTGAAGGAGCGAGACTCTGTGTCTTAAAACATTGAAAAATCTGCCTGAAATTTAATGTATACACCCAAGGTTTGGGTTTATTTCCATTGACAAGTCAGATGTAGACACATGTTCAGGAAATAACTGACGTAGAATTTTTACTTTAAAATGCTTCCTCTGGTTTCTATTTCCAATTTCATGGAAAGAATTCTAGACTTAATACCTGAAAATTGCTTTCTAATGTTAAAATTGTAAATAGGGAAAAAGGTTACAATGTGAAGAGATGGAAAATTCCCAGGTGAAAGAAAGCTAGATAATCCATTCTCATATTGATTTATACACAGGGACCAATCGCCTCTTCTACTGTGATCTCCCATTAATTTAGAGCTAACGATTCTAATTACATGACTGACCAATGAAAGTGGGTATAATGCAATGGGAGATCTTGAAACAAACTTCTAAATTTTTTTGCAGGATTCATAGTGACTAAAGAGTGTCACAAAGGTTGAGAATGACTTTACACGTTTTAAAGAAAATATTTATTTGAATAATGAAATCTGTACAGTATCATTTGAAGAACTTTGGCAAATGGCTTTGTTTTGTATGATTCTTTTTCCTATTTTATTAAATGTTTTTATTTTCCTTGTAAGAAAATGTGGGAGATTTGTCTTCACTTTAATTTGCTAATAAAATATGATTACTTTGTTAGCGAATTAATACCAAAGAGGAAACAAAATAAAACAGCGTATTTTCTATTTGCTGTCGCCAACATTATAATAAAAATGGTTGTTGAGAGGCTTTCTGGTGGTATTTACATCATGACCACTATCCATTAGTAAAATGACAAGGCACTATTTTAATTCAGGGCTTTGTCACCATTTATCATGAGATATTTTACAAGCTATTTAGAGTTTCTATTGTTTCATGACTGATGCCAACATGAGCAATATCAACATGTCAAATGAGCTCTGTGGTTTTCTCCCGAAGCTTCTAAAGCCTATCTTATAGGAATGACTTGGGGACATTTTATATTAATCCTTCATTATAATTTCTACCTTCACTCCTCATTTGGTATTAAAAGCAGCAATGTTGATTGTTGGACGAAAGAAATTTAGCAGTGTCGGGTACGACATGCACAAATTTGATAGGGCGATATTTTAATTGTTTTACTGGGTCATTTTTATCATTCTGCATTCTTTTTCGGCTACCGTAACATTTACTATAGATTCAAATGGATAATATAATTTTTGTATGTGAAAGCAACTATAATTTTTACATCATGCCATAAATACAAGCATATGATGAAAAGGTTGTGTAGTAATCATAGAACATTTACTTGGAAAGAGGAGAACAGAAATCACCTGCAGTCCCACCTCCCACAATGAAACGTTGTACTTTTTCCTGCCCCTTCCCTTCATGGATGTGGCCAGCTCTGCTGAGGCTCTTGCTGCTGAAGAATGTATGGGAAACATGGCTGAACTGTGTTCTGTTTTCCTGCTCTTCTTGCCATAGCATCCTTCAGTGTCATCACGGTCTGATTCTATCACTGGCCAGCCACACTCACTTATTAAACATTCTCCTGTGGAGATGTTTTTCCTGAGCCTTGAAATGCTGATATTTTTTTAACTTTATTTATTTATTTTTGAGACAGGGTCTCACCCTGTTGTCCAGGCTGGAGTGCATTGGCGCAATCTCAGCTCACTGCAACCTCTGCATCCTGGGTTCAAGTGATTCTCCTGCCTCAGCCTCCTGAGTAGCTGGGGCTACAGGTGCCCTCCACCCCACCTGGTTGATTTTTGTATTTTTTAGTAGAGATGGGGTTTCACCATATGGGCCAGACTGGTCTTGAACTCCTGACCTCAGGTGATACACCTGCCTTGGCCTCCCAAAGTGTTAGCAGTACAGATGTGAGCCACCATGCCCAGCTGAAATACTGATTTTTGTCTTTGTTGAGCTGTGGTTTTCCATGTTTGGGTAAAGACTCAATACTGGGCCTCCCTTGACAGCACACTCATTGGCTTCTCAGAGGCCCCCGTGGGACTCCCATCCTCTGCCTCTTGCATTTGTTTTCCCGCAGGCTCTTGTGGCTGAGACCTCTTCAGCCCATCCCCTTGAGTATTACCAGCAAGAGTGAAGCCATAGTCACCTTCCTTAATCTCTGTTACTCCATCCAAGGGAAACTTGACCCGGCAGGGGTACCTGGGTACAAATAGACCAGCAGACAGAATTAGAAGCACAGGAATATTCAGTTTGATACTCAGTACATTTAAACTGGCAGTATGCATTGAGCAGTTTTTATTATAGAACATTCTTTCAAAGCATGGTTTTCACTATGAGCATGGTATTTTAATACATACATGATACAATACATTTTCACAACACCCTATTGTTAGGGATTTATATTTGTGCCGGCTACACCTTTGCTTTCAGCCCTGCTTCTGACTTCCAAGAGCTGAGGTAAAGTGCATGGAAATGGGCAACTTATCTTTTACAAATGTCTTTTCTGAATGCTCAGAGAATTCAAAGTAATTTAAGGCACATGTCACTACTCAAAATATATATTTCAAATAAGATAAATACATAATGACATTAACTTAAGATATTCCAAGATCAGTTCCTGAGTTCCAAAGATGTGATTGCATTTGGTTTGCAAAACACTCAAATATTATGAAAAAAAGGAGGTGCAGCACCATGTACAGAAAATACTCTTAGATGAAGTGAGTATGCCCTTAAAGGCATCACTTATGGAATTAAGTTCCTAGAAGTACAGAATATGGGAACATGAGTGTTCTTGGGATTAATAGCATTTACCACAAGTAATGAGTGAGTAGATTGTATTTGAGCCTGAAACAAATGGAAATCCTTGAAAACACAAATGATAGAAGTCAGTAAAATGCAAATACATACACAATTCCTTAGACCTGATATGTTGGTGAGCAATACAGATTTAAGATTTAAATACAGATTTAGGGTTTTTCTCACTCTGATCCCTAAGCAAATATTCCCTCTGTTGCAGCCCAACCTGTACTCATTACAGGGCAAAGCTGGTGCTGATGCAGATAAGAGCCCCTCTTGCTGAAAGGTCAGGAGGTATTGTCTGAAAAGAAGTTCAGTTTACATGGTGCTTAACAGCAGTGCTACTGAGATTCACCAAGAGTCCCACAGAGGAAAGTATGATTCTGATGGTGGCCTCTTGACATTCCAGGCACAACTTAGCAAAGAGAGCAAGAGAAAGCATCTCTAAGACATGTGAGAACTGCTGATTATAGCTCCTTTGAAGCTTGGTGTGATAGTCATTGCATACTTTATGAAACTATTAAAATTATCCACACAATCATCCTAATTTATAATAATAACTACATTTTGATAATACTCAATCATCTTTGCTGTGTTAACTATGATTTTTAAAGCCATCTGTTGAGCCTTTATAACATGCGGATTGGTGCACTGGAGTGAAGATGCATCATATTTGAAATGCAGATGATCCTTCTCCTTCCCACTGTTTTGGTTTTGCATTTGTCTATAATGGCTATTGAGATGAAAGTACAAACACTTTTGTTGCAAGAGAATTGGAAACAGCGGGAAGCTTGCGCATTTCGAGTAGAATCCTTAGGGACCTGTTCCTGTATGGGTGTTTTGCCTGTGGGTGCAGATGGTTTAAGGGAGCTGAATGGTGCTAATGCTCCCTTTCTTTGCTCATCTTTGAATTGTTGTCAAATTTTGATGTTGCTGAGGTCTGGAAACTGACTGTTGATTTTCCTGATTCACATTCTAAATCATTTGATAGAACGTAAAGTTCAGTTCAAACTTAACCACAAAATGAACTCAACCACCACTGTATTTTTGTAATGACCTTTCCTTTTTTCAGTGGAGGGAGATTATATATTTGATAAAGGCACACAGAACTGAAATCAACCTGATGAATTTTTCATCCGGCTTTTCATTTTCTTTCAATTTACCTTGTAGTTTTCTTTCAACAAAGAAAGCTTAAACAGCTGAGGGACAGTGATTCATGGATGAAGTACAAGCATTTTCAGTTGTAGTTCAGACAAGACACATGTATTAGTGACCTCCACTCACCAGCATCTTGCAGACAAGTAAGCACAATGCTTTTAGTTCTATCTTGTTCAGTTTTTTACAGCTTGATTTTGACCTCAGAGATACACGTGTGTGCAGGCTTGTTACTTAGGTACACTGGTGTCATGGGGTTTGCTGCACAGATTACTCCATCACTCAAATATTAAGTCTAGTATCAATTAGTTATTTGTCCTAATCTTCTCCATTTTCCCACCCTCCTCTCTCTCCAATTGGCCGCAGTGTGTGGTGTTCACCTCTATGTACCCGTGTGTTCTCATTTAGCTCCCACTTATAAGTCAAAAAACATGTGGTATTGGATTTTCTATTCCTGTATTAGTTTGCAAAGGATAACGGCCTCCAGTTCCATCCATCTCCCTCCAAAATAATAATGCCTGTGTATTTTGCTATTTGTTCACAGTGGATTATATTTCTCCATGAGTACTAAATCATAGCTCCTTAATTTACACTAACTAGAACAAACTTCGTGAATGCTTTTTTGATTTTGAGATATGGTTCACAAAGGATAATGGTCTCCAACTCTGTCCATCTCCCTCCAAAAACATGCTCCCTTTTTTTTATGACTGCATAGTATTGTTAAATCAGTTACATTTACTCATTTGATTTCAGAAGGTTTTCTATTAAATGTTTGTTAATTCATAATGAAAAATCTCTCTAGTTATGTAGCCAAAGCTTTCAGTCTAGTTAAAACACTAACTGATGTTATTTTTTAACTCCTTTGAGCTTCCATTCCATGTCATTATAATATGGGAATAGATCATGGGAGTTTCTTTCAGGTAAAAAAAAAAAAAAAAACTTATATCTCTATGTAAAATTTCAATTTGTATTCGTGACTGCCTTGTTTTACTTGCTTAACTTACCAAATACTCTAATGGTATTAGGCTCTAATTACTAGCAATTCATATTGATGAGTGTTAACTCATTAAATATCATAACCATTCTATGAAGTAATTGCTGCTTCATTTATGAGGAAACTGAGGCTATTAGAAGTTAACTTGCCCCTAACTTTAGTGATGGAGCCTAGATGTAAATAAAGCTGGACCAGCACCAGAGTCCTCGCTTTTAAGCACTACCCTATGATCTCTGCTCATATTTTTTTAGAGAAAAAACACTTATTCTATTATAATGCATTCCATGGTAAATACAGGTTTAGAACATCAGTAGAGGGGTCTTTTTTTTAAGAGAAAAATTACGCAAAAATGTATAGGATTTCAGTGGTTTAGAACTGATTTAAGGCTATGTATTATGTACCACAAAAAATGTTAATATTTTCAAATGCTGTGCTCTTTAAATCCACTTTTTCTTAACATGGCAACAAGATAAAATTTTCCCTTACGTCCCTGTTTAATCTTCATAATTTATCATGATTTCTAATGTCAAAAATATTAATTAGAATACAAATGAAAAATTAATTCTCAACATTTATTCCATTATAATGCTTTCCATGATAAATAAGGGTTTAGAACATCAGTAGAAGGATCTTTGCAAGGGGTCTTTGCCATTTTTCAAATACTAACCAACTAACATAGTATCATGCATATATCAACATGTCTGATGGATAACTGATGGTAATCATAATGTTGATTCATCTTAAGTATATATTTAGACAATTAATAGCTCTCTCTCTAGATGGAAATACTGTGATTTTCTTTTCTTTTCCACAAACATACTTTGCTGGACTACTAGTTTCTTCTTATTTTCTAATAAGGCAAACTTTTAGGTAAAGTTAGAAGCAACATGGCTTATTAGTATTATTTACTATTCTAATTCCTAATAAACACAGTTGGCCCCAGGCTTCGTCTTGAGTTAACATTATTTCTTGATAAAGACGTAGGAAGCATTTCTTTGCAGGTGGGCACAGCTGGGCTTAGAAGTATTATGGGTATTGTGTCTGCAGAGCTGGGACTTGCGTGCGGTGGGTGCCCCTTCTGTGACCTCAGAGGTCACTCACAAATTTGGTTTACCAGGCATGTTCTAGTAAATTGAAATGTGAATCTCATAAATTTTCCTCACTAGATACTTAACATTCACTCTTATAACAAATAAAACCTGGACTTTCAGTGGCTTTGCCCAATAACAGCGCGTCTGTTTACGTCAGAGTCTAACAGAGGTCAGGCAGCCCACTCTGAATATAGGGCTCTAATATCTGAGCAAATCATGGAGGCAGAAACCCAGCAGTCATGCCAAGCCTGTGTGGCTCATCCGGCAGATCCACACACCCAGGAACAAATGCAGGAATGTTTCATGTTGTCATGGGCTCCCTCCCCTTTCCCATCTTCACCAGTAATATTTATCCTAGAGTTTCTTTATCTTCTTTCTTACTAAAAATCTATGTATTTTTCCTTTCTAGTCATTACTTAAAAATCATTTATCATATTTTATTTATCGTTCCTTTTTTCTTTAACTGAGGTTAAAAGGCTGTTTTATAAGAGTTTTCATTCTTCCAGTAGATGAAAGACAGGGATGTTACTCATAGAACCTTAAACTTGGAGTGGACTGTAGAGCACATGGGTTCAAAGTATTCACCTCATTCCGCCTGAATTCCTACAGACAGCCTCAGAAAAATATTTGCAAATCATCTTGCGTGACCACATTTAACAATGGTTGGTGAACCCTTTTCCAAAATAAAGTTTCTGAGGTTTGATATCACAACTTGTATCCACCAAAATAATCTGAGGTCATATACCAGTGGTTCCCATATCATTTGCTATTATGCAGAATGAATTAAGCCATCTCAATTTGCATTCTCTTTCATTTGGTCCAGAAAACCATGTGAGCGATTTGAGAATGGTGGGGCGTTGACAGACATGTCGGGCAAGCATGGGGTCTCAAAGTTTACCTGCCCTATTTTCTGGGTCATCAGAGTCAAATTGCATGTCATTTCAAAATTTTTCCTTCCTGCCAAAATCATCATTAAAAGAATGATTTGCAATTTAAATATATTAGGTTGTATGTGTAGTACCTTAAAACCTGTATTTTTAATCACATGTACATCCTGCCAGCAATCACATTTCTGTTTGTTTTAAATCGCCTATGACTAGGAAGAAGTTTGCAGTATCGTGTGTGTGTGTGTGTGTGTGTGTGTGTGTGTGAGAATCTTTTTATTTTTTAGGAGACAAACGCAGGGGAATGAAAAATACCTGTTGTAGTATCTACCACCTGTAATAGGGCCTATTTTATATTTAACAATAAATGTATGACATTGTCCCAGCGCTGCCTTGCCCTGAGAGAGTAACAGTGCAACACAGCCTATGAGGTAGTGTCAGCAAGTCCTCTGAAACTGTGATTTTGGAAAATAATATGCCTGCCTATTTTGCTATTTGTTCACAGGGGATTACATTTCTCCCTGAGTATTAAATTATAGCTCCTTCATTTACACTGACTAGAACAAACTCCGTGAATGATTTTATTGTTTTTGAGATAGAATTGCTCTTGTTGCCCAGGCTGGAGTGCAGTGGTGCAATCGTGACTCACTGCAACTTCCACCTCCTGTATTCAAGCGATTCTCCTGCCTCAGCCTTCCAAGTAGCTGGGATTACAGGCATGTGCCACCACATCAGGCTAATTTCTTTTGTATTTTTAGTAGAGAAAAGGTTTCACTATGTTGATCAGGCTAGTCGAGAACTCCTTATCTCAGTGATCTACCCACCTAGGCCTCCCAAAGTGCTGGGATTACAGGCGTGAGTTACCGTGCCCAGCCCGAATGCTATTTAATGCTTTCATGTTAAAAATCAGTTAAAACCACTGCAACCTAGTGCATTGTCCCTTCCTGTGACCGAAAGAGCATCAATATTTCTTGAAAGTCATTTTAAGTCTCTGCTGTAAGCACATGTTAAATATATTATTAATTTTTCTTTGAACAAACTCCCAGAATATCCCAGAATGTTGCAATGAAACTTACTTGTAATACCACAAGTCAGCTAATCAATATATTTTAACAGAATAGAGACAACATGGAATTCTTCAGAATTTTAAGGGACCTTAGAGATAGTGTTTGTTTCAGTTTGAGCAAATATTTATATGGGTATTAAAACTGTTGAGTCCTGTAAAGGAAGAAAAATATTTACCCTTAATACAAAACAAATGTACTAATTTTGCTGAATAGAATAGAGCCATGTAAGAAGTAATAGCCTCTTAGCAGCTGGAAGATGAAGAGAGGGGCTGATTTGACATTAGCATGCTGAGATTCTTCCTGTTGTTCAGTCTCTTATATTCGTATAATGCTGGAAAGTTACCCGCTTAAAAAATATGTAATTCAATTCCATCTTACTTTTTTTTTCTTATTAGCATCCTTAGTTTATGAGATGGAAACCTGGGCCCTGGGAACTTGCCCTCAGAGTGTCAGGGGCTGGGGACAGTCTTGGGGTGAGCATGGACGCTGCATTCAATACAAGGTTAGGAATTAACTCCGGAGCTGGGCACTGAGGAATCCCAGAAGGAAAACTGCCCCCAGCCTTGAACATTTCCTCTCTGCTGCAGTAACTATGGCAGGACAGCTCTGCTGTCCTGAGCTTCCAGTGTTCCAGAATGTTCTCTTGAAGATTCAGGGCACCTTGGCTGCTTCTCAGATGCCCCAGTGGCCTCTGGATGTCCAAGGGTTAGTGACAGCCTAGCGTGGCCCCATCAGAGAGGGCATCTCTGTCAGCTGCATCTCCCACACCTGCAGGCTCCAGGTGCAGGCAGGCACAATGTACCCAGGGATTTTTATTTATCCAGTCATACCAAAATAGATGTATACTTGTTAAGAAAGATTTTGTATTCCACCCTAGACCTTAAGCTAAAAGTATTGCGGAGAAATGAGCTCAACCTAGTAACAGCTTTCAAACAGGAAAGCCGTGATCTTAGTGCTCAGGCCTACAGGAACCATGCTCTGCTCATTGCATGGTTATTCAGGGCACGTTCTGACTCTAGCACTGTGCCTGCCACTCGGCTTATAAATTTCCACTGGTAGGGGCTATTTTATCTCAGAATGATAGCTATTCAAAGACATGAGTCCATCTGACAAATAGATTTGAGTACATGTTTTCAAACTACACATTTATAGGGCTCTTTTGTGACTATGTTGAAATATGTGTCACGTTTTACCTTGGCAATTAATTTAAACAATATGTGCTGCAGTTTCATAAATCAGCACATTTACTAGGTAGGTAGGATACTGTTGATCCATTTATAAGTTAAAAAATTAGCGTGTGTTTCTCTTTATGCCAACTTGTATCAGCAAAAGAGTGTTTTCGGATTCCCTGAATGGATCTGTATTGAGACTGTATAGTGCACGCTGTTTTTAAAATGATTATTTATCAAGCGTGCATTTTTGTGTTTATTGCTTAGGGGTACCATTCAGAGTACCTTAAAAGCCCTGTTCAATTTAATCTTCATAGTAAACCTGTGACAAAAGTATTAGCCCTTTTTAAGACAGAGAGCCTAAAACAAAGAGAGATGAAATAATTTGCCCACGATCACAACCAATTGTACGGGATAGGGCCAAGATGCAAAGACAAGAAAGCAAGTTCCCAGCCTGTACACAGTTTTGTGTTTGTTTTTGTTTTTATGAGACAGAGTCTCACTCAGTCTCCCAGGTTGGAGTGCAGTGTCGCAATCTCGGCTCACTACAACCTCCACCTCCTGGGCTTAAGCCATTCTCCTGCCTCAGCCTCCCAAGTAGCTGAGATTACAGGTGTCTACCATGACGGCCTGCTAATTTTCATTTTTTTAGTAGCGACAGGGTTTCACCGTGTTGGCCAGGCTGGTCTTGAACTCCTGACCTCAGGTGATCTGCCAACCTTGGCCTCTCGAAGTGCTGGGATATTTTAAATTCAAGGGTGCATGTACAGGTTTCTTGTATGGGTACACCTGTGTCACAGGAGTTTCTTGTACAGATTATTTCACCACCCACATGTTAAGCCTAGTACACATAGTTATTTTCATGATCCTCTCCCTCCCCCCACCTTCCAGTGTCTGGTAGGCCCTAGTGTCTGTCATTCCCCTCTTTGTGCCCACCTGTTCTCAACCTTTAGCACCTACGTATAAACAAGAACATTTGATTTTTTTTTTCCTGTATTAGTTTGCTGAAGATAATGGCCTCTAGCTCCATCCATGTTCCTGCAAAGGATATAATCTTGTCCTTTTCTATGGCTGTATAGTATTCCATGGTGTATGTGCCACATTTGCTTGATCCAGTCTGCCATTGATAGACATTAGGTCGGTTTCATGCCTTTGCTTTTGTCAGTAGTCCTGCAATGAACATACACATCTATAAGGAAGTTAAATTTACCAGAAGAAAAATAACAGCCTGTACTGTTAATGATAATGCCATGCTTTTTTTTTAAGGATTATAATGAGACCTAATCCAATAGGCTGTGCCCTCTGTGATTTTTTTTCTCCTGCTCATCGTAATGTGCTCCAGATTATAAGAGCTGGAAGGAGCTTGTTTTCAGGGAGCACAGTTCCAGTGTTGATGACAAATGACTGGGTTAAAACTAATGTTTAGGCATTAGCCTTAGCCATTAATTCCTGAATAGCACATAGATTATAAATGTGCATATTAGCTGAATGTTAAATGATTATATTATCTCTGCTTACAATTATACTGTTAGGCTCACACTGACATAGATTTAATATAATACAGCATTTCCATTGTTGTTTCTTTCATAGTTAAATATTTATATATATATTTTTAATGATTTTTTAGAAATTATAGTGAATATTTCTAAAATGTAGTTTTCAGAGGGAAGATGGCTGATTATTGCAGGGTAGATAACCACAGAATTTGCCACCATCATCACCAGCAAACATTTACTCTACCTTTGTCGTGTGTACAACATTGTCAGAGGCTCTGAGGATTCTCCTTCTGTGTTCTCAGAAGCAGTTTATAGGTTTCCTGGAGTAGCATGTGGGAGCTGCCCCAAGCTGTGGGCAAGCTGTCCATATGCCCCAGGTAAAAAACTAATTGAGTATTTTAGGTGGCAGATTGGCGATCCAGGAGGGGACACATTTAAAAAGTGCTTACATAAATAGTCGTGGTATTGAAACAAAGGCTTTCATCATCAAATTACTTGTATTGTTTCACTAATCTAATAAAATGATATTTGGTTATTTTCCATCATTAGTTTTAAATTTCTCTGTTCACAACTACATTATTTTTTGTCAAGTAGTTGTAAGGAAACTTAAAATTGCATTTATCAAGTTCACAGAATCACAGAATAAATAAATAAATGGAATTTTACTTCATTCATAAATTTGAACTTAAAGGAACGTCTGTCTCTAGCTTATCATGTGACAAACAAACCAGGAAGGTCTATGCCTGAGAGAAGAGAAAAAGCTAAGCGTTTTCATCTCCAGTTGAAGAACATTTCTTTCAGGGACTAAGAAAGCTTGATAAGCTGTGATCCACAGTATGTGTTATGGAGTTGCTTTTACATTGTTTCTTTTTGAAAAAACAAGTTACTATTTAAATTACTTCACTAGAAAATATCAGACCTGAATAAATTACTTTAAATATATTTAATTGCTGATTTTCTACTGTAAATGTGTTTTACAAAATTACATTTTCAAGTCATTGCAAATTTTCTTAGAAATGATAGATATTCTCCATTTTCCACACTCAATATACCCATTTTCCCCCTAAATTCATCCCAGGGCCACACTGCACTTGTGCATTAATAACTCACTTTTAAAATGAAATAAAATTATATCTTCATGAAGATCTCCTGAATATACTGTGTGGCTGTGATGAGTGTGACATCTTAGCCATGGCGTTGATGTGACTATAAACTATCATGTGCACTTTTATTCCTCTCATGTAATTGCTCCTTAGTTGAAAGGCTTTGATTCTTAATTTCCTTGATCCTTTCTTTATTGGCCATTATCTCCATTTGCTAATTGAGATGCTATCCACTGTTTTCAATTACTTTTTTCCATTCCATTCAAACACACTTCTGGACTCTGAGGTTGATGATATTAATTTCTGTTTCGATAATTAGAATGACCTTTATAATTGTATGTTTTAACTGACTATATTCCCCTAAATTTAACTATGAGACTGCATCACTAGTGAGAAAAAAATATGGATGGTCTGTTATTTTTATAGCTTTTCTTTTTCTTTCTAATGTAAAGCTTCAAATGAATGGGTATTTACAATTTGTGAATCTGTTTCTGGGCGTCACTTTTGGAAAAGGAGCATATATGATAATCACTTTTATCCACAAAATTCCCTCAGAGTAGAATGCTAAATTCTTTTCTGTGATCATGTATCATTATGTTTGAAAGGAGCAAATAACAATTGTACATATATAGCCTGTACAACATGTTGCTAATGACGTGACATATAATCTTATTTGATTTGATTATTAAAGCAATGTTTTAATCTATATTTTATTATTTCATTATATAAGTGGGCCAAGGAGGTTCAGCTTTTATTGATCACTTCAATAAGTTTTTAAAGATAGTATACTTTGGATAAAGCATGTGGAAGGAGCCTTGGGGATTATAAGGATAAACTTGCTCAAACCAAGGGCAAGCTTAGAACTTTTTCCTCTTTTAAACAAATAATGCAAACAGCAATCTAGATAGTTTCTCTTTTCTCTTAACTATGATAAACTAAAAAGTAAACTGAGATTGAAATTCAAAACCTAATCAGGCAACTGATAGGTCTATTTTGTTGGTGGTCTATTGTTGTCTCAGTTCTGCCTTTTTTGTTGTTGTTGTGTTTACGTTGTAGAAATGAAATGCTATTCAAGTAGGTTTATACATCTAATTTATATATATATATATATATATATATGTACTTTATACACACACACACACACACACACACACACACACGGGTGTGCATGAGTTTCCGTGTACTTACAAATATAAACATGACACACACATATCACATACATGCAGACAGAATCCCGTAGTAAAGTATTAAATACTTGTCCTGCCTTTGTGGTTATCATTGTGAATCATGTTATAATAAGTTGGGCTAAAGAAAAATTCATCATTTTATTTGTACGAATGCACATTGCATTTCCATTTGCTAAATAGTCAATTAGTCATCTAAATAGTTAATGCATACTATTTCAATGAAAAGATAAGATTTTTCATTTATTTTATGTTTAGAGTTTCTGACGGGAGATTATATTGAATATAAGTATGAATGGCATGAATCAATACTGTTCTGATAATCTATAACTTTTCTTACAGTCAATGGAATGTAAATATAAATGAATTTTAACCCTTATAGCAAGCTTCTCCATCCTGTGGCCCAGGATGGCTTTGCTTGTGGACCCGCGCGAATTCATAAACTTTCTTAAAACATTATGAGGGTTTTTTTCTTTTGCAATTTTTTAAAGCTCATTAGTTATTGTTAGCGTTAATGTATTTTATGTGTGACCCAACACAATTCTTCTTCCAATGTGGCCCATGGAAACCAAAAGATTGTAGACCCTGCCTTATAGTTTAAGCATTCAAAAAAATAATAAACTCTATAATTGCATTTATATTTGGCTACTATATATACATATATATATATATATATATGTACACACACATACACACATATATATATATATATAGCATAAAATCATTACTGATTTATAATAAATACCAAATTCAGATAAGGTTGGGTATGTTTAGGGTGATATGGCCGTAGGCAATAAATACCAAATTCAAATCATCAGTGTTATATAAGATGTCTATTTACTATTTGGTGCTTTCTCATTTACTTTTTAAGCAAATATACCAAAATAGATGGCTGTTTCCCAGCTCTTAGAATTTGCTGGGCAGTCACGTATTGCAATGTTCAACAGGTCTGTTGTTCTACTTTCATATTTGGAGACTCTCTAGTTTTTCGCATTATTTTTCAGCTGGACTTTTTCGTTTTATTCCATCATATTGGCTATGGCAAGCCATTGTCATTGCATCATTCCCTGATTAATTAATAGAGTAGGGCAATTTTGGCAACTTGAAAATTTGGCAATAAAGATACCCATGTACAGTGATTGCAAGTTCAGAATTTAGTATCATGCACTTTTAAGTATCATACTTGTTATCTTGTTTGGTTGCATTTTTGTCTATAAACAAAGGCATACAGATATTAGATCAACACAATGTTAGATAAGAAGGAATTCAAACACAGTAGTTAGTGCCATGTTTCCATCTCACTGAGGTGAGTTCCGTGACAACCAGTGAGCTATCTTGCCTTTCATATGGCCATTGCTGGCAGGTGCAGGATTAGAATTTTTTACTTCCATTTCCCTTCTTCTAGAGGGTACTACTCTTGCCTAAATGAGGTATACTAGTAGGAATCAGAATGGTGATTGACATGTCACAGTGAAGGTAGAAAACCAGTAGTGAGTGGGGATGTAAGAAGGTACCAGGATGAGAAAATCCTCAAGAAAGACAGGAAAGCTTCTAAGGTAAAAATCACAGTAAATAAGAGAAAAATGAAAAATGATGAAAGGAGGCTTAAGTGTATAAATTGTGCTTGTACTAATTTATTTCCAATTTAAAAAGTTGAAGTCAGTAAAGCATATAGACAAGATTGACACTTGCTATAGAACTCTGTTGTCATTTTTGCAGTCTAATTTACCAAATGTATATAAAGTTATAGATACGCTATATAAGTTACAGAGCCATATCCAACAGGTAGTACATATATTATATATTATATAGTATATTTTATATGTTATAAATATTTCACACCCTGTTGGATGTGGCTCTGTAGAGCTTCCCATCAAGACATAGAGTCTCTTTCTGCCCCTATAAACTGCACTTGAGACTTCTTGTTTACAAGAAGGTAGCAGGAGTGATTCTGCAAGGGTTCCACATCTAAGTCACAGTTTTCTGCTTCTGCTTCTTGGGAACCCTGAAACGGCTATGACAAGAAGCTTGGGCTAGCCTGTCAAGGGCAGAGAATACAATGAGAGAAGCCCAGGTGACCCATGGCGCCAACCTCAACTGCAGCAGCACAGTAACCGCACAGGAAAGTGGTGACTAGGGCTGGAAATCAACTGGACCCCATTACTCGGTAGGCAGCATTTTGGCTATTTCTTTCTAGTTATTTTCCCCCCATGCACACTTTTGTAGATCCTGTTGCATTGGCATGATAATCACAGTATTCATGACCTTATGTCTTCTAGTAACCTAATGATATTTCACCATTAATTTTCTAGGCAATATGCTCTTGGACAATAAAATTCTCCCTTGAGAAAAGACATTATGTACATGTCAATTTCTTTACCTTTAGACAGGTCTGACTTCAAGTTTTTGCCATCATAAATGATGCTGTGAGAATTGCCTGATCATTTTATATTTACTCTCCTAATATACCTTCCAAAAAATCTAAGGGCTGGTTTTATTATGCCCACATTTATTCACTGGTTTTCTATCAGTTGTCTTTGTGTAATGTTTTAAGAAAAATTATAATTTTGGATGCTTTTGCTATCATAAAGGTGTCAATTAATTAAACATATTCCATTAAACAATAAAAATATAGCTCAGGTAAGACAGAAGATCAGACTAGAGACTAGCACTGTTAAAAAGTAATTAGGAAGAAGTGACGAAGATAACTTTAAACAATAGAAGATTCACTTTCCTAAGGATGTGACCCCGCAGTGGAGATAATTAAATATAAATGGTTTTGTTTAATTGGCTGACATTGTGATATCACCTTAGTGACTTGAGCTCAATTTTCCCCAGTAAGAAGTAATTAAAAATCACTTTTCAACAATGATCTTTTTTGATGGTCAAGGTCTTACACTATTCCTCAGATAATATTATTCTTGGCAGAAATTTGTCTATGAAAGTGCAAAGTAAAAGTCAGTGAAAGATGCCCAGGCTTCACTTAAAAAGGAATATAATGTACTTAAATGGGAGAAGAGTGAGATAAGATATTCCAGTTCAATAAGTATCTCAAAGAGCCATCAATACTAATTTAAAGGACTTCAATATTAAATTAAGGAATTGACATCAGATCTGCAAAGATGTCAGAGTGTGGCTGAGATGTCTAGTGTTCATTAACGTCAATATTTTATCTGAAATTTTTGGGGAAAGGTGTAATTTCTCTGTCACAAAAACTATTCTGAATCAGTTTCTATCTCTCTGTCTCCTTCCTCTCCTTCCCTCTCCCCCTCTCCCTCACATCTGTCATCCTTTCTCTTCACTGTTCTACACACTTTTTACTCTGAGTATGTTAGCATGGGTCTGTTTTCTCTCATTCCTATGTTCCTACCTCTTAGAGTTTAATTATTATAAAAGAGGCTTCATTCTGTATCCCAGCCAGAGTGCATGGAGTATTTATAAAAGCATCTCTTTTGAGAGGTGGGTGGATATGGGAGGTCACTTATTATATATACCTATAGTTTCTCAAAGATTTGATAACCTTCCAAACTTATTATATAAACAATAGCAAACCATTGTCAGGAGATTACAGACACTGTGAAGTGCAATTTCTTTAAATTTAAGGGAATTAGGCCTTGGTTAAGTGACTTGCTCTCTCAGAGACTTCATCTTAATCTGTAAAACCGGAACAGCAATACATACCTAGGTGGCTTAGTGGATGAAGTGTAAAACGATGAATACTTAACCTCGATTCTTGCTTAAGATTCTTTTTCTTTTTAGCACTTTGCTTTCAAGACAGTGTCCTCACATAGCTGCTGAGGCTCTGGGTTTTCTGTGGTCAGTTTCAACATTCTCCACTGACAGCCAGGAGCCTTCAGTGGGTGCCCCTCCCTTCCCAGGCTTGCCCCACCCTCCACTGAGAGTCTCCCTGATGTTGAGTGGCCCATGCCTAAACCAATGTACTCATCATACTCTCTTGGCCATGGTGATTGGTCCAGGCATGGTCACATATCCTGTGCTTCCAATCAGGAGAAAGCCACCGTTTTTGTTTCACGGTTGAAGGAAAGAAGCTAGTTCATGCCCTGAGCCATGTGTGCTGAGCCCAGAACTTCAGCTGCCACTTCAAACTAGGAGAGAAGAGACTTCCCAAGAAGCAGGGAAGAACTGACAAGCCTGATCAGATCCTGCCTGAAGCCCGCCTTACCACTAACTTTTCAGTCACAGAATGAATTAATTTTAATATTTAAGACAAGAGTTTTTTTAAATGACAAAAAAGTTTCCCATTGAGTCTTGAATTATTTGAGTAATTTAGAAATTTCCCTGCTACAGTTATCACAGCTTTGGATCTAAGAAGTGGCATTCGGTGTTTCCAAACTTACACAAAGCTGTATATCTAATAACCTTTAAACGCTCATATTGTTATTTAATGTGATAATTTCATCTTTCTCCTTTCTTGTAAAAGATAGGAGGATAGTGGCACCATGCTACACTGTGATAAAAGGGTAAAGGATAGTGTTTATCCCCATCTACCAAGAGCACTTACGTGTGTCTCCAGATTCAACTTAGCATCTCTTCTTCTGTGCTCCAGTAACGTCCCCTGATCATCTTGACCTCATTTCTCACCATGTTAAATGCAAACTTCCCTTTATGCCTCTGCCTCGTCTTCTGTTAAGCTGCATCTGAAGGGAGGAGAGCCTGATCCACACACGGAACATCTGGTTAGGTATGCCATATACCACACAAATTCCCCACTTCAATTTGGAACTCAGACAAAGAGCATTTTTAAAATATTATTACATTCCAAATGTTGAATGAGACGAGCTTGCGTTAAAGAGCTGTTGGCTATTTATCCGAAATTCAGTTTTAATTGAGTGTCCTGTGTTTTTATTTGCTATTATACTCAGTCTAGCAGCCGTATGCTTGTTTCACTGTATAGTTATTTCCTCTGTGTGCTTCACACAATCTTGCCTTGAAATTGAGGTGGAAATTATTTACCACTGTGTAGCAAATTACCCTAAATGTTAGGGGCTAAAATGCCAAATGTTTATTATTTCATAGTTTCTAATCTGAGCATGATTTAGCTGCCTGCCTCAGCCCTCAAGGTTTTTCTATAAGTTGCAGTTAACTTGTTGCTGGGACTCGGTCTCAACTTGTGGAATGGGCAGGGCTCTTTTTTATGCCCATGCACGTGGCTGTGGACAGCCCTCAGACCCTTCTGTAGGGACGTCTCCAGGGGCTGTCTCCAGACATGGGACAGGCTTCTCTGTGTGAACCGGATCTAAGAAAGAGGTAGAAGCCACAGTCTTTCATAACCTAATCTCAAGCAATAGCCCATCACTTTGGCAATATTCTAAACAATAAGTATGAAACATTGAGTCCAGCCCACACGCAAGGGTGGATCACAGAGTTCATAAGTACCAGGAGGGTGGGTACCCATGAGCTCACTTAGATGTTACTTACCATACACCCAGTTCTAGATTTGTGGAGCCTCACTTTTCCACTGCAATCAAAGCAGAAATAGCTAGAGAATACTGTTGATCTTTAAGCTTCCCCCCCGCCCCGCCCACCACCATCACCACCACCACGTGAATAAGATAGTGTCTGTTTTAACACAGTGCCTGGGAAATCTTGACTGTGCTGTGTAATACAGGAGCCATGAGAAACACGGTTATTTAGATTAGAATTTCATTTAATTTATAGTTAATCAAATTTAAACTTCATTTTCTCAATTACACTAGTCATATCTCAATAGCCATGCCTGCCCAGTGGTTACTGTGTCACAAAGAGCAAGCAAAGAACTTTCCAGACATTCTTTTTACAGTGCAGACTTGATCCTCTGAGCTTGGTCGAGTGTTTTATTTAGATGGAGCAGAGTTTTTCTTATTAAAAGTCACAAACACTTCTCTTGTGCCATTTTTTTCAAATTTTAGGTAGTCATGCACTTACTCAAATGATTTGCATGATAAACTCTCCTTGATTTGTCTTCTCCTAAGTAAGAGATAGGTGAAGCAATGTACATTGTTTCCTTTTATTTGAAAATATTATCTGCTGCTTTGGTGGTATTACACCATGATATTCAAATGAAAGATGCTGATTATTACATTATGCAAGAAAGAACACAAAATCTAGAGTATTGCGAGAAACATAATTTATGTAAAAACATGCAGACAATTGTATTCAAGTATTTGATGTAAGTAATGAGAGAATCACACATAATGGGCATTTTTTATTAAACTGGGATTTAGTTGATTTGTCTTATGAATGAAGTTACTCAAGTAAATTGGATTGTGAGCCAAGATATAAAAAAAAGAGTAAAATAAAAAGATGGAAATTTCAGAAGCTTGGCACATAAATATCAGGATAAACAAATTAACTTAGCTCTAAATATTCTACCAGTTTATCTGCATTGGAAAGAATAGGCAAGTTTGGGATTTCGCTTAGTGAAATCAAGTGGGAAGCTTCCTCTAAGGAATTGTGTAGTACTTGGCAATGTATTATTCCATATCCAGTATGAATTGAACATTTGTTAAGTGCCAGCTAAAGAAACTGTAGAGTACAATTACTGATCACACATGCATCTGTTCTTATGTAGTTCTTAGTTTAGGAGTGCAGATAAGTCATGCATAAATGGATTATATTACAAAGCAAAAAATAATTAATAGGGTAAAATAATAAATACCATAAGAAGTTGGAGAGAAAATAATTCAAGGAATGCAAGGAGTTGTTTTCACAATTGTAATCCTTACACCTGGAAAAGAGCTTGGAATAGGGTTGCTTTCGACAAATGCCAAGTGAATGAATGAGTTAGGAAAACCACATGGACAGGTGAACTGTTAAGCTCGGCCTTAGAGGGTTGGTTTGACACAGGTCTGTGATGGTGATGGATGTTTGATCCAGAGGAAGCTAACAGCATGGGCTCTAAGCAGGAATGTGGAAACCTCAGCTCTTTGTGCAGAAATGCAGGTGGTACAGCTGGACCCTGGTAGGCACCGTGGAGGGGAGCAGTAACAGATAAGGATGGAGAGATTGGTGCATTCTGCATAGGGAAGGCCGCTTTGCCATGCTAAAGAGTGTGAACTTGCAATCTCAGTTCCTCATCTCCAGCCCCGGGATAATGACATTTGCCTAACACAGCTTGTACAAGTGTTGGAATATGTGAATGGGAAAAGTGATTTGAATGCATTTTGGGGGGAAACAAAACTAAAAATGTTGCAGGAATTCATGGGTATGTTATAAATGAGAAGAGATCATGATGAGTACATAGCAACCTCAAGCAGAATCCTTTGAAATTCTATGTCCCTTGGCTACCTCTTCGTAAATGTGTTAATTTAGAAAAAAAAAAAATGCTAGATATATCAGTGTACTTTTGTCAGAACTCCAGCTCCTCCAACTTATTCTACTTCTCTTAAGTGAATGTAATAAAACAAATGTTTTCCACCAAGAATGCATGTTTATAGAAACAGAATTGGAGAACGGACTGTTAAGATTTTCATGCAGTGTCCATGTTCCATAGTCTAATACTCTGATTATAGACTTTCTCTCTACTTAATAACATTTCATTAATCTCAAATATCTCATTCCAGTCAGAAAGAAGTAGAGGTACCCATAGATTAGGAAAAAAGGGAAGTATTTTGACATTTTAAATTCAAGGTATAAATGAATATGCTTTTCACAGGTAGTACTTGAATTCAGTTTAACATAAATTACCTGAATATACTGAACTGCATGAATTGAGACAGAATTTCTTTTTTATATCATTGAGATGCAAATTGCATAGATTCATAGACTCTAGCCAAGGCAAAGGAGTAGTTCAAGAAAATAAAAAGGGCTAGAGAGAGAGAAGAGAGAACAGTTAGTCCTGCAGACAGAAATGGGTAGACTGTTACAGGTCCTTCACTCTTACCAACAAGGAGGTTTGGGTAACTTTTACAAGACAAGCCCCTGGAGGGAGAAAACAAGTTAGGGATACTTATTCTTAATCTTTGATTCACCTATAAGTCCTTACTGTAGGTGATTCACCTTTGATTCACCTTCAGGTACTCATCTACCCTCTTTTGTGTTCTGTGTCTGTAGCTTATTTTAACCTAATAGAAGTTTTGAATATTCAAATAATTATTTAATCCCGTATTCACTTTTACAAGCTCTTCGGCTCTAACACTCTTATATGCACAAAGGATACGGTATTGAGGAAAACACGCATACACGCAAAAATCTCTTCTGGGTTACGTTCTATAATAATAGTGGAAAGAGATACTCATAGAAAGTACAAGCAAATTACATAATATCATAAACGATGATGGATGCTATGGAAATAATTCAGAAAACGCAGATAGTCCCGCCGTTATTAGGAAGATGTTTATATTTAAATAGGCAATCCATGAAATGTCCTCAGTGAGAAGGAGGCGTTTGAACCTCCAAAAGTGAGGGTGGGGTAGAGACCAAGCCGTGTGCAGGGCAGACAGCCCCCCAGATGTGTGTTCAGGAGTTGGCTCTCATGGCGTCCCTGGAGCAGCAAAGGAAGTCACGTGACCAGAGCAGGCGGGAAAGCACGGAACCCGGAAGCGGAAGTGCCAGGGCCCGCTCCTGACAGGGACTTCCGGGGCATCAGAAGGACGTTGGCTTTCACTCCAAGCGAATTGGGAGGGTTCCAGGTAGAGGACTGAGGCAATTTATCTCACATGTCATAAGGTTCCTCTAATGCCGAGAATAGCAAAATATGAAAAAAGCAGCATCAGCTTGGAGGCTGCCATTTCATCTAAAGGAGAGTGAATGGCAACAAGGCCTCAGCAGAGGCGGTCGGAATGAGTCCGATAGTTAGAAGAAAACCAGCGGGATGTGCGGGGAAAGATTAAAGGTGGGATGTGAGAAAAAGACGGTATTTATCATGGCTCCTGTCTTCTGGCCTGAGGAGCTGGAAAACGCAGTTGTCATGTATTGAGATGGAAGAAGACCCATCAGAGGGACCGTCCCTAGAGGAAGGATCAGAAGTTGCCTTTTTTTTTTTTTTTTTGAGACGGAGTTTCGCTCTTNTTTTTTGAGACGGAGTCTCGCTCTTGTTACCCAGGCTGGAGTGCAATGGCGCGATCTCGGCTCACCGCAACCTCCGTCTCCTGGGTTCAGGCAATTCTCCTGCCTCAGCCTCCTTGAAGTTGCCTTTTAAGCACAGGAAGATGGAGGCACCCATCGGGCATCTGTGTGCAGTGTTGAGAGCACTGCTGGACTTCGTTCAGAGACGTGTTGGCGACGTACACAGTGTTAAGATTCTGAAACTGTAGCGGAGGTGTTTACACCATGAGGATGGGCATCACCACCAGTGAGTTTAGGGGGCAGAGAAAAAGGGTTCGAGGACAAAGCCAAGAGGCCTAGAGGTAGGAAGACGTCGAAAAGAAAAGAAGGAACCAGCAGCTGGAGCTGAGTAAGAGTGAGCAGCTGATGAGATAGGAGGAAAATGAGAACAGCTTGGGGATAGCAGAGATGATCAGGTACATCAAAGGCCAAGGCTAAACAGAGGAAGGCCTGGCACTGTCCGTGGGATAAGCAGTCCTGATGCCATCAGTCACCCTGTCCAAAGCAATTCTGGTGGAGGCTGGAGGCAACAGAGAGCTGGGGTGAAGTAAGTTTAAGGCAAAATGAAAGGAAGGAGGAGCGTTTTGTTGTCAAGAAAAGAAATAAAGCCTAACTTGAGGAGCCAGTGAGGTCGAAGAGTATTGTGAGTCTCTATTCTGTGTTTTAAGAAAGAATAAATAAGAGCATTTTTTTAAAAATTATGAGAATGATACACTCTAGAGTGGAAAACATGGTGAAAGAAGTTCATCTTGCACACACAATGGCGGCCTTTTGTCTCTGTGCAGCCCCTCTGTTCTCCTTGTAGTTCTCATCTGCCCACTGTTGTGTTCTGTGTCTGTAACTTATTTTAATCTAGTGTTATACCTTAAACTCCTTTCTCTACTTTCACTACATAACTTTTCTAAGAATATATTATACTGCAATTTACTAAAATATAAAAATATATTTAAAATATATATTAGGAACAGACTGTACAATCAAATTTATTCATCTTTTTTTTAGAGAAAGAGAGAGAGAAAGGGTCTCACTCTGTCACTAAGGTTGAGTATAATGGCACAATCAAGAATCACTGCAGCCTCGACCTCCTGGTCTCAAGGGATCCTCCTGCCTCAGCCTCCAGAGTAGCTGGGAGCACAGGCGCATGCTACAATGCCAGCTAATTACATATATATATATATATATATATATATACACACACACATATATATATACGCACACATGTATATACACACATGCATATATGCATGTGTGTATATGTATTACATGTGTGTGTGTATATGTGTATACACACATACACATAGATAGATAGATAGATAGACTGATTGATTGATTTTAGTACGGATGGAGTCTGGCTGTGTTGCCCAGGCTGATCTCAAACTCCTGAACTCAAGTGATCCTCCCTCCCTGTTCTCTCAAAGTGCTGGAATGCCAGGTATGAACCACTTTACCAGGCCTGATTAACATTTTAAATGGGTCATATAATCAGTATCTTTTTATGTGGCTGATGTATATCTTCCAAAGAGATTGATGATTTATCTGTCCCCACATATCCTATTTTCTGCCATTCACATATCCATAAGTGGTTGAATATTTGCTATTAATTTCTGCAACAAGCAAGATTTTGTATAAATCAGAGGTGTCTACATACATTTTCAAAAATGTTACAGGTTTACTTTTTCTAATGTAGCCTCTCAGTCACCGTTATTTTATTCCACCTTGTTGTTAACATTTCTATCACCATTTCTTTTTACATGAACACTTTAACCTATGACATTTAAAGTAGCTTCTTATTTAAAGAGATACCAGGCGCCCTTCATGAAGTCTTATTTAGATAACTCTAACTTATATAAGACAGCTTTCTATTATAGATACAAATTTTCCAAACTGCAAGGAAAAATCACTTTTCTTCCATTTAAAGAAATTTGCAAAAACACTCACTTTAATCAGGAAGTTTTATCTATTTAGATTTAAAACCAAATTATGCTGTAGCTTTACCTAATATTAACTGTTTCACAAAATAATGTTTGTACTGTGATTTGAAGGATAAAAACTTAATGAAAGTTACTCACATGTTAAAATAAGAATGTAAATACAAACAAAACAATAGAAAAAGACCAAAATCCAAAACACCTACAATAACAAATGCTGTCTTGGAAATGGAGTAAAATAGTTCTCACTCATGGCTGATGGGAATGCAAAATGGAACAGCCACTTTGGGTGATTCCTTAGAAAACTATACATACTCTCTCACCATACAGTCCAGCAAGTGAGTCTTGTTGTTTACATAAAGGAGCTAAAAACGTATTTCTACTCAAAAGCCTGCCAAGGGATGTTTTTAGAAGCTTTATTCACATTTGCCAAAATCTGGAAGCAATCAAAATGTACTACAGCAGGTAAACTGATAAACTTGTGGTATATCAGACAATGGAATATTGTTCAGTGCTAAAACAAAATGAGCCAGAAAGCTACGCAAAGACATAAAGTGAACTTAAGTGTATGTTACTAAGTAAAAGAAGCCAGCCTGAAAAGGCTACCCACTCTGTGATTCCTACTCTATCACATTCTGGAAGAGGCAAAACGACAGATACAGTAAAATGACCAGTGGTTGCGAAGAGTTTGAGGAAGGGGAAATAAATAGGGAAGATTTTAGGGCAGGGAAACTACTCATTATGATACTGTAATGGTGAACACATAGCATTATATATTTATTCAAACCCATAGCATGTGCAAGACTAAGAGTGAACCCTATTGTAAACCGTGGTTTTCGATGATAATGATTTGCTAGTGTGAGTTCATCGATTGTAGCATACGTACCACTCTGGAGTGAGATGTTAATTGCTGGGAAGGCTCTGTGTATGAGGGCAGGTGCTGTATAACAGATCACTGTACCTTCTGCTCAACTTTTTTGTTAACCTAAAAAACTGCTCTAAAATATAAAATCTGTTTTTAAAAAATCAATGTAACAGGTAAAATAAATTTAAAATATCTAAATTGAATATTCTGGTCAGTTGGTTAGATTTTGAGGATCCACAGTATTCATCAGGCTGGCATAAATTTGATATAATCTTGAATTCACCTCTATTCTATTTATTACTGTTTTGTCAATTACACTATGTCCTCAAATAATTACTGTCAAAATAAAAGCAAAAAACATTTGAAGATCAAGATCCTAAAAACAAGCACTTTTCTTTTGTAGTAACATAAATCCATTAAACTTTGCTGAGTTTATTTAGCAAACTTTATTATTGGAAAATCCGCTACATTTAATTGCAGAATGTTTCTTAGATGAGTACTGGTAAAGCAACAATTAAAAGACACATATGGAATTTTGGAAAGAAAATTTACTCAAAGCAGGCAGGGAAACTAATTATGATGTCGCACTGGTTCCGTTTATTTAGAATCATTTAATCATATATTGCTTTAGTGTTTAAATGTTGCCTTAATGCTTACTTGTTCATCAAAGTTGACATTAAAGAAAATTGCTTAGTTTAGCAAAGTAGAATGCAAATGCGTAATGGTTAGTCAAAGGCACAATGCCACCATAAAGGAATTACTTTTAAAGGTATGTTATATGCTATACTTATTGAATATTTAAATGAAATGGATATGAACTGATGAAGTCTTGACTTAGTAAACCATTATAAAATCTAAAATAAAGGTTAGAGAATTTTGTGGCAAAGGAAAAAAAATGTAGTTATACATCACATAGGAAATTATTTAACAGTGAGTAAATTTTGTTTCTTTTACACAATTCAAAATATCTAATTTGAATGCTTGAAACTGGTTCCAGAATCATTAAAAAAATGATGGCAGAAATGGTTATCTTATGGTACGTTGCAGATTTTTCTGCTAAACTGTAACCTTTTTAGGGGTGTTGTTGACACTGGAAGAACACATTAAACTTTTGACATTTTAAATTTAGGTTTGCAAGAGGTATAGATCAAAATGTACCAGTCTATTAAGGCTGTCCAAAACAATGCCGAGTAGTGGAGGTGTACAGTGCTGAGCTTGGGTTTAGTCCTTTTTCTTTTATCTCAACAGCTGCAACACCTTGAGTGAGCCATTCAACTTTTTCCAGTTTCAATTTTGTCTTCTAAAAAATTAAGAGACAATGACAAGGTTACCTCTAAGATTCCTTTAATTCTATGGCTGAAAGCCTGCATTTTTACAATCAAAAAGAATGGGATTTAAGTCCTAATTCTGTCACTTACTGTTTCTTTTCAATTATGTGTAGCTGGCGAGTTATGTAATGTTTCTAAGGCTCACATCTAAATGCAGATGGTAACAGTGCCTATATTACAGGGTTGTTCATTGAATTAAATGAGGTGGAAAGTAGGACATTGCAAGTACCTCATCCTTCTGAATTTTTATCGCATGTCTCAAGACATTATATATTTTTACATTTATATTATTTACATTTCCTGGAAATGTATCTCTTATATTATTTCTTTTTCTTGCAAATCTGGGACTATTCAGTTTTCAAGAAGTGCTATGAATTAATGCAAACTGAAAGAAAAAAAGACAAAGTGATTAGCAAAGAATAATTAACAATTTTCATATCAGCTGGTAAATACATCTGATGAGGCCTCAAGTAATATTAAACCATTTGTTCAGCAGAGTCGTTTTTAGAGCTACTACCTAAGGCAATATTTGAAACTTCAAGGTCCTATTCTTCTTCTTTTCTGATATTTAGACTACACCACCTTCAAAGGTAAAATGATGCTTTTATCCAAGTGTGACAGATGAAATGTTGTGTCACCTTATAGAAAATAATTGCAACTTGCCACAAGCAAGAGTGAAGACATGGAGTGCAGGCTGTTGCATGGACATGTGTCAGTGTGCACACAAGTGCAAAGACTTCCAGAGTGGCTAAAACCAAGTGGCCACATCACAGTGTGGGAATGCAGGCTTCAGCGTCATGCAAAATGAGAAATGTGGTTATTCAGATCACCTGAAAAGCCCCTTTCCCTTGCCTAAGCAAAATGATTTTCTTATTTTAAATTAATGTTTGGGCCTCATGAAGGCACATAACCAACACTTAGTTTTTTGGGTAAATATATTCTTTATTCTGGACTATTTCCTTGAATTTCAAGGGTGTTACATGTAAGACAACACCAAATTTCCAATGTTGGCTTAATTTTTATTTACAAAAAATTGTTTTCAATCACTGTTGGATTTGGATTATTATGTTTGTTGCTGGATAATTCCCTAAATTCCCTACTTTCGGAATCAGAATATTTTCTGTTATTTTGTGATAAAGTTAGACATTAGAAAAAATAGCCAGATTTTTGTTATATAAAAGATACGTACTTCCCCTGAAATCTTAATAATTGAATCATAATTTCCAAAGTTAATACTTGGGATTACTAAATTAATTTTTAATGGTCCTCAGTGCTTTTTTTCTTTTTTAAAATTATTTCTATAGGTTTTTGGGAAACAGGTGGTATTTGGTTACATGAAAATTCTTTAGTGGTGATTTCTGAAATTTTGGTGCACACATCACCTGAGCAATACACACTGAACCCGATTTATAGCCTTTTATCCCTTACCTCCTTCCCACCCTTCCCCCTTAAGATCCCCAAAGCCCTTTGTGTCATTCTTATGCCTGTGCATTCTCATAGCTTAGCTTGCACTTATAAGTGAGAACATACGGTCTTTAGTTTTCCATTCCTGAGTTAGTTCACTTAGATTAATGATTTTGAATACCATCCCAGTTGCTATGAATGCCATTAATTCATTCTTTTTAATGGCCACGTAGTATTCCATTATATATATATATATATGTGTGTGTATATATATATATATATGTGTATATATATATATATCTCACAGTTTCTCTATCCACTCGTTGCTTGATGGGCACATTTTTGCAATAGCAAATTGTGCTGCTATAAACATGCATGTGCCAGTATCTTTTTGGTATAATGACTTCTTTTCCTCTGGATAGATACCCCGTAGTGGGATTACTGAATCACAATTAAAAAAATATTTCCTCCATTTGAATGCTAATAATGGACATTAATTTAGCTTTTAAAATATTTTAGGTACAAATTAAACTTACACTAAATGCTATCCCAAAGAGTAAAACATTCCACTGTTAATGTATCAATAAAGAACTGTATAAAGATAATCTTTCCTTTTAGCGGGGAACAGTGGTATACTCAGGGCTTGAGATTTCAGATACTGAAAACCGACTTCCTATTCTTGGATTCTAGATCACCCCTTATGATAAACTTGGGAAAGTTCTAAATTCCCAACACTTCAGTGTTCCCACCGGTCTAGTGAAGATAATGGTAGTTCTCATAGAGTTATGATGAGGACTGAATGGGGTGGCTTAGGAACAGCTCCTGACCCATAATACTTATTACTGCCATTGCCTTTCCACTACCACTGCCAGTGCCAGTGTGAAAATTACTGTTTCTGGGCCATAGAAACAAGGAGAGGAAAGAGGACTCTTCTGTCATAGGGAGCCTAGGACAAAACCTGGCAGCTGTATTAATGTTATTATTTCCTTGGCTATTTTTTTGCAATATCTTTTTGCAGTAGTGAGGTTTGCATCCTTTCTCCAAGGGCTTAACATATGCTTCTGTTGCTTAGTCTTCCCTATGTCTGCAGAGCCAGCGTGGGTCACGATTCTCCCTCTTAGCATCAGTGGTACCAAAATAAATACAAGTCTGGATTTAGGGAAGGAGATACTTCACTAAAAATTATGAAGGTCATAGGGAGAATAGTCTGACCTCAGGGGCTGCAGGGATCTGAAGCTCAAACAGGAAAAAAAAAAAAAAAGGCTTTTCTGTCTTGGGATGGGGAAGCACGGATAGGAGGAGCTTCGAGTGGGCATTGGTTCTGTCTCTGGGGGTAGCTGAGCAGGAAAGGCTCCTCACAATAGTTGGCCAATCTTGGCATGGGTAGCTAAAAGATTTTCTGCACCTTAGAGCTTGCTTAAACTCAGGGGCAAGCCCAAGATCAACATCCTATTGTCCTGTGGGGAGGATAGGAGACTGAGTAAAGTTTGGTCAAGGCACTGGGCAAGTTCACCCAGCGCTGAGTGCTGGGCCAGGCGGGTCAGCCTGGTCCTGACTCCTAAAGATAGGAGGGCCAGAGGGACAACTGTGCAGGCCCATGTAAGGTGGGGGCCGTGAAGGGATGCCCTCACCCCACTCCCAGATAACAGAGGTCTGAGTTGCTCTGAAAACTCTTCATGAAAGACCTCGCTTGTTACATGACCTGCAGAGGGTCCTAGGAGTATTGGGGGAATGACAATGCAGACATTGACTACAGTTAGCTAGACCTGCTTTAAACAGTTCTTTGAACCTCTTCCTCCAGCTACTCAGAAACAAGGAAGGAAGGAAATGAGGGAGGGAGAGAAGGAGGCAGGGGAAAAAAAAGAAAAAAAAAGAATGAAAATTAAAAAAAAAAAAAAGTCCATTGCTAGGTAGAAACTGTTGTGGTTACTGATGCCTCTAGGAAAAATTTTCCTTTCGGTCTTTGAGCTGGACTCAATCAACAGTTTCTGCAAAGGGCATGATGGTAAATATCTTGGGCTCTGACCACCCTGAGTTGCTGGTGCAGCGACTCAGCTCTGCAGCTGCAGCACCGGACTAGGCGCAGACCAGGACATAAACACATGGCCCTTGCTGTGTTCTATTAAACTCCTTCTGTGGCCACTGAAATGTAAATTTCATCCATCATCACATGTCACAGAATCTTCTTCTGATGTTGCTCCTACCACTTGAAAATATGAAATACACTCTTAGGATTTCCCCGAGACAGGCAGTGAGATCTGTCACACCAGCCGTGGTGTGTCCATCCCTGTTCCACTCTATAGGTTCCTCATGTGCAGAACCTGCCCCTCAATGCCCAGCCACCATCCCTGCTTAATATCATCTGGGATGTATGTATCATCTGCCACGCAGTTGTAAAGTTGCTCTGATAAAGTTTCATAACCCTCACAAATGTCCAGAGAGGTTGGAAAAATCCACTGCATTTTATGTATGAGGAGACTGAAGCTCAGATACATTAAAAGGCTCCAATGGTTGTGTTCACAGTACTGGCTGCTTGGATCTGTAACTTGGGCTCTTTCCAAAGTGCGTGCTGTCTAGATTTCCTTATCAAAGGTTGGAGCAGTCACTGGCCCCACTGCCAACTGCACATAGTCTCTTCTGGGGCCCTTGACAGTACAGAAAATTATCTTAAACCACAAGTAGATAGGTACCTGGTATCATCAAATAGCAAATAGTACTGTTTCCCATTGTTTTTAATATTCTCACTAAGTGAATGCTTTTGGTATGTTGATAGAAGTGATTTTTTAGAATTTGAAATTAATAAGACAAGAGGAAAGTGTTTTGTTACACATAAGGAAGATAAATAATTTGAATGGAATAAAAATGCTCAATAAAAGAGTTAGCACCAGTGTTTGTCCTTTCTTTCTCAAGTCAGTACAGAGACTCATGGAGAAATTTTATGCACTTGCCATTGGCTTTGCACTCAATCAAGTTTTATCAAAACCAGAGAGAACATAAACTTTGCATGGCCATTCAGAGCCTTGATTGAAAAGGAGAAAGCATTTTCAAGCCCATCAACTATTGAGCCATAATTTAAAAGTTAGTAAAAACAAAGATTTTGCTGCCACTCCAAGGAGATATCACAGTGATACCAGTCCAGATATGAAACCTCCCGGCCACCCTCCTCACACAATGAATTGCTTCTGGGTGGTATGAGCCAGAGGGACTCTTAATGTCAGGATCTGGTGATTATCATGCTCTGATAATTCCAGCCAGCCCGATTCCAATTCCATTTCTGCAGGAATCTCTGGAGCTCATCTGAGGAACTGGGCCACTGGGTCTCTGACTCCATTAGGGCTTTTTTGATGTTTATCAGCAGACTTTGGTGACTCGATGATTAAAATGTGCAGTTGCAGTGCATCTGGGTTGTGCATTTCTCAAAAGCTCATTCCTGCAGTTACTGGGAACAGACAGGGTTATAGGATGGCACTTTCTTGTTTCATTTTGCCCTATTTAAGAGGATTTCATTTACTTTGCAGCTTTGCATGTCCCCTTTGTGGCTCTTAATACAAACTTACTGGAAAGATCCAGGGATCATTGGCAAAAGCTGACACAGAGGAATGTTTCTGTTGTGATTTGATGAAGTAGAACGCTCTTGATCAGAAATTTGCTTAAAATCCTTCACATTACTTTGAATGTATATTATGTCATCACCTAACCAAGAGCGATAAAAAGTCAAATCTTGTTTCTATCTCAAAAAAATGACTCACAATTCAAAGTTAAGAATATTCATTCTAAAACATGGCCTAAGAATTTAATTTTTTTTAACAATTTACATTTTGCATTTAAAAATGATACTTTCCCCTTTTTATGTAGAAGAAAACACATGCCATATTTTCATTTCCCAAACAAGATTTCTGCCAGATTGAGGCAAGTTTTGGTGTGTAAAGTGAAAGCGATATGATTACAGGAGAGCATTAGAAGCAGTGCAGCTGTTTACCCTGTGGGAGTCAGGCAGGTGACACTCTAAAGTGAGATGCAGACGCTGATCTGGCTGCTCCAACCCATAATTCAGACCCGGACTTGCTCACCCCTCTGCTGCCACTTTTCAACATTTGTTTGACCTAGTCATCTGGCTCCATTACAAATTGCATATTGGACAGCACTGGGCAAATTATTTAAACAGTCAGTGCCTCTTTTATCTCATCTGTAACATGGGGACAATGGTACATGTGCTTCATGTGGCCACCGTAAGCACTGCATGAGTTCAAAGCACTTACAAAGATGACCTGGACCAGGACAAATTCTGTAGCAGTGTTAGTTCTGTGATGGGGTTTATCGCTGCAGAAGTCATGTTTCTAGAGTAGCATTAGGGTAGCCCAGTTAATTTTCAATATAATGTTTTGTATTATTGTCAATAGACTTGGAATTTAGACAAATGGATGATGTCAACAAATATCTGTGGACTATGATGTAGCTGACCAGGTATCAATAAATCTGAAAGCTTTTACTAACATAATTATGCCTGTCTTTCCAACTTGCAAACTTTGTCTTATTTTCTCTATGATCAGTGATACTGATGTCTTCTAGGAGTTTGTCTTAGTTATATAAGGTAGGTCTATACACATTATTGCTTTTCCCTGTACCTTTTTTAACGGGAGTTCTCAGGCTATCAATTAAAGGAAAAGAATATAATTCCTTTTTTAAAATTTTTTACTTAGACCTTTTGTAGGCTCATGCATTTCTGTTACCAAAGACCTCTCTTGTTGGCCAAGCTCACAGCTTTAGAAGCGTAGTGTCCTGGCTTCTGCTCTTTCTCCACAGGGGCTCTTGTCTGCACACAGTTTTGAACTTCTGGTAAACCATTCTCCTTCCAGAGATAACTGTTGATGTTGTGCTCTTTGAGGCAATCGGATAACATCTGCTAAATGCCTTTGTCTATGCTTATACAATAGAATAGAAACGTATGTAACAAAACGTGGACCTTTGCCTGGCTGAGTACTCCTGGACTCTGTCCTTTTAACTTAAATAGGAAGCTGAGAATGGAAACAGCTTATTTTTTGTTGTTGTTGAGCATTATTATTTGCAAGGAGCTTTATTTCATTGTATGCTTACACTAATCTTGACATTACTCTTCCTGAGTAGATGTGGCATCTGAGGTTATAGATCTCCTATCACGGGTGTAAAATTCTATATCTCACCCTGAGTCATAGCAAATTGTGAAGCCAGACTCCCGATTCTTTGCTGTATTTTCAGTGTTTCTTCTAATTTGTTTATTACCTGCTTAGGGGAAAAAAATGTGGCAGCAAGCTGAAAATTTGGTGCAAATTGAGGATTGAAAGCTATCATTGGATTCCGCCTTTTCGGTAACTTGCTGTCAGTGATGCACAGAACACTCAAAGGCAGGATCCACCGTGCCTCGTTGGCTGGGTTAGGTGATGGAATCTGAGCTGTCAGTGTGCCACTGTGAGTCAGGAAAACCACATAGCTACAGTCGTAACTTGCATCTGGCATTGCATCATTTTTTGTTTCAGCAGCAAAACTATAAAACCTGTGTTTCCCCTAACAAAGGGTTTCAGAGCACAGGGTCACCAGACTGACATAGTGCCCAGTGCATGGGTTCTTCTATCTATGGGACTGCCAGATTGATGGAAGTGGAAATTCCAGGCAGTTGAGTTATGACAAAATAAAGGATGTCAACTGCCTTGCAAGGTGGAGAGAGGAAACAGAGCAGGGACATCTCAGGGCACCGTGCAAAGGGATGCCGCATTCCCCGTGATTGCAAGGAGGCCGCTGCTGATGAAGGACTGGCCGGTGCTTTGTAATTCAACAATTTTGAGCAGAAATGTGAGAAAGACTGGGAAGCAGAGCTGCAGAACTGTAGCCACTGGCTAGCCTGGTGGGCACCGGGCACAAGCAGCAGCATGAATGAGGCCAGGGAACCTAGAGCTGCAGCATCTTACACTGCCGAGTTCCAGAATGTAGAGAGACAAGGTCAATTCGCAAAAAGAAGTAATGTCAGAAGTGAGAGCAGCCCAGAGATGGACTGAAGCAAGCTAGCACACACTCTGTAGCGGCAAGTATCATTTCTGGCACGCTCTCTGGCTCCCCTCAGGGGACTTGCTGAGTTAGTGGCAAAACAGGAAGTAGGCTCTGTTTATCTTATTTCCACCATGATCACCACAGTCAAGATCCAATATTCAGTACAATATTGCCATTTTCCTTTATGGCTATAGTAATTATATTTCTGAAACAGAATCGTACCCCCTTCAAAAACTGATAGTAATATGTTACAAGTCATTTTACAATTGTAATAGATGGTGTACATTTGCTACAAGATTTGTGCACTTTGTCATAGCAGAAAAATGAAGAGAAATATCATTTCTAAGTTGTTGAGAAGAGGATAGAGTATATACTTTTCGTAACGTTTAATTTGATATTAATTTCTCCATCATATATACATGCACACACACACACACACACACACAAATATATATTCTCTACTCTCTCACTACAATAAGCTTGATATTACTCTTAATATTACACTAACCTTGATATTACTCTTCCTGAGTAGATGTGGCATCTGAGGTTATAGATCTCCCATCACAGGTGTAAAATTGTATATATGTAATTATATATATATTTAATTAAACATATATAATTATATATGTTTAATTAAATATATAATTAAATATAAAAATTATATATATAATTAAATATATAATTATATATAATTAAAACAAAAATTTTAAAAAATTAAATTTAAAAATGTTTAAATTTTTAATTTTAAAAAATTTTTGCTTTAATAATATATGTATTATTAAAGGAAAGAAAAAAATTAAAGCAAAGCCAAATGAAGTTACCAAGCTGAACACATTGATTGCATTAAAATGACTGCCTAGCAGACGACAAGCGGAAAGGATTCTAACTGCTTACGCCTCCAGTTGATTTTATGCAGGCAAAACTTATCGCCGCTAATAGACGAGTGGACTTCCCTGCCTCTAATATTTAATGTGTGCCTGCAACAGAAATGATACATGGAAATGTACTTGATTAGTGTTATATGTAACCAAAAAAAAAAAACATTTCCAACAAACTTTTCATGTAAAATTAGCATTTGTAGAAGAAAGGTGGCACTAGGAAAAACTCAGACTGGGAAGCAAAAATCATGACTTTTTAATACTACAGTTCTCCTGTAGTATTTATCTTTTATTAATTTATCTGTGTGAACGTGAGCAAGTCAATTAGATTTTCTTCACCTGTAATGTACAGATAATAAAAATGATGCCACAGATCCTTGATAACAAATAAGTGAAACTACATGTCACGATGCATGAGAAACTGAGAAGTGTATCTGACAATGATAACATCTTAATTCCCCATGTAAATTTAATGTTATAGTATAACTCCAGGATAAATTTCACTACCAAAATCTTCCATTTGGCTATCTTCTGCATAGTGTGTTTGTTAAACTAGCTATGGATGATTCAACATCTTATGGCAATTATAAATGTCTCAGAATTTTCCATTTACATTTTTAAAGAATATTTTTCTTGTTTAGCACGATCTAGAAACTGAATTGTACTTAACGTCTCGCTGTAAATAAGTGATTTACTTCTTGTAGCATTGAGCACAGGATGTATAACAAAGCAAATGATTTAAACATGCATGGTCCAAAGTTGTCTGAATATTTTAGCCTTCACAGTAAACTTCGCCATGTTTATACTGGATATTACAAGGAGAGGTGATGGTAACAGGAAGGATTTTGGATGAATTCCTTTCCTTTCAAAGACTGACTCTTCTAAAGACTTTGGCGAAATGGGGTCCTATTATCTTCTGCTGAGTAAGAGATGCAAGTTGCACCCTGGCACCACTCCTAAACTTAGCTGTAGGCTCCTCAAACATTATATTACCTCCCCGTATGGGAAAGAGTTTCTCTTGCATTATTTCACCAAAATGATTTCTAAGGTCTGTATCTGGAAGACTTTTTCTGAAAGTTTGCAAGTTGCAGAGTGTAATTAAAGCACAGGAGAGGGGACGATGTTCAACACTGTTCTCGCTATAATTTATTAGACATTTCTCACAGCAGGACCTTTTTTGTATTTATATGCCACATTGCTAAAGTTATTCTATCCCTCCCTCTCTTCTCCCAAAACCCCTGCAAGTACACAAACTGCACATTTAAATGATCTTTTTAGATAAAGTAGGTTGGTCTTTGAGATTCCTTTTTAATCTGCATTCTGGATCTACTTTTGCACACTCTCAAGTTCTAAACCAAATGCTAGCCACTCCTTATCTGCACCCTAACAATTTGGAAAACTGGAAAGAGATTGGAATTGCATTTAATGCTTATTGTTTGGCTTATTTGCTTGTTTTACCTGTACCCAAATTATGAATCCTTCAGCAGGGTCATGTTTATTCATTACCCTTAGAAGAATGGAAAGAGAAACTCTGCCTTCTAGAAGATGTCTCTGTTGTGAATAATTCTCTTAGCTGAAGCTCTAAGCACTGATAAAAGGCACTGAAGTTGTCCAAAGCCTGCCATGCAAAGATAAGAGAGTCCACATTACTTCCAAAGGCAGCCAGGCATGGAAGACAGCTGCAGACACTGAGTTAGAACAGTACCAATTAGGGAATGCAGAGATGCCCTTCCTCACAGGAAAGTGAGGAAGCTTGGAGACTTCTACCTCTGGGGAATGGGAGGGCAGGCTGGAGGAAGGCACATGATGGAGACATGGCTCTATTTCCATGTTACTGAAAGACAGATGCCCCAGGACATACCTGGAGTAGTCTCTATCCTCAGCACCGTTTATTCCTTCAAACACACAATCTGGAAAATACACGCCCTTAAAAATCAAAAAAAGTTCTTTTTACTTAGATTAACTTCTTCACCCACAGCAACATGTGCCTTGTAAGCTCAGTGTTGAGGACATTTTAAGTGCATCCCTTAGTCTCTGTGACTTCTCTGTGACAGGGCTGAACTTTGGGGACCACATCATAGAATTTCCCATGGTTTGCAATTTAATAAAACACCAAGAGGCAGATTACTGAACATTAGGGTAGACTTAGGTCAGCTTAAAAATAATCATTGAGTGTTTAATTTATAAAGAGAATGGATCAATTAAAGGGTATTTTAGTAGCAGATTCTCAATTGACCTTTCCTGAAGAAGTACAACACATCCAGAAAGTTGTGGCTGGCTGCTTGGGGTTGAGGATATTTGGAAAATATTTCTGTTGGAGCTCAGCCTCACTCAGCATTGTTGATACCTTCGGTTTAGCAGTTTGCATCTCTATTCTTCAGGTATGGGGCTAGGATGATTCTACAGACAGAAAGACGAATTGCTCATTTCCCTTTTAGCATAAATCTAGTTCGGATTTTGATCTGTACTTAATGTTATTATTTTTGTTGTTGTTAGTATTGAAATGGTAGTTCCCTGAGTATTTACAGTCAAGATTCCGGATACAGCGATTCTTCAAATATATTTGAGTGTTTTCTTTTATTGGCACTTATTTAGGATGCCATTCAAACATTGGTCAGAGCTATAGAAGTTATCACCTAAGGTTTTTATTTTTATTATATCAAACTGTATCTTTTTAGAAATGTAAACTGCATTGATGTTTTTAAAATTGTTAGTGAATATGGGAAAGCTTATCTTTACTTTAGGAATATAAAAAGCTATTATAGGCCGGGGGCATGGTTGCTCACACCTGTAATGCCAGCACTTTGGGAAGTTGAGGTGAACAGATCACCTCAGGTCAGGAGTTTGAGACCAGCCTGACCAACATGGCAAAACCCTGTCTCTACTAAAAATATGAAAGTTAGCTGGGTGTGGTGGCATGTGACTGTAACTCCAGCTACTTGGGAGGCTGAGGCAGGAGAATTACCTGAACCTGGAAGGCGGAGGTTGCAGTGAGCTGAGATCGTGCCACTGCACTCCAGCCTGGGCAGCAAGAGTGAAACTCCATCCCCCTCATCAAAAAAAAAAGTTAATATGAAATAAAATGCTTAATTACAGGTGAAGTTAGGTCATCTGAAAAGTTCAGATGATGGTGAACTATGTTGGGAAGGGAAGGCAGGCTGTGTCTCCCAGTCCTCCGCCATCTTTCCCAGGACATAAGACAAAGGCGGCATGAGGGACTGAATCATGGCATTCCTTCCCAATGCACCAGTTCAAATTCTAACCTCCAGGGTGGTGGCATTAGGATATGCAGCCTTTGGGAGGTGAGGAGGTGATGAGGGTGTGGACCCCTCACTGTGGGCTGAGTACCCTTACTGTGGGCTGAATACCCTTACTAGAAGAGATAGGAGGGCACACTCCTCCCTCTCTCTGCTCTCCACCAGGTGAGGGCTCCAGGAGCAGCCACCCTCCACACACAAGGCCCTCACCTGGTCTCCTAGATCTTGAATGTCTCAGCCTCCGGAACTCCAAACAGCCAATGTGTTCTGTTTCAGTTGCCCGGTCTACAGCAATTGGTTATAGTGGTCCTAGCTGACTTTGGCAGGAACTGTTACTTACCCTAACTTGAGCTTCAGCCAGAGCATGTCACAGCACATCAAAAATGCCATCTGTGTTATTTCTTCAATATAAAAGTCTTCCTCCTGTGTGTATGTTTCCTTACCGTAAATGTCATAGAACAGACTATAGGAAAGAATCATGGAACCTATGGTTTTAAAACCAAGCCTCTAGGCAAGGCTTGGCAGCATCTTCTGTGGGTTTCTACCTTGTGCACCCCAGTGTTTGTGCTGCAGGATCCTCCGAGGCTGTGAGAAGGATCACACATAGCCCCTGATTCCAGGAAGACTGGCCACCATCTCCAGATGGGACAAGTCTTTCTGGTGTTGTGTCTACGTGCCCAGCTTTGGTGTCGGCACATTGAGGTCACGCCCTGATCTCACATGGCAAGTCCATGGCTTGCTGGGGGTTATTAACCTAGGTGAGCTTCAGTGTCTGCATTGGAAACGTGACCGTGGTGACACTGGACATTTCAGAGAAAGCATGGGGTTCCCAGTGAGCCAGCACTTAGAGTAACCTTCATGCACTGCCTGCCATTGGACCAGCAACATTTACCCTAACTTGAGCTTCAGCCAGAATATGTCGAACTTATATCATTAGGGAACTGATGTCAGTTATTAGTGTCATTATCTTTACCCAGAAACAGGTTTATAAATGATTAGTTAAAATGCCAAAGGAGGAGGATCTAATGGAGACAGGGACAGGCTGTTGCGGAAGCGCAAAGGCAGTAACGTTGGGTATGAAAATGAGGCGTAGGACTCTCCAGAAGGCAGGTGGAAAGGCTGAACTGGACCCCTTCCTGACACCTTACACAAAAATTAACTCCAGATGGATTAAATATTTATACATAAGACCTAACACCATAAAAACACTAGAAGAAAACGCAGGCAATACCATTCAGGGCATAGGCATAGGCAAGGACTTCATGA
The DNA here is from genome assembly GCF_001604975.1 of Cebus imitator. Lineage (NCBI taxonomy): Eukaryota > Metazoa > Chordata > Mammalia > Primates > Cebidae > Cebus > Cebus imitator. The sequence continues at coordinate 1,647,108 of NW_016107594.1, forward strand.
CTAAAACACCCAAAGCAATGGCAACAAAAGCCAAAATAGACAAATGTGATCTGATTAAACTTAAGAGCTTCTGCACAGCCAAAGAAACTATCATTAGAGTGAACTGGCAACCAACAGAATGGGACAAAAATGTTTGCAGTCTACCCATCTGATAAAGGGCTAAAAACCAGAGTCTACAAAGAACTTAAACAAATTTACAAGAAAAGAACAACCCCATCAAAAAGCAGGAGAAAGCCAGTGGAGTACGAGGCTGGCTTTTATGTGACCTACTGTACGTAGGCCCTGAATTCCTCACCAGCTGCGTATACTGGTGCGTGGGAAGCAGACGCACACAGTTGCCTCCCTCAAGTGTCTGGGATGTTGCTAAATGTTCACTCCCCAGCAGATTGTTACTGAATACCTAGTTAGTGCAGGCTACAAAACATGCACCCTGTCTACAGACGAGAGTGGTAACAACAAGCAGTGTGGTAAATCCTACAAAGAATGGGGCTGATGATGTGCCAAGGGATGGATAGAGAAAGACGAAATTTGAAAACTCAACTAACAAACTCAAAGCTGGTGTGAACTGCCCTGCTTCCTTGAAGCCATCCCACCTCTTGCGTTCCTCAGACAGAAAAACTCTACATGGTGAGAGCTGACCCAGAACATACAGGGAAGCAGTGCTGACCTTGCTTCCTTGGGACAGGAAGGAAGCAAAGAAACTGAGAAATTCAGTATTCAGAAATGCTGACCAGGGCAAGGTGTGGTGGTGTGAGCCCGTAATCCCAATACTTTGGGAGACCAAGAGGGGAGGATCTCTGGAGCCCAGGAACTGGCCACCAGCCCATGCAACATGGCAAGACCCTTTCTCCACAAATAATAATAATAATAATAATAATAAAAGAATTGCTGAATGGGATTCAAGATGAGAATGTTTAAGGGTGACCAGGCCCAGATATGACTAGTTTAATACATATATTTCAATCTGAAAAATATATAGTAACCTGTAGATTAAGTCACTTAATATTTCCCAAAGAAGACTTTTGTATATAATCTTTGGGAAGTTTTTCTAGATCTTTCTCACAAATTGGAGCATTTTCCCCCCAAAATGGTGAGAATCATAAAGTTCTCCTCAAGAGACCAATGGAAGTCTAACTCTGCAGGTTCCAGTTAAACCTGTTTAGACCACGGATGTCCAGCTTGCAAAAGAGGATCTGTACTCAATATAAACCCATAATAATGGTTTACTTATTGAATGAAAGGATCTGTGCCTTTTGTTACACGAGTCTAAACTCTTATATTTGTGCAATATAATTATATCCTTAACCAAGATGCATGGTTAACATCCTTAAAGTTTTCTAATTCAAAAATGTTTGAAAGTATTTTTAAAAGAGGAAAAGAAGGTAATTCTCATTTATATAAAGTATATTTTGTCAAACAAATGCTATCCTCTCTTCTATTTTCATGGTAGAAATGATTTCGGGGGTCTCTGCCTCACTCCACTCACTGAGAGAGTCTGAAAGCCTATTTTCAGTTCCATTTTAGCTTCTTCTAGGGACACAGTTCCCCTGGTTTCCTGCATTGTGAATGATTGTGAATGTTGTTTTTTGGTGATACAACTCTTACTGACAACCTCCCAAATCCATCACTCCTGTTCTCCTATGCCTGAGAAGTCTCTAGAAAGTTGAAAGAGGTCAAGGAGGAAATTCACTACTCTTTGCCGAGAATGTAAAACCGCAGAGTCAGGGCACAGAGGTCCTGTGGATTATCTCACGATAAGAAGAAGACACAGATGAACAAGAACGGGTTTCTCTTCACCTCTTTTATGACGTAACAGTAGCTGACCGATCCAGATAACAATTTGGTGACTCTAAACAGATTTTGGAGGGAAGAGGTAATGTGGTGATGTATTTAAACTGGAGCCCTCAAGTGGATATCCATTTAGAACTGTATATGCTCATGGAGCAGTTGTAGGTAGAGAAATGTTACTCTTCACTTCAGATTTGTACTGGCAAAACAGTAAAGAAAATTAAGTTCTAAATACACACTGTTATCAGAAAGGTACAGAACAAAAAGGAGAAGTAGAATGAAGACAGCAAGCATATCTTTCGGAGGGTGGGTGTGAGGCAGAATAGGCTCTGGAGGGAGGGAACTTAAGGCCAGTTCGTGCCGAATCAAAGAAGAACCCCAAGGTCCCAGGGCAGGGTGGTGTAAGGCCAATTCCTACAGGGAGAGTGCCTTCAGTTGGCTGTGGGCCAAGAACAGGCCATCCCTTCATCTGCAGTAGGGCACCAATTCCCCCTAGCCTTTAATTAGCAGGGACCAAATCCTTCATCCAGATAAGGGGTAACTGATAGGAACCTCAAAATAAATAGTTAGACCCAGAAAACTTTGTAACTAGGCCCTTCAATTGCTTGCTTGGACCCACTCCCACCCTGCAAAGTGCTTGCTCGTTTTAACAAATCCCCACTTTTGCGGCTTCCTTCCTGTGTTTTGTTCCCTTGTCGCTTTGTGCATTTTGTCCAACTCTTTGTTCTAAATGTGAAGAACCTGGACAACTCACACTCAAGGCCCTCCTTCCAGTAGCAGGTGCTCCCTCAGAGTGCCACGGCCATCACAGCTAGTTAAAGGGGTTGAGAGCTACGGGTTATATTCAAATTTTGTGACTATACATGTTGTATTTAATATAAACTTAATATTGACTTCTTGGTTAGTTTAACCAGCTTTAACTGGGAGCCGTTTATTAAACATTTCCTGCGATAAAACAAATTTACCAAAGATATCTGTGCTCCACCTAACAAACTTAGACTGTACCAAAAAAGAGATAAGGGATTGTTTATTTTCAGCAGCCCATAAATCAGTTTTGAAGAACTGGAAATAAAAACCAATACTACAAAGCAAAGCAACTGCTATGTACTGAAGGATAAATTTCTTTGAGGACAAAGGGAAAAACAAGCACTAACCTTTTAAGAGGGTTTAGACCACAGCATTCTGGGGACAGAAATCACTCTCAGCACCTGCATGTTTTGAACGCTCACATCTGCTAATGCCTTTGTTTCTCTAGAAATGCGAATTCCAACCTCCCATAGATTCCCAAGTGAACAGATGAAGATGGCATAGCACTAAACTTGCTTCAATGTATTCATTTTGTTTATGTCATTGGGTTGGAATTTGACACTAGTTCCTAACTGGAGAGGATTTTTTTTTTTTCAATCACTTTGAAAACTAAGCATCTGATACTTTGTGGGTATTTCTCTTCATAAAGCAAATACTTGTATGACTTCAAAATAATGTATTCTCTTATGTTGTCAGCTACTAATCATACTATCAAATGATATTAGAAACAGTACAGCAATACAAGAAATTATTTTCCTATGTTAGGCTGTTAAAAATGCATGGCTTTGTGGAAGCCTGTTTTGCATTGATGAAGTGATTGGCACGTTCATTGTAATCTCACAGTGTCGGCTCTGACCTCCAGGAGTGCCCTAACTCAGCCACCTAACTGCAAAGAAGCCATCGCCAGCATCAGTTACTGTTTTCTCCCTCATTTGCAATTAACTGCATAGCAGTGCTGCTACGCCAGCTATTGAAAAAACATGCATTTCTACCATATAATAAAAATGGTCATTTTTGTGTCTGAAAATGTTGCTAACTTGGAATGCACCTAGAACAGCTCCTTTTTTCACTAGCTTGTGAATTTAGAAAATAACAAGATAGATTATTCTCAAAGGCATAGAGGGAAACTGGTTCTGTCATGGTAGTAGACAGAAATATTGACCCAAAGAAAATTGTCCTGTCTCTGAGGCCTCTGGTATTTGCCTACAGATGAATATCATACCTGATAGAGTAGACTAATGAGGTGGATAAAGATAGCAATCTCTGGGAGCGTAAAGCATTGCCCATGCAACAGTGCAATGAAAACCCTGTTTTATTAATAAATTGAATATCACTGTAACTTGCTTAAATATTTAAAAAAATTGTTTTAATCTGGTGATTATCTTGAGTCATGATGGCATTCACCAGTATCGTTGTTTACATATGTTTTGCATATGTGGATATCAGCTAACAAATGTTGCTCCAATTATTAGGGAATGTTCTAGCATGCAGTTATTTTTTTTTCTCAACTTATATATTCAAATATTTGAAACATCTTTGAATCTATGTTTTGGAACATCTATGAATATATAAGTTGAGATAAATTTAATGTCATAATTTATAAACAAATTCATACCATGTTATTACTTTGGACAGCATACCAAGTATCATACTCTAAGAAATTCTCATGATGCTTTCTTTCCTCTTTGTAGGATTGGTGCTCTCTATACCTAAATGATACTGTTAGTCATGATAAATGATGAATTCTACGTTGTTAGTCATTTTAAAATAGAGTTCACAATATTTTTCAATTACATGTATTGTCAATGGCATGGACTAAATTACTGTATCCATTTTTGAATTGGAAGATTATAATATCTTTATTTGGAAGATCTCCAGTCTTCAATTAGAATATTATAAGATCTAGCAGAATTGCCTGCTATCCAAAATTTACTTTTAAGCAATTAGGGGATTTTAAAAACTTGTGAGTTAAGGTAAAAATGTAGCAGAGGAACAATTCCAACCCTCTGTCTTACTACAATTGCTCATTCTGTACAGGTTTGTATGAATTTCTTAACTGCTTTGTTTGTATGTGTGTGAAAATGTAAAGAATAACTCTCAGGATTATTGTGAAGAGAGATAGTATGTTGTTTACAAAAGCACTTTTTAAACTATAGAATGCTATGTAAATGATTCGTATTACTATTTCCTTTGTTTAGGCAAATCTTTTTTAGCTTCTTGGTATTTTTGAGGCATACAAGCTTCTCTAAACCACAATAGCTTCATTTCCCCTTAATTTCCATCTTTGGAATGATGACATGCTCACTACCTGGAAGCCTCTGGAATTTCAGCATCAGAATTATTCTTCAGTATCTTATACATGTGAAACTTTCCAGTCTTTCTCACAGATCACAAGGCTGTGAATAATTTTTGAAACTGTGAGAGACATGGTCTGTCACTTATTGGAGCTCTACTGGAGAAAACAGATAAGTGAGATCTATGACATTTGAAAATGTGAACTTTATAGATTTGGGGGATATTTTATAATTTGTTGGAAGTAAATAGACAAAAAGGCAATATTTGTAAGAAATATTACATAAGTCTTTCTGTCTAAATCTTTTACTTTGTCTTCCCATTTATTGAGATACCAGGAACGTTTTTTTTTTAGGGCTTTTTTGACCCGTAAGTTGGCCCGACTGTGCCTGTGCATTGATGAACAGCAGTCTCCCACAAGCCCCCTTGGGTAGAGATTTGATGAAAAACCTGGAGTGAGGGTGCTAAGCCCAGGTACAGGCTCGGAAAATAAAAACCACCCTAGAGGAGAGCAGAGTTGGAGGGGAGGAGAAGAAGATGCTGAGAGTGAGGACGACTTACAGATTCTCCAGAATGCCAGCCATGGGTTTGCCTCTCTATTGTTATTATTATTTTTAATTGAGATAGGGTCTTACTCTGTTGCCCAGGCTGGAGTGCAGTGACACAATCATGGCTCCCTGCAGCCTTGACCGCGGATTCAAGCAGTCCTCCCACCTAAATTTTCCTAGTACCTGAGACTGCAGGTTCACACCACCACACTTTGATAATTTTTGTTTATTGGTTTGTTTGTTTGTTTTTGAGACGAATTTTGTTGCCCAGGCTAGAGTGCAATGGTTCACTCTTGGCTCCCTGTGACCTCCACCTTCCTGGGTTCAAGTGATTCTCCTGCCTCAGTCTCCGAAGTAGCTGGAATTAGAGGCATGCACCACCACAACCAGCTGATTTTGTATTGTTTTAGTACAGACAGGGTTTCAACATATTGGTCAGGCTGGTCTTGAACTCCTGACCTCAAGTGATTCACCCGCCTCAGCATCTCAAAGTGCTGGGATTACAGGCTGAGCCATCACCCCTGGACTAATTTTTGTTTATTTGTTTTTAGATATGGGTTTTCGCTGTGTAGCTCAGGCTGGTTTCAAACTCTTGGGATCAAGGAATCCTCCTGTCTTGGCCTCCAAAAGTGCTAGGATTATAGGTATGAGCAACTGCACCTGGCCACTGTCTTATTTTTAATTATCAGATTTGTCTTCTATTCTTCCAGGCAAATTGAGGTCAAGGAGAACTCTTTATCTCCCTCCTCCAACCCCTACCCACAGAAAGGTAGTTTCATCTGCACTTGCTGCCATCTACACTTTCTTTCTTCCACCCTCAAAGGACAAGACGTCCTCCAGGGTAAAACAAACCTTTCCACCCATGGTTCTGAGGAGGGTACTGATCTATAATTTCCATCTGACCACGTTGTTCTTCTGTTCCAAGTCCCCCTCTGGAATGCCCAGTGAGCCTGTAGAACACTGAGCTCAGTGTTCAAACATCTACGTGATTCTGTCCTACTGGGTCCTTCGTGCTCATCTATCCAAGCATCAATCGGGGCTTCCCACCAAACTCATCAGTCTACACTTTGCAAATGGCGCTGTTGTGCATCTCTCTGCCCTTGCATCTGCTGGTCCCACTATTCCAAAAGTGCTTCTTCTGCTCCTTGCGCCCTTGGTGCCCACTCAGTTTCATAGGCAGCTCAAGAAGCTATATGTGGATCGTTGTGCAGGATGGGTGCTACTTTCCTGAGACCCACAGCACTGAATGCAGACCATTTGTCCATGCCACCCTCCTCACTGGATTGTCTACACCTCCAGGGAAGGCATAGAATCCTGCTCCTTTCTTTAACTTCAGTGCTTAGCACAGCCATGTTCAATTAAAAGGAGCAGCAGACCACCATGGCTTGTGTGTACCTATGTACCAAACCGGCACATTCTGCACATGTACCCCAGAGCTTAAAGTATAATAAAAAATAATAAAATCATACAACTTAAGAAAACAAAAAAAAGGAGCTCAAACAACATTGTGACGCCCTCTACTTCATCAAAACATTTTCATTTCATGTATAATAAATTTTCAAATAAGTGTAATTATAGCCGTAACACATAGGGTGCTGATTATGCAATACTTTTCAGTGGTGCATAATTAAGCTAAATTACCCTTTAAAACACCACCAGGACACCCTTACTTTCCAGGAAGATGTTGAAACTCAGAGAACTTAAGTAGAGTGTTTTATGTGATACAACTAGTAGGAAATGTGTCTAGGATTAGAATCACAGCAGTCTTCACGTGTAGATGTGTCGTAGTGGGTAAAACACACTGTTTCTCTGTTTGTGGTGGCCCCACATCTGTCTCACACATGAGACAGTGCAGCACATGGTCTTTCTGTACGTGGCAGGTACAGTCAAACCAGGCTCAGGAAAGGTGCCTGGTAAGTGTTCGAAAATATTTGTTAATATTCTAAATAAATGGAAGCTTGCTGGACGGCATCAAATTATTTCTATTAAATATCTATTAATTCACAATATATTAGCTTTCTTCTCTGTAGCATTTACCTCAGGGGCAAGAAAACAGTTAAATGAAAGCCATAGTTCATAGTGCATTCTGATAATTAAAGAGAACTAGTTGATTTATTACTTTTCCTCCAGTTTAATTGGCATTTAAACGTGAAGAAATCGGGAATTGTTTATAGTTTATTCTGGAAAAATATAAAGAATTCTTTGAAAAATCAACCTTAAGAGTTTTTTTCCCTTTTATTAATATTACTTTTTTTGTTGTTTGTTTTGCTTTCTTGAATTTCTAAGAATCTAGGATCTGATCCAGGGGATTCTTTCTTAGATAAAATAGCCATCGCTTTCCTCAAATTGTGTCTCCTAAGATTTTATGTATTTTATTGGATGGAATGAAAACGCATGGAGACATTTTCTTCGTTCTGTGTTTTTAACAGAAGCCATTTGTAAGGAGGCAGAGTAAGACAGCAGGTATTAGAGCATTTACTCCTGGCCCCAGCTCTGCTGCAAGTCCAGTGTGTGACTCTCAGCTCTGAAATGTGTGGTTCTGAAAGCTGCATGGTCCCATTTAGTTTATGGCATGGCCAGCAGAAAAGCAAAAACCCAACAGCCAGAGACCTAAAAAAAAAAAAAGAAAGACATCCAAAAGGTAAAATACACTGAGTTTGTAACATCATATAAGGGGAAAATTAATTTTTTTCATTATACTTTCAGTTCTGGGGTACATGTGCAGAACATGCAAGTTTGCTACATAGGTGTACACATGCCATGGTGGTTTGCTGCATCCATCACCATGTCTTCTACATCAGGTGTTTCTCCTAATGCTGTCCCTCCCTTAGATGGGCCCCGGTGTGTGATGTTCCCCTCCCTGTGTCCATGTGTTCTCATGCTGTGTTTGTTTTTTTTTCTTGTGTTGAAAAATTAGTTTTGATTATAGAAATTTAGAAAAGTGTAATTTTATATAAAATATAACATCATGAAATATAGTATCTTTATCAATGGGATCAATCATCTTACAGATATATAAGAAGTCACTTTCAGGATGAAGTTGTATTGAAACTGCTTATAAAAATGTCGTTTGTTAACCGTTGTCTCTGGAACCCACTGCAGCTTGGCAGGGCTGCTGTAGCCAGACTCCCTTTCCAGATTCCTCCTCTCTGGGCAAGGCATCCCTGAAAGAAAGGCAGCAGTCCCAGTCAGGAGCTTATATATCTTATGATCTAACCATTTCCCTTAGCATCCAATCTTGTAACCATCAAAGAAAAACTAACAAAAATTGAATATTAAACACTACCGTAATAATATTTTTAAAAGGAAAAGCAATGTTATATTCTGTACTGATAACTACCTTTTTAAATGCTCCCTATTTTGGCAATATATTTAATTTCATTGTTAAACAGAAGAGACAACTTTTGTTTTCTTTTCCATTCTTCATGAATCTATTTAGCATAAGAACTTTGTCATTCGCTATTCAACACATCTGAGTTAGCCCACAAGGTTAGTCTTTGTGCCATTGGCACGTCCTATTTTCATTAAAATTAGACCATGTTTCTTTTTCAATTTCTCATAGCTAGCCAGAAAGGAAGCATCATGGAGAATTAATTAAAGGTGCCTCTTTCCAGACAAGATTAGGCTAATGCTATTAGGTAGGAGGAAATGTATAACCTATTTACAGCATCTGTTGTGAATGGCCTATTCTCTGTTCCACATTTTCAAAATTCTCCCAGAATAAGCAGACAACTCAGGGAAATAACAAAGCAAGTTAAAACCCAAAAGGCCAACCAGTTGCAATCATGTTGTAAAAATACACAGCTGCTTGGTTTCTCATTCTGCTCACATTTATTTGTGTTTTATTGATATAGGCTGAATGTTGGTGTTGATGATATTTTAATCTAGTACTTGGGAGAAAGAGTGGCTGTGGCTGTTTTCTTTGTTAAGTTTTTGTTTTCTGAAATTAATAATCACAAATCAGAACCAGAGTTTGTCAAACATTTTGGTGTCAGGAACCCTTTACAATCTTACACATTATTGAACAAGAAGCTAATCATTATAAAAGTCAAATGATTCACACATACACTGTCCAAGAGCTGTTGGCATGATGGCTCCATAAGATACTGCGCATTCTCTGAAAACTCAAGGCCACTTGTGAGACAATGAGAGGAAAAAAGAAAACGCTGTCTCACTATTTTTATGGAAATATATTCGACCTCTCTTGCCAGCTGGAGATGGCATCTTCTGAAATACTGTAAATTAAAGGCATTTTACATCTTTTGCTGAGAGTCATTGAAGACCATATTTGCTATTGCTTTAGTGAGCACTATCATAATAGCATCCACTTATTTGGTTTGCTAACACACAGAGGCGTTTTTTAAAAGGGATGCTTGCTGAGAACCAATTTTATGTTATTTATTTCAAGGGACTCTCCAGTCAACTTACAGGCAGGCAGTTTCATTTGTCCTCAGCGATGAACATTTTATTATAACTAACAGATCAAGATAGTGATAAAATCTGGAAGCTAAAAAAAAATGGTCCCTGTGTGTCTCTGACTGTGTCCAAATTATAATTTGTCAAGTCTTGTTCAAGCTCACTTTTGTATATTTGACCAATTTTTGTGTTCACATAGCTTTTCTTTTCTGTATATCATATCTTTTCTAAGAAAACAGTATAGTTACAGCAGTTCTTTTTGAGAGGTCCTTTGAAAAGTTTCCTTCAAAGGAAGTACTTTTGCTGAGTCAATTTATTATTTTTTTTTTTCTTGCAAAGTCCCATTTAAAATTCTGCTTTGGTTTTGACCAATAAGTTTTTTTGAAATTGCCTTCAATTTTTGATGAAAACGATGAGGACTCCCACAGTATTTGACATAGGACCATTAGTTTAGAAAGCCCAATCCAGGGAAAACCAATATATGTTAAAGTTCTTGTTCTAAAACATCCCAAATCATTGCAATTTATGTGAACATTTTTCTTTAGATTTTTTTAAATGGCAATTTGTAGTTACAGCTATAGCATTGTTTAAAAATGGTTGTTGACTAGAGTTTTATTACTATCATTAATCAGTTTAGTCTACACAGCTACTGTTTAAATGATAAACTGGTGACTGTATTACAGTAATAATATCCTGCCTAATAAGCAGAATATCTAATTATTTGGGTTTCTTCTTCATGTATTATCCCAAACATCTTTTAACTATTAACAGTGCAAACTAAATTTCCGCCCAGTATTTCAGCAATCAAAAAACCCATTTCTTCATATTTAGTATTTGTTTCTAATCTGAAATATAATTTTTTTCTGAGACTTTCCTAAAGTTTTGGTTTTATATGGTGGATTTTTTTGGTGTAAGTTATGCTCCTTTTGCTTCTGATAATTCCCATCCTTCTCACTTTCCCCTTCCTTCCCTGCTCCTTCCTTTCTTCTGTCTTCCTTCCTTTCTTGTAATGGTTGCTAACTTAGGCATTAGGCATGAATAAATATATTCCCATGGGACAGCAGAATTATCAACAACGTTGGTCATAAAGTGATAAATGGGAGCCTCTCTAATGGGCATGTCTTTCTTTCTAGTTCTTATCAAAATTTTATAATGATTGAACCAGGATATGACAATATTTTTTGTGTGTCAAAAACATTTATGCAATTGTTTATTATGGAAGCATTATTATTTTTTCTATCTTTGTGAACTCACTGTGGTGAGAGTTTCAGAAAGGGTTCTGTCCTCACACAAAATAATCAATAAAAATTCTAGAGGCAGAAGAGAACATGATCATGGTGCGATATGGACGCTAAGCTGAGCCTGTCTAGTATAGAACAGGAGATGTTTTTGCTGAGGAATGAGATGAAGAGGTTAGCAGAAAACAGATCATTGAAAGACTTCCAAGCAATGTGACCAACTTTATTCTAGGAGCAATTGGGAGCTATCAAAGGGTTTCAAACAGTCAAGGCCAAGGAAAAAATCTGTGTTAAAATAAATCTCTCATGCTTCCAACTTGAGAATGGTGCAAAAGGTGTACACTGGAGGCATGAATGTCATGAGGAAACTCTTGCACAATCCAGGAGAGAAATGATGTGGTTAGGAGAAAGCAAAGGTAGTAGGGATGGAAAATTGGAGTCATTTTAGGTATATTTTAAAAGTAGAATCAGAGAATCAGGTAGCCAGTGTGTAAGCGTATTTGTTGGAAGGTGTATTTGTTCCTCAAGGTAGCCATAACAAAGTGTCACAGACTAGGTGGCTTAAACAACAAAGAGTTACCTTGTCACAGTTATGGAGGCTGGAGGTCTGAGATCAGGGTGGTAGCAGGTTTGGTTTCTCCTCAGGTCTCTCTCTTTGGCTTGTAGACAGCTGTCTTCTCCCTTTGTCTTCACAGGGACATTCCTTTGTGCCTTTCTGTGTCCAGATTTCTTCTTATAAGAATAAAAATCGTTATGAATTAGGAGCCACCCTAAAGATCTCTTTATAGCTTAATCGCTTCCTTAAAGACTTTATCCTCAAATACAGTCATATTTTGTGTCAATGGGGTTTAAGATATCAGCACATGAATTCAAGAGAGACACACTTCAGCATATAAAGACAGCGATTTTCCTTCAACTTTATTTTTAAATAGTAAAATAAATACATATATGAGTTTTCAATGTCATGAAACCATAAGGAAAATTTGATTTACCAGCAATATCGACAATGAATTGATAATCATAGTACTATTATATTATAATAATAGCAATTAATCTTTATTAACTAATCTCACTTAAATTTTTTAAATATATTCAATTGCACTTTAGGTTCTGGGGTACATGGGCAGAACATGCAGGATTGTTGCATAGGTACATACATGGCAATGTAGTTTGCTGCCTCCATCCCGTCACCTATATCTGGCATTTCTTCCCATGTTATCCCTCCCCACCTTCCACTGTCCCTCCCCTAGTTTCCCCAACAGACCCCAGTGTCTGATGTTCCCCTCCCTGTGTCCATGTGTTCTCATTGTTCAACACCTGCCTATGAGTGAGAACATGTGGTGTTTGATTTTCTGTTCTTGTGTCAGTTTCCTGAGAATGATGGTTTCCAGATTCATCCATGTCCCTACAAAGGACATAAACTCATTATTTTTTATGGCTGCACAGAATTCCATGGTATATATGTGGACATTTTCCCTGTCCATTCTATCATCAATGAGCATTTGGGTTGGTTCCAGGTCTTTGCTATTGTAAACAGTGCCTCAATGAGCCAATGTGTGCATGTGTCCTTATAATAGAATGATTTATAATCCTTTGGATATATACCCAGTAATGGGATTGCTGGGTCAAATGGAATTTCTATTTCTATGCCCTTGAGGAAGTGCCACACTGTCTTCCATAGTGATTGAATTAATTTACACTCCCACCAACTGTGTAAAAGCATTCCTAATGATTGCCATTCTAACTGGCATGAGATGGTATCTCAATGTAGTTTTGATTTGTATTTCTCTAATGACCAGTGATGATGAGCATTTCTTCATATGTTTCTTGGCCTCATATATGTCTTCTTTTGAAAAATGTCTGTTCAGATCCCTCACCCACTTCTGAATGGGTTTGTTTGTTTCTTGTAAATCTGTTTTAGTTTTTTGTAGATTTTGGATATCAGCCCTTTGTCAGATGGGTAGATTAGAAATTTTTTTTCACATTCTGTTGTTTGCTGGTTCGCTCTGATTGTTTCTTTTGCTGTGAAGAAGCTCTGGAGTTTAATTAGGTCCTATTTGTCTATATTGGCTTTCGTTGCCAATGCTTTTGGTGTTTTAGCCATGGAGTCCTTGCCTATGCCTATGTCCTGAATGGTTTTGCCTAGATTTTCTTCTAGGGTTTTTATGGTGTTAGGTCTTATGTTTAGGTCATTAATACATCTGGAGTTAATTTTAATGTAAGGTGTCAAGAAGGGTCCAGTTTCTGCTTTCTGCACATGGCTAGCCAGTTTTCCCAACACCATTTATTAAACAGGGAATCTTTTCCCTATTGCTTGTTTTTTTGAGGTTTGTCAAAGATCAGATGATTGTAGTTGTGTGGCATTGGCTCTGAGGCCTCTGTTCTGTTCTATTGCTCTGTATCTCTGTTTTGGTACCAATACCATGCTGCTTTGATTACTGTGGCCTTGTAGTATAGTTTGAAGTCAGGTAGCATGATGCCTCCGGCTTTGTTCTTTTTGCTTAGAATTGACTTGGCTATGCGGGCTCTCTTTTGGTTACATATGAAGTTTAAGGTGTTTTTTGCCAGTTCTGTGAAGAGGGTCATAGATAGCTTGATGGGGATAGCCTTGAATCTATAAATTACTTTGGGAAGTATAGCCATTTTTACAATATTGATTCTCCCTAACCATGAGGATGGAATGTTTTTCCATCTGTTTGTGTCCTCTCTTATTTCCTTGAGCAGTGGTTTGTAGTTCTCCTTGAAGAGGTCCTTTACATCCTTTGTTAGTTGTATTCCTAGGTATTTTATTCTCTTTGTAGCAATTGTGAATGGCAGTTTGATCTTGATTTGGCTCTCTTTAAGTCTGTTGTTGGTGTATAAGAATGCTTATGATTTCTGCACATTGATTTTGTATCCTGAGACTTTGCTGAAGTTGCTTATCAGTTTCAGAAGATTTTGGGCTGAGACGATAGGGTCTTCTAAATATACAATCTTGTCATCTGCAAATAGAGACAATTTGACTTCCCCTTTCCTAATTGAATACCCTTTATTTCTTTTTCTTTCCTGATTTATTTGGCTATAACTTCCAATAATATATTGAATAGGAGTGGGGAGAGAGGGCATCCCTCTCTAGTGACAGATTTAAAAGGGAATGCTTCCAGGTTTTGCCCATTCAGTATGATATTGCCTGTGGTTTTGTCCTAAATAGCTTTTATTATTTTGAGATATGTTCTGTGGATACCTAGTTTATTGAGAGTTTTTAGCATAAAGGACTGCTGAATTTTGTCGAAGGCCTTCTCTGTATCTATTGAGATAATCTTGTGGTTTTTGTCTTTGGTTCTCTTTATATGGTGGATTACGTTTATAGACTTGAATATGTTGAACCAGCCTTGCATCCCTGGGATGAAGCCTACTTGATTGTGGTGGATAAGCTTTTTGATGTGCTGTTGCAATCGGTTTTGCAGTATTTTATTGAAGATTTTTGCATCTATGTTCATCATGGATATTGGCCTGAAGTTTTCTTTTCTTGTTGAGTCTCTGGCAGGTTTTGGTATCAGGATGATGATGGTCTCATAAAATGATTTGGGAAGGATTCCCTCTTTTTGGATTGTTTGCAATAGTTTCAGAAGGAATTGTACCAGCTCCTCTTTGTATGTCTGGTAGAATTCAGCTGTGAACCCATCTGGACCTGGGCTTTTTTTGGTTGGGAGGCTATTAATTGCTGCCTCTCCTTCAGCCCTTGTTATTGGACTATTCAGGGTTTCGACTTCTTCCTGGTTAAGGCTTGGGAGGATGCAAGAGTCCAGGAATTTATCCATTTCTTCCAGGTTTACTGGTTTATGTGCATAGAGTTGTTTGTAGTAATCTCTGATGGTGGTTTGTATTTCTGTGGAATCTATGGTGATATTCCCTTTATCGTTTTTTATTGCATCCATTTGATTCTTCTCTCCTTTCTTTTTTATTAATCTGGCTAGTGGTCTATTTTGTTGATCTTTTTAAAAAATCAGCTACTGGGTTTATTAAGTTTTAAAGAGTTTTTTGTGTTTATATCTCCTTTATTTCTGGTCTGATCTTATTTATTGTTTTCTGCTAGCTTTTGAGTTTTTAAAATCTCATTTAAATGTTAAAAAATATATATATACCTAAGTATTATCTCTCTTCTTTTACGGATAAGAAAACTGAAGTTTAGAAATGTTTGTTTGCATGACCCCAAAAAGAAAAGATCAAGATTTTATTCTGTTTCCCTGGATAATTATGTTTACAAGATTTCTTACTTAAAAATTTGCTCTCTTTATATATATAATCCTGAATGTAAAGGAGATACGTATTTCAGAGAAGATCAGGCATGGTCAAGGTGACATGATTGTAGATAAGATATCTATTTCAACCCAATTATAGGGGATATACAATGATAAAAAATAACCAATACCCATCAACTGTCTTGAGTATCGTACTTCATATATTATGGTTAAATTGGAATTTTACCTTCATTTCCATGGAGATTTTAGAGTTTTCTTCTTTGTATTGCCAGCACAATGCTTAGCCTGAAAAATGTGTTTATTATACATATTGGTGCTAATGATGTGCAACTTTACTTCAAAATACTCATACCATGATGAAGAGAAGGAAAAGGAGAAGATGAGGAATAATTGCAGGGCATGATTTTCTTCTGCACTAGCTTATTTGGGGCCAAAATAATAATAATAAATTAAATGATAACATTTATGTAAATTTATGTTAGGAACACATCACAGGAGTGAAGTTATATATGTTGTAAAGTGTCACTTTGTTAAGTTCTGTGAAGTGCTCATCATGCTGGGCAGTCTGTCATTATTTGTTCTCATTCTAGTATAAACTTAGACATTTTAAGCAAATAAGTTCTATTGAAGTCTTTGCTTAATTATATTATTAGACGTTTACCAGCCGGGCAAGAAGACTCATTCTTGTAATCCCAGCACTTTGGAAAGCTGATGTGGGTGGATCATTTGAGGTCACGAGTTGGAGACCAGGCTAGCCAATATGGTGAAACTCCATTTCTACTAAAAATATAAATTTTAGTTGGGCATGGTGGCACGTGCCGGTAGTCCTAGCTACTTAGGAGGCTGAGGCAGAAGAATCACTTGAACCTGGGAGGCAGGGGTTGCAGTGAGCCAAGATCGCACCACTGTACTCCAGCCTGGGTGGCAGAGCAAGACTCTATCAAATAAATAAATAAATAAAATTATTAGATGTTTACCATAGTCTTCATGATTTAATATGATGTAATCTTTGTAAAAACAGAATACATTTTCTATATGCTAGTTGTGTATCAATTGCTAGATCAGCTGTCTGTCATCTGCATTTATATCGATTCTTTTTTAGATTCACATGCAGTTTATTTTGTGTCTTTCTGAACAGATTGTAGAGAACATCAACATTATCTCTGAAAATTTTTGATTCACACATGTCAGTGGATGCACATGGTAGACCCACGCTGAGTTAGGATGCTCATCAGGTTTGTCATGAGTTGTGAAGACAGAATCTTTATTTAGCTTAGAATGAAAGCCAAACACTACTGGAATGAATTATCAGCCTTTGATGATGTATGCTACAGCACAAAGGGCCATATTTATTACCCCCTTTGCATTTTAAAATTATACCAAGGAATAGGGGAATGCATAATAAAAGGTATTATATGACCCATGCTCCTGTTAAAGTAAAAATTAATGGAATTTTGTTCCTTTAAATAAAAAGTGTTCCTATGGATAAGCATGATTTTCAGACATCATACTAGAAAATAGGCACAAAGTCAAGATTTATTCTACACAAAATGCAGAAAAGGTCATTTATATTCTCCTTAGCATCTTGCTCAATCTGAGTTTACTTTCAAAGAATAAACATTGCCTTGGATAAAATTTTCATGATCCAGCAGTGCTAGATGTCAGAAGGGGATATTACTACCCTGTAAAAAGAAAAAAATAATCCATGACAAATGTTAGCTGCATAAACAAACAGGCAACAGCGGATCTGTAGAAATGTTGTTCTTCATGTCAAGATAGACTTTGGGGATCCAGTTGTGATTCTTTACCAGTTTTTGAAGAATCTATAATGCTTTGCTTTTACCTTTGTTTGTGCCATCAAGAAGGGATTCTGATAGCAATAGTCACAATTGTGTAATAATTTAATCTGTATTACAACTGCATTGCTCTAATACTGTATTTTTTGCAAAAGATGCAATGAATGAAAATTAAAGTCTACTCTATGTATCATTTTACATTTTATATACCAGATAGCTGGTCATGAAGTTGTACCTATTCTCAAATGTAAAAGTAAGCATTAGGGAATCTTCAATTTATCAATAAATGAGAAATATATTTTCTACAGTTTAAGGCAAAATAGGTTAATATTAACCATAATGTTTAGTGAATATCCAAAGCGAGAAACACTTGTTTTCAAACTTCAATTTTTTAAGAAAATGCTTGGTTTAATTGTATACGTGACTTCAGGGGTAGTTGAGAGAGAGGTGGTACAAATAGCTCAAGGAAGGCTTAAGGGATGTGATTAGAATATAGTTTTGAGGAGTGTGTAGGAGTCATCAAGTGGCGGATGAAGACACAGTCAGGCATCACATTACAGGAAGCTCTGTGTAGATTCAGCCCTTCGATTACTACAGTTTATCTCCTACATTCTGTACTCAGCCACACCAAATTCCATATACGTACAGAAATGGCTTCTCCATTTCACTGTAAAATCTTTTGAGGTACCACCCTCAATGTCTTGTCGGAAATGTATATTACTATCATAACTTTTAAATGAATAAATGGTGGTTCTCTTTTTAACAGTAGCTAGAAATTGAACTTCTCTGAGGCATTTCTAAAAAGGATTAGGAGAAATCCAGTTGTTCCACAGCCAACAGAATCATTAGTGCTAACTTTCTACAGTGGGGAGAGGCTTTTAAGACCAAAGTATCATGTTTTCTATTTTATAGATGAGACATGAGAATCAGAAAGCCTGAATAATTAATCCATCCATCCAATGCATTTCTCTACCTACCTCAGAATAGGAACACTCTTTCTAAGCTAAATAATAATATATATTATATAACACATAAGATGATATCATATTATATATACAAACATATAATTTGTAAGCATTGACAGATTTTGTTACAAGGAAAAAGTTAAACACATCAAATTCTTTGATAGATAAAATACTTTCCCTCTACCTACTCCCCTCAAAATCCAACTAAAATTACAATAGTGATTACAAAATGATTATTTAAAAGTCACAAATTCACAAGGACAAATAAAATGATAGAGGACAAGAATGTAATATAATTTTGCAGGTTAGAAAACAGTAGGTCAATGATAATTGATTTAAACAAATCAGTAAGGCAGAATCGTAATCCAGAAGTTTAAAAAGCCAAGAATCAAATCGATTTGCCTTAGGGTACACTCAAAAGCTTCAGCAATTGACAAAACCAGAAATTTTTGCACTAGGGATGAAGGTGACAAAGAATAAAATTATTAATCAAAAGTACAGTTTACAAGGAATTAGGATCAAATTCCATTTCCAATATTAGTGGTCTTTGGAACAGAAGACCTTAGGTATATCTGGGGATTATACCAGAATAAAAATTTGAAAGTAATTGTTTGCATGCATATAGACATCCTTGGCTCTTCAAACTTAAAGATTAGACTGACAAAAAGAAAGTGAGTGACCCTAAGCCCCTCAAGAGAGAAGACTAAAGAAAAGATGTTGAGTCTTTTTCAGTAAAATTAGCAAGCTTGATTTACCAACAGTGACTCCATGGTGATGGAGCAGCCCTAGCCCTCCTCTCACACACTCTAAGAAAGTCCAATCACTCTCTTCTAATATAAGCAGACTGCCATTAAAATCCTCTGGCAAGAAAGACAAAATTCACAATAAACACAGCGGGTAAAGCAACTAGGAAGAAACTGAAAATTTGCAAGATATAAGAAATTAAATATATAATTGTTAAAATTTTCTGAGTAATAACAGCATATATTATATCCATAAAACAAGAACAGAATACTATGAAAAGGTGGAATACCCCTTCTACACTCTCTTGTGGAAGCCTGTCTTCCCCTCCTAAGCTCCTTTTCTCTCTCTATTCCCTTCCACTCAGTGTGGAAGCTGCTTTCCTCTCCTCAAGTCCATTTTTCTGGATTCTCTCACTCAATGTGAGAGTTAGCTGTTTCTTTCTCTCTCCCCCTGTTTCTCTCTCTCTTTAAATAAATCACTTTCTACAAACAACAACAACAAAAAAGGAACAACTAGGAAAGAAAATATGTCAGAGACATTAAAGACAGGGTCATAAATAAAAGTAAGTTACCCCTCAGGGGAAATCTTAGAAAATAAAGCTGGAGAAATAAAATGAGAAAATTAAATTATTCAAGAAATTTTCCAGGATGGTTGTTTCCAGATTGAACGGGCCGAAGAAAACTGAATACTGGAGCAAATGGACTTGTATCACAAAATGTCATTAGAAAATTTCAGAACACTGGAACAAAAGAGAATATCCTACCAAATTTCCAGAGAGGAAACAAGTCAGAGGAGGTCAGAAGAAAAACAAAAGGTAAAATAAATACCCTAAAATATTCTGATGGAATATAATCTCAAAATCAGATTCCTATGCCCAGGCAAAATATTATGTATTTCTAGACTTTTTCACAAAGTTTCAAAATTTTTATCTCCCATGCACCTATCTCAGCATTTCTACCTAAAAGAGGAAATGCACCAAAAAGGGAGAACATGGTGTGTGTTGTGGGGGGAAAGCGGGGTTGAGGAAACTGGGAATTCATTCTAGAAGGTACAAAAAATGAATTGCCGGGCTCCAGATGAAGAGACTGGGAAGGTAATGACTGTGGCTAATCCCGTTTACAGCAGATCCGAAGGCTCCCCAGGAGACATCCTCAGAAGAGGAAACTGATAGGAATTGATGAATTTGAACATATAAAGTGGAGATCTTGAAAATGGAACAAGAGCTTGGGGATGCATTGGTGATAGTACAGATGAAACAAAAGAAGTGGCAGCAACAATAAAAATTCTTAAAACAATGAGTTGTGCAAGAAAGAAATAGTCAGGATACAGCAAATGCACAGCACGTGTTACACCTATAATGACATGAATCCTGAAACTTCTCCCACTTGCCCTGGGATATAAGTATCTAGCAAGGATGAGTGGACCGTGTGTGCAGGTGTGAGGTGTGGGGTGTGAGGTGAAAGAATGAAGACAATTTTCCATGTGGAGAGCTAAAGCTTCAAGAGAGAAAAGCAAGCACAGGCTTTTCAACAGCAGTCTTGGAACGTTTGGAGATAAGCTAAAAGACATGAGGTGTGTTATCTCTAAAAATAGAATGTAGGAGGGGGACTGAGTAAGGGACTTTAAAAAAAAAACTTTTAAACCTTGGAGAACATGTGGAATGGCATATGTGCATTCAGATTGGTCTTGCAATTTTCCCAATAGAGTCATAGCAAATGTTTTAGTTCAAAATCTAAGGTACTGTTTACCATCCACATAAGTTTTTATTACATTCACATTCTTTTTTCCTCATTAAAAACTGACCCTAATTTTTAATAAATCACGAATCTTCTCAGATTAATGTTTCCCAGGCATTCATTCACTGGCTTGCACCTGTCATCCATGCAGAAACAATGCCTTTCAAGGAGAAGCTACTGTTTTCTCAGGGCAATTTTTCCTCAGGGCTGCCTGACCAACACTGCAAACTTTTCTCCAGAGCTTGGGATGGACATGCTGACTTGACTGGGTTTGCAAATGCATGTGAATACTCTTGAGGAACCACTTTGAGGTCTTGCCCACTGGTCTTGAGATGTAATTAATCATCTAAAGAATATAAAATTTGATACTTGCTCAAGTGACAGCATTCCTTTCCCAAAACAGTGCCATTGACCAATATTACAAGGCCTGGTAGGAAAGAGTAGTGTTTAAATGTGCAGGCTTTGGAGTTAGAGTACCTGAATTCAATCCTGCCTTCACTATTTCCTGAGAGCACCTGGGTTTCTTCATCTGCAACGTGGTAAGAATACCAACAGTCATGATAAATAATGATAGTATGAATACCATCTACTTCATAGTAAAGATTAAATGAGAATAATAAATATCAAGACTTGGTGGGTGGCACGTAGTAAATAATCTACCTTCCATAAATGTATTTTATGTAGTATGACACCTGTCACTGAGTATCTGCCTTATAATAAGTAGATGGGGTGAGTGGTTCAAAAACTCACACAAGTATTTTGCGTGGTGAATGTGGCATGGGAAAGTAGAAACCATTTGAAAACCCCTCTGTGGAAAGGAAGGAAAACTGACCAGGAAAACCAAAGGGTGGAGGGAAAGACTGCAGTTGAGGTTAGTTCTGTGATTTTTTTTTTTTTCAGTTATGCCTGGAAAACTGTGTCCTTTCAGAAAAGGTGGTTGGTTAGATTTTTCAGACTGGAGATTTTTCCAGGTGGCTGAAGGTGAAGGATAAAGAAGGAAGGGAGAGGCTTGTACTGCCAGAGGGAAAGAAGCCTAGATAAGAAATCCAAAAAGCATAGGGAGCAGCATGAGAATAGCCTGGAGCGGGGCCTATAGATTTAGGAACTTGACTGAAGGCCCTGGGTTTGATCCTGGACAGGGCAGGACAGCTACCTGCAGGGACAGCAGGAAATTTAAATACCCTTTGTTTCTGCAGCCCATGCAAAGGATGGGTCAGAGAAGCACTTCTCTGGGTGAATCAGATAAAGATCTGTTTAAAAGTCACACGAGATTCACCAATTTTTGCCTATAACTTGAGCTCTGATTTTGGAGGCCAGGGGATGTATACTTTGTAGGCCAGTGGCTCTCAAACTTGAATGTGGACCAGCATCAACTTGTGGAACACACATGGTAGGTCCTCACCCTTAGGGTCTCTTCCAGCGGAGCCTCCGTGGGCTTGAGAACCTGCATTCTAACCCGGTACCAAGAGGTAGATGCGGTGGTCCTCCGCCTGCTCTTTGCGAACATCAGCTTTACTTACCTGGACATCTACCCCAGGTTAGGGCATGTCTCCAGAACAAAGTGCTACCCATTTCTGTGAGAAAAGAGTTGCATGTTTATTTGTTCATTGGCTTTTCAAATGGAGAGGGGCAGCCTCCAAGACAGTGAAGTAACCTATGAACAATCAACAAACCTTCAGAATCTAATACGGAGAGAGAAGAAATCCAAACACAGAGACCCTCCAGGACATGTGCAGTATAAATTGATGAAAGGCAGCGAAAGGTGGCCCGTCTGCAGTCTCCATCCCACACCTGCGTGGCCCATTGGCCTCCCTGTGGCACTGACCATCTGGGGAGCCCTCCCGCTTCCTTGGTGCACGTGGAGGGGGGTGCACAGGGTGACCCAGTGAAATCCACATCAGTGGATGGCTTGCATCTTTGCAAGGGTGCTGTCCTGTGCTGGGTGTTTGGCTCTGTCCTGGTGTTTACCCTGAATATCTGAGACAGGTCTTGTAACCATCCAGTGGGTTCACCTTGCCCACTGCCTAGACAAAGCCAATTTATCAAGAGAGAACTCGCTTTGAAGAAAGAGTAATTCACTCAGAGCTGGTTGTGTGGGAGACCAGAGAATCATTATTACCCAAATCAGGATAAGAGTGTTTAAAGATAATTTGGTGGATGGGGGCTTGGGAAGTGGAGAGTGTTGATTGGTCAGGGTGAAAATGAAATCACAGGGGATCAAAGTGAGTTTTTCTTGCTGTCTTCTGTTCCTGGGTGTGATGGCAGAACTGGCTGGACCAGATCACGGGTCCTGTTCAGACAGGGGACAGAGGGAATGTATTAACTTCTCTTCTTTGGTCCACAAGGGGCCAGGTTTCAAAGGCAAGAACTTCCCAGCGACATGCCTGACCTGCCTTCTTTCATGTCTCCATCTGGGAGCCTAGAGTTCTTTGTCTAACTTTCACGCACGTGGGAAAGGTAGACTGCCCAGGCGAGCTCCCTTGATTTTGAAAGCCTGAGAAAAGCTGTGGGACGGCTGTGGGCCGGGCAGCCGATCCAAAGTCAAAGTAAAAAATGAATCACTCCAGCAGAAGTTCGAAGGAACTCCTCTCGTGGGACAGGGACTTGAATGGGGCGGGAGTAACTCCCAGATTAAAAGACCCCCTGCCCGTCATCTGTGTGGACTCCACCTCTGGATCCCCTCCCACAACACTGTGAGAGTTCCCTCTTTCTCTCTCTCCCTTCTTCTCTTTCTCTCTCTCTCTGTCTCTGCCTAATAAACTGCTTTTCTGCAAAGCTCTTGGGTCCAATGTTTACTTAAACAGGTGCCCTGCACCTCCAGGTCCTCTTCCCCCATTGCTAGGGCCAGCTGGGGATGGGGGCAGAAACCTGGGACAGCGGTCCGGTGGTGTCAGCTGACCCACGGGATGCAGGTCTGCCACATATCCGAAGCACTGACCTCAGCCTTTACAGTAGTGATATGACCCCCAGGAGCACTTTGGGGAGGTTCAGTCTCTTGGTGCCAGAGACCACATGACCCCTAAATTGTAATTTCTAATCTTGTAGCTAATTTGTTAGTTCTGCAAAGGCAGACTGGATCCCAGGCAAAAATGAGGTCTTCTTGGAATGTTACCAATTTATCAATTGATAAGGGCTGTCATTGATAAGGGCTGTTATCAGTTTTTCAATTTTGTTTCAGAGTTAAACCACGAACCGAATTCCTTCCCAACGTTAGTTCAGCCTACAGCCAGGAGTGAACAAGGACAGCTTAAAACCTATAAGCAAGATAGCATTAGTTAAGTCTGATTTCTTACACTGACGCAATTTCCTCAGTTATAATTTTGCAAAGGCAGTTTCAGTCTCAGTTAATTTAGGGATTTTATTTTGCCAAGGTTGAGGATGCACGCCCGTGGCGCAGCCTCAGGAGGTCCTGCCGACAGGTGCCCCACGCAGTCAGGGCACAGCTTGGTTTTACTCATTTTAGGGAGGCATGAGACATCAACATTTGAAAAATATACTTGATCTTCTCCAGAAAGGCGGGACAACTTGAGCAGGGAGGGGACTTCCAGGTCACAAGCAGGTGAGAGACAAACAGTTGCATTCTTTTCTGTTTCTGGTCAGCCTTTCCAAAAGAGGCAATCAGATTGGCATTTATCTCAGGGAACAGAGGGATGACTTCAAATAGAATGGGAGGCAGGTTTGCCCTCAGCAGTTCCCAGTTTGACTCTTCCCTTTACTTTAGTGATTTTGGGGCCCCGGGATGTATCTTCCATTTACACTGGGCATTGTCAGTGCTGTCTGACTATAGGTGCTGGTGCCAGGCACAGGAAGCCCAGAAGGTACCCACCACCAGGCGCAGTGCCCACAGAGTCTCTATCAGTTCTCATAGCTTTGATACTTGAAGACACACTCAAAGGGCTCTTGGTCATTCCCCCAGGCAGGTAAGCCCACAGTGGCCACCTGCAGCTGCCTAGGTGTCCTCCCTTCTGTACCGAAGGGAAGGAATTAAAGACTAATCCCATGTCTGACTTTTTGATATGGAGAAAACATTCTGTACCCATAAAAGAAAAGTTCTCATTTAGAATCAGCTTGACAGAGCATCCTGTGGAACTATAACTTTTAAAATTGATGTTATTAATTTTCCCGTCATCACTACTCACTGTTAGTGACCTCGGGCCTCCCACTTCCCTGCCTGGGAGCCCCAAAGCTCCCTTCTGTTCTCACTGCTCCCCTCTTCCTCTCCTGAACCCCTGCACACTCAGTTAGCATGACATTCATCACTTGACTCGTTTCAGAAAATAGTATTTATTTATTTGTCTTTTTTTTCTTCGTCGTTCTGTACATAGAAGTCTGTGTGTTGAGCATCTTGTTCTGGAATGCAGTGTAGAAAAAAAAAGTTAGATGATCCAATCACATTTTAATTATTATTTGTTTCCTGCAAATCAGAAACTTTTTTTCCAGCTTTTTTGAGGTATGATTGACAAATGAGAAACTTCTCTTTAACAAATTAGGAAATATTTTTCCAGGATTCACATTCAAGTCTGGAATGTGCATTTCATGGAAAGTTCCATATTCTCCTACTAGATAGTTTCTCACTTGAATTTAGTTATTTTATTTTATTTTATTTTGGGTTCTTCCGTCTTCATCATCAGTAAATTATCACGGCATAAACATATTCTAATCATAAACAATGTGACTTCTTCCAAATGTGATAAAACCATAGAAGCTAACATTGGGTTTTCTCACTTTAAGAGTGTTACAAGTTTACATTTCCAGTATTATCATCAAAGGAAAAATGACGTTTTTTTCAAATGTGATAAAAACCATAGAAATTAACATTGGATTTTCCTACTTTAAAAATGTTACAAGTTCACATTTTCAGTGTTAACCATCAAAGAACACAAAGTCCTGAATCTTCTAAAAGAAATCCAACTGCTCTGATTTACCCAAAATAACGTTTTCTAAACATTAAAGGCAAAATATCTTTAAGAAATTATAAAGCTAATGAAATATGTAGCACACCCAGATAAGAACGGATACAGAAAGTGATGGGATGCACGAGGCTCACACTGAGCCTACTAATTGGAATGCATCTGCTCCTGATCGTGACCTGGAAAATGTTTGTTAACCTAATACATTCCAAAAGCTTCAAAGTCTGTATCCTTTACTACATGTTTCTGTGATTAACTCTGAAATTGTCTCTAAGAAATTCATAAATCCTTCTCGTATTGGAGTTAAAAAAAAAATCAGCATGGGCTGCCTAAATATTCTTCATCTTCCTATTTTGTGTACTGATGGATCATTTTTTAATTTTCCAGTCTCACTGGCATTATGAAAGCATCAAAGCTTTTAATAATTAATACAGAAAAATTCCAGTCTCTGATTGTTATTTCTCAAACCTGGAAGTTCAGCGGCATGTCTTTGCCAATTATCACTGTAGGTCTAGCCACAGTGCTGGTTGGAAGAAGGTTAGAATTTAATAGAGGTTTGTGTCCTTAAAGGGGTTCGTAGCTGTTAGTTTCTTCAAGAACTGCTGTTCTTATTTGGACTAAGTTTCTGTTCTCCTGAACTCTGTTAAGAGGGAGGGGGAGATTAAATCATTTGTTTTTTTTGTTTGTTTGTTTTTATTTTTTGATGGAAGACAGTGACTTTCATTGACAACAGCCAGAAGTCTTCCCTTTTCACAGAAAGTGTTACTTCTATGAAAAATCCTGGATTATAGCATCTACGCATGCCTGGCTGCAGCCCCTGAGTGTCTACCCTTCCTGGCCTCACATGGTTTGGACTGGTGATTGGAGGCTCATCAGCCCAGCGTCTGTGGAAAAGCCGTAGTTCTCTAGGGCATGCTATGTCCTCTGAACATCGGGACAGTACAGGGGGACTGGCAGATATTCAGAATGCGGCAGGCGCTTTCTGGTTCTGTTTGAGACAGTTTACTCCATCTACCTGTCTCTTAGTTTCTTCATTTCCACACTGGAACTTTGCTAACTGCATCAGAGGTTTGTCATTAGGATTTAATGGGATAATGTTGACATACAGCCTGGCAAATTGGTGGCTCTCAGTATATAGTGATTCTTATTTCTTCTTGGGTTAAAAATCCTGTAATATTTGATTATCAAAGCTGTCTTATGACCAGCAAATCTATAAATAACCAGGTCTTAAACAATGTAAGAAGTCAAACCCACTCTAGTCCCCTTACAAAGGTGAGCAAATAGAATATTAATGAGGTGTTGGAGTCACCGTGATTTTGATCAAGTCTGTAAGGAAAATAAGTTAGCAGCATTACATAATAAGTATCTCTGATATCCTATATTATACAATATTATATTTCTATGATATTGATATCTATTTTTATAAATTTATTTTAAAAGGATCATGTACTTACGTGAAGTTTATACATTTAAATTCTTAATGATTAAAAATGTTTTAGTAAATCTATATGTAGGTGTTATTAAATTTTTAATTCACTAATCGTTTAATATAAAATTGGGGAGTGTGATTCATGAGTTTGCATTTGAGAGTCATTCTAATGTTTAAATTCCTTGGAGTATTTTAAAAAATAATGCTTTTTCCCCCAAAGCATTGGAACTCAGTTGAAATTAGAAAAAATACTGTAATATTACCTTCATAATTTTGTGCAAATTAATGCTGTCTTATACTTGCTGCCATTTAATTCTAGACAGAAGTATGTCAGAATGATGAAAACCCTCTTCTACTTTGAAATTAGAAAACCTTGGCTTAGTTTCCTAAGATTTCCCACTTATTATTATTTTTTTAAACCAGGTGTTTATGCACATGATTTACTTCTGTTTTCAAAAAGAATAAAAGATTGATTACATTTTAGAAGATTGCTTCACTTCTATTAACAGATCTGTCAGGGTTATAATCACCTATTATATACTGAGAAATATGAAAGTAATAGAACCAAGTGTAACAAAGAAGCCCTTGACCATCACGGTGTGCGCCTGAATCCTGTAATTAAAAATACATTGACACACAGACTCCAGTCAGAAAAGAAGCTCCTTTATTGCTGGACTACTAAACTAGTGTGTTTAAGAAGCAGAAACCAAGCCAACAAAAGTTCCTGTTTCATGTATAGTTTGCCCATGACCATGTAAGAAAAGCATTCTTATACACATTGTCAGGCACACAGGGACAGAATTCCTAAATCCCATGGTGTATAAACAATAAAACAGAGAAAATTTGTTTCTCGAATTCTGAAAAATGTTTCCTTGCCTTGTTTTGTGATTTCTGGCATGTCCTGAGCCTCTGTCTTTTGTTTGGCAAGTGAGACGTTTTCACTAGGTGTCCTCTAGGATACGTTCTGAGCCTGACATTCTCTGCACGGGCCTGGAGTGTTTGTGAATATGTATTTGTCATCTAAACTTACTTCTTTAAAAGCCATATGATGAAGTTACTAAGTAGAGGAGGACAGTGTCAGCTACAAGACTGCCTATTTGGCACCCAGAAGTGCAAGGCCAGAGGCCACCTGAAAGCTTCCTGTTCACCAGCAGTGCAATCCCTTTACGCCAGATGATGCTAAATGTACTAATTTGGAAATAATTGGTTTTCTGGTTTCTCCTCTAGCATTTGTGTGAGAGGTGACTGGCAGGGATGAGACAGAGAGGATAATGAGGGAGAGAAAAGCTTGATAAACAACTGGATGGGCATAAGGTCGGCATGTAGGCATTAGTCTAAGAATCTGATTTTATAAAATAATCTTTTAACTAAGTAATCAATAAAATTGAAATAATACTGGAGTAGCTATAATAAAAGGTGAAAACCCTTTTTTATCTCAAACCCTTTTTACTCTCCAGGAGTCATGGCTATCAGCCAATTAAATGTTTTTTAATTTTAAATTTTGTGGGTACATGGTAGGTGTATATGTTTATGGGGTACATGAGATGTTTTGATACAGGCCTGTGATGCATAATCTTCACATCACGGAGAATGGAGTATTCATCCACTCAAGCATTTATACTTTGTGTTACAAATAATCTAATTATACTCTTTTAATTATTTTTAAATGTACAATTATTATTGACTATAGTCACCCTATTGTGCTATCATATGCTAGGTCTTATTCATTCTTTTGAACTATTTCGTACCCATCAACAATCCCCACCCTCCCCCCACGCTCCCAGTCCCTTTCCCAGCCTCTGGTAATTATTCTGCTTTCTGTCTGCATGAGATTACAACTCTTTCAGGTGTATCTCTATACACATACACAAACATGTAGGAGTTTTAAAATCATAAATTGCATTGTAGAATGTTTTATTACTCAGTTCATGCTACTGTGGCAAAACGCCATACACAGGGATTTCAACAACAGACACTCATTTCCCGCTATTTGGAGGCTGAAAGTTTGCGATTAGGGTACCAGCACACTGTGGTTCTGGGGGGACTCTTCCTTCCTGGCTTTCAGACGTCTGCTTGTGCGCACCCTTGTTCCTTACAGGACAGACACAGAGCAGAAGTCCTGGTCCCATGCCCTGGATATAAGAACACTATTTTTATCATGAGTTCTAAACCCTTACGGCCTCATCTAAACTTGTTTATTTCCCAAAGACCGCCGCTGACAAATACCATGATTAGGAGTTTAAAATGTGAGTTTTGGGGCCAGACAGATATTCAGTCCGTAACACATGATTATTCTCCTGTGACTTGATTTCTAACTGAAACAATAAAACAGATTTTTAAAATCAGTACTATATCAACCTCTTTAAAAGAAGTGTTCAGTTATCATTCCCTGGTGTGGATGTACCAAACTTTGATTAGCAGTTTTCCTGTTGATATTTAGATTTACGCTGTTTTCATTTCTTTCTACATTTTTTAATTTTCAGTTGTGGGATATACGTGCAGAATATGCAGGTTTGTTACATAGGTATGCGTGTGCCATGGTGGTTTCCTGTACCTACCAAACCATCATCTAGGTTTTTTTTTTTTTT
>NW_016107594.1:1677425-1723618 GCF_001604975.1 Cebus imitator
AAAAAAAAAAAAAAGTGTTTCTGTTTCTCCACAGCCTCTCCAGCATCTGGTGTTTCCTGACTTTTTAATAACTGCCATTCTATCTGGTGTGAGGCGGTATCTCATTCTGGTTTTGATTTGCCTTTCTTTAATGACCAGTGATGATGTGCTTTTTTTCCATGTTTGTGGGCTGCATAAATGTCTTTTTTTGAGAGGGATCTTTTCATATCCTTTGCCAATTTTTTGATGAGTTTTCTGTTTTTGTTGTAAATTTGTTTAAGTTCCTTGTAGATTCTGGATATTAGACCTTTGTCAGATGGGTAGATTCCAAAGTTTCTATTTTTAAATTTGCTGCAGTGAACATCCATGCAGATGAAACTTCTTCACATGTGAGCATTTCTTAAGGGCATGTTTCAGAAGTTTAGTAGCTGAAACAAAGCATGTGCTACAATTCTAATTTTTAATATTATTAATAACTAATTGCCAGCATAAGTGTACCAACACACCCTTCTGCTCCCACTGAGAGTTGTCCAAGGGCCGTTTCATCTCTATTCTGCACACACACAAACACACCAGCCTTATAATTTATCCAATCCTGTGGCCAGTGTTACACCCTTCATTGTTCCCTGATGACTAATAGGCTCGAGAGAAACTTTTTCTTGTCTAGGGCATCTCTCGTCTGCCTCTTCTTGTCCTTCTTAGACTGCTGACTTGCCCTGGCTTTTCCAGAAAAATCTGTTTCTCTAATTTTAAATGACCTTGCTCCACTTTGTTTTCTGATTTTTGCCATGCCATGGGCCTCTGTCTTGTGTTTGAAAGTGAGATGTTTTAACTAGGTGTCTTCTAGGATACATTCTGAGCCTGACATTCTCTGCACGGGCCTGGAGTGTTTCCGAATATGTATTTGTCATCTAAACTTACTTCTTTAAAAGTCATGTGATGAAGTTACTGACAAGGGAAAGCCGATGTCAGGTCTATTTGGCACCCAAAAGTGAGAGGCCTTCAGCATTTTAACACACCTTTTCTCTAACTGGAGAAAGCCAGTGTCAATCTGTCTATCTGGCACCCAAAAGTGTGAGACCTTCAGCATTTTAACACACCTTTTCTCTAACTGGAAGTCCTTTGTAAAAAATAATCATTGCTATCATTTATTGTAGCTGCTATTAGCTGTCACAATCACTGAGTATTATAATAGGCTGCCAAGGGAGTTGGTCGGAGGGAGATGATTTATAGCATTTCAAGTGCATCATTTATTAAGACGATCATAACCCTGAAATTACAGCACGCAGCTCTGCTTGTATTTACCTTGCGGCAGGCAGAGGTTCAGCTTGGGAGCTCCCTTGCCTGGTGTCCTGGTGTTATGAAGCATGAGGCGACGATAGTGTTGTTACAGGCAGACGGTGATGTATAAGGAGGATCCCACCAGCCGGCCAAGCATGCTGCTTCGAGTGAGTTCCTTTTGGATTGTAGAAGTGGGAGGAAAGCAGACAGAAATGACCATGAGATGGAAGGGGTCCTCTGAAGCCATTCCAGCAACCATTGAGATGAATAATAGTCAGATAATTCAAGGAAGTGTCTGTGTTTTCTCCTCGGCTTGAATTTGGTAGCAAGAAAAAACAAAGCTCAGTGGGGAAAGGCAGTTGGTAGGAGGCCACATTTCATTCTGGTTAACTGCTGACAATTTCCAAACTGTGAAAGGCAAATAATAATACTAATAATGGGCCAGGCGCGGTGGCTCACACCTGTAAACCCAGCAATTTGGGAGGCCGAGGTGGGCGGATCACAAGGTCAAGAGATCAAGACCATCCTGGCCAACATGACGAAACCCCGTCTCTCCTAAAAATGCAAAAATTAGCTTGGCATTGTGGCGTGCACCTGTAGTCCCAGCTACTCAGGAGGCTGAGGCGGGAGAATTTCTTGAACCCTGGAGGCGGAGGTTGCAGTGAGCCAAGATTGTGCCACTGCACTTCAGGCTGGCGCTTGGTGACAGAGTGAGGCTCTGTCTAAAAAAATAAAAAAGAAGCATCAGGCTGTCTTACTGAACACCATCACTAGGTATATCCTACCACAAGCCTGATTCTCAGAACTCATGAGAGAGACTAAGGATGGTATACACTTAAAGTCATTCACTTTCTGATCCTTCTGGTACATCATACAGTAAATGTGAGGTGCTTTTTTTTTTTTTTTTAATAGCCTTATTTCTTAGAGTAGTTTTAGATTCATAGCAAAGTTGAACAGAGATTACAGAGTGTCCTGCACCCCCTGCCTCTCCACACAGCCACTCCTTCTGGCAACACCTTCCCATGGACAAATGTATAATGACATGTATCCATCATCATGGTATCTCAGAGTTGTTTCACTGCCTAAAAATCCTATTTTTAGCCGGACGCGGTGGCTCATGCCTATAATCCCAGCACTGTGGAGGCCAAGGCGGGTAGATCATGTGAGGTCAGGAGTTCAAGACCAGACTGGCCAACATGGCAAAATTTCATCTGTACTAAAAATACAAAAATTAGCTGGGTGTGGTGGTGCAAGCCTGTAAATCCCAGCTACTTGGGAGGCTGAGGTAGGAGAGTCACTTGAATCCAGGAGGCAGGGGTTGCAGTGAGTCAAGTCTGTGCCACTGCATTCCAGCCTGGGAGACAGAGTAAAACTCCTCAAAAAAAAAAAAAAAAATCCTATTTTCTTGGTGTTCAACCTTCGCTGTCCCCAGCCACTGGCAACCACTGATCTTTCTACTGCCTTCCTAGTTCTTTTTCCAGAATGTCATATGACTGGGGATCATGCAGTATGGACCTTTTCAGATTGGGTTTTTTTCACCGAAGAATATGCTTTGCATTCCACCATTACTTTTCATGGCTTAATAGCTCATTTCTTTTTAGCACTGAATATTGACAGTCCATTGTCTGGATGTCCCATAGTTTATTCATTCACCTCTTGAAGGACATCTTGGTTGCATCCAAATTTTAGCAATTATGGGCAAAGAACATTCAGGTAAGTGTGGAGTTTGATCATATATATATTTATCCAAAAATGTGTGATCGGTTAAGTTCCTTATTAGCCAAATATAAATTATGAATTAGCTAGCAAAAGTGGAAGAATCATATATTTTCTCAAGATAATTTTTAATTGTGAAAAAATATTATGTCTAGAGCATTATATATAAAAATACAGGCATACCTCAGAGATTACTATAGTCAGACTATTGTAATAAAACAAATCATAGGAATATGTTGGCTTCTCAGTGCGTATAAAAATGTGTACACAGTACTGTAGCCTTTTCAGTATGCAATAGCATTATGTCTAAAAAGTGTGTATACCTTAATTATAAAATACTTCGTTGATAAAAATGCTAAAGTTATCTAAGTGTTCAGTGAGTCAGAATCTTTTGCTGGTAGAGGGTCTTGCTGTAGTGTTCATGTCTGCTGGCTTATCAAGATGGTGGTTGCTGAAGGCTGGGGTGGCTGTGATAATTTCTTAAAATGAGTCAACAATGATGAAAAGCCTCATCTATAGACATTTTTTTTTTCATGAAAGATTTCTCTCTAGCATGCAATGCCTTTTGAACAGCATTTTACCCAGAGTGGTAATTCGTTCAAAATTTGTATCAATTCTTTCAAACTATGCTTCTGCATTATCAATCATGTTTATGTAATAATCTCGATGTTTTGTTGTCATTTCAGTAGTTAATGGCATCTTTGCCAGGATTAGTATCTATCTCACGACACTACTTTCCTTTTTGATTCATAAAAAACAACTCCTCACCTGTAAAGTTTGATCATTAGGTTGCAGCAAATCATTCACATCTTCAGCCTCGACTTCCAATTTTAGCTCTCTTGCTATTTCCACCACATCTGCATTTACCTGTGCTGAAGTCTTATTATACTCCTTAAACTCAAGTGTAACTTCTTCTAAACTCGTACTCATTTTGAAGTTCTGACCTCCCATGAACCACAATTGTTCTTAATGGCATCTAGCAAAGGGAATCGTTTCCAGAAGATTTTCAATTACTTTGCCCAAATCTATCAGAAGAATAACTACCTATGACAGTTATAGCCTTATGACATGTATTTCTTAAGTTATAAGAGTTGAAAGTCAAAATTACTCCTTGATCCAGGGGCTGCAGAATGGCTATTATATTAGCTGTCCTGAAGACATTAATTTCCTTACACATCTCTGTCAGAGCTCTTGGGTAACCACGTAAAATGAGCAGTGATATTTTGAAAGTAATCTTCTTTTTTTTCCCAGCAATATGTCTCAACAGTGGGCTTAAAATATTCCCTTTCCATGCTGTAAACAGATGTGCTGTCATCCAAACATTATTGTTCCATTTAGACAACACCGGCAGAGTACATTTAGCATCATTTTTAAGGGCCCTAGGATTTTAAAAATGGTAAATGAACATTGGCTTCCATTAAAAGTCACCCCCTGCATTAGCTCCTGATAGAGGAGTCAACCTGTTTTTCGATGTCTTCTTCTCCTTCTCCTTCTCCTTCTCCTTCTCTTCTCCTTCTCCTCCTCCTCCTCCTCCTCCTCCTCTTTCTCCTTCTCCTTCTCCTTCTCTTTCTGCTGCTGCTTCTTCTTCTTCTTCTTCCTCTTCTTCTTCTTTTATTATACTTTAAGTTCTGGGGTGCATGTGCAGAACGTGCAGGTTTGTTACATAGGTATACACATGCTGTAGTGGTTTGCTGCATCCATCAACCCCTCATCTACATTAGGTATTTATCCTAATGCTATCCTTCCCCTAGCCCCCCTACCCCATAAAGGCCCATAGTGTATGTTGTTCCCCTCCCTGTGTCCATGTGTTCTTATTGTTCAACTCCCACTTATGAATGCGAACATGTGGTGTTTGGTTTTCTGTTCTTGTGTTACTTCACTGAGAATGATGGTTTCCGGTTCCTATGAAGTTTTTAAGCCAAGCTTTGACTTACCCTCTTTTCTTCTCCTGTGAAAGTCCTTGATGACATCTTCTTCTGATATAAGATATTTTGTCCACATTGGAAATCTGTGGTTTACTGTAGCCATCTTCATCAATGGTCTTACACAAATGTGGAAAACGCGCTGCAGCTTCTACATTGGCGTTTGCTGCTTCAGCCTGGCATTTTTATGTTATGGAGGTGGCACCTTTTCTTGAATCTTATGAACCAGCCTCTGCTAGCTTCATACTTTTCTTCTGCAGCTTCCTCACCTCTCTCAAGCTTCTCAGAGGTGAAGAAAATGAGGGGCTTGCTCTGGATGAGGCTTTGGCTTAAGGGAATGTTGTAGCTGGTTTGGTCTTTTATGCAGATTACTTGAAAATGTTGTCCATCTCACCAAGGCTGTTTTGTTTTCTTATCATTCATGCACTTATAAGCGTGGCCCTTTTATTTGGTTTCAGTAACTTTTCCTTTGCACTCACAGCTTGGCTGTTTGGTGAAGCAGAACTAGTTTGTGGCCTGTCTCAGGTTTTGACATGCCTTTCTCACTAAGCGTAACCATTTCTAGCTTCTCATTTAAAATGAGAGATGTGCAACTCTTCCTTTCAGTTGAACACGTAGGAGCCGTTGTAGGATTTTTAACTGTCCTAATTTCAATATTGTTGTGTCTGTGTCTCTGGAAATAGGAAGGCCGGAGATGGGAGAATAAGATAAAGAACAGCTGATGAGTAGAACAGTAAGAATGCATACCACATCGATCATTTGAGTTCACTCTCTTACATAGCAGTGATTTGTGGCATCCCAAAACACCTCAAATGGTAACAGGAAAGATCATTGATCACTGTTTACCATAACAGATATAATAATGCAACTTTTTAAGATAGTGCAAGATTTAGCAAAATGTAACAGAGAAACATGAAGTGAGCACTTTCTTTTGGAAAAATGGCACCAATAGACTTGCTTAATGCCAGGTTGCTGCAGGACTTCAATTCATAAAAACACAATATCAGCAAAGTACAATGAAATGAAGAGCCATAAACAAAAGTAATGTCTACGTGTATAAAATTCTAACATATGGAGCCATAAGCTGGATTATTGAAGGATGTATTGTTTAATATTTTTAAGTGTGTAATTAAGTGTACACATCAGTTCCAGACCCTCATATGTAAATACAGGGCTTTGTCTGGAGTTTGTGGCGTTTGAAGCAGCATCTCCTTTGGACAGGCCCCTGTGTGCTGAGAATCAGCCCTCATAAACACACAGACTGTTCCCTGGAAGAGGGAACAGAGACAAAAGGAAGTGCTGTGTCTAGTTTGGAATGGCTTTTCCAAACTTCCTATCTTCAGATCCCAGTGGTCACTCCATTGGCAGGAGAGTGGAAGACTCAACGGAGAATGGGGAGGGAACACATTCTCTTTTACTTACTACATTTTAAGTGGCAAGCTCAGCCCTGGCAGGGTGTTTTCTCCCCAGATGGTTTCTCTGCAATGCAGCCCTAGCCTCATCACAGGCCTGTGTCCATTGCCAGGGTACAGTCTGTGTAAATGTGCAGAAGCAGGCACAGAAAGGTGCTTCAGAGATATTCACAGGCGCCTCTCATTCGCTGTTTTTCCTAATGTTCTCCCTCACCCTGTGCTCCCAACAGGCTCCAGTGTGTGTTGTCCCCCTTCTCTGTCTCCATGTGTTCTCATTGTTCAGCTCCCACTTGTAAGTGAGAACACGTGGTGTTTGTTTTTCTATTCCTGAACTAGTTTGCTGAGCATGATGGCTTCTGGCTTCCTGCAAAGGACATAATCTCGTTCCTTTTTATGGCTGCATGGTATTCCACGGTGTACATGTATCACATTTTCTTTAGCCAGTCTATCAATTATAGGCATTTGGGTTGATTCCATGTCTTTGCTATTGTGAATAGTGCTGCGATGAACATACATGTGCATGGATCTTTCCCCAAGGACTATAAATCATTCTGTTACAAAGATATGTACATTATTTTAATACTGTTTATTTTCATGTGTATTTCATTAATAATCTATCCTCAAGGCATTGTTTCCCAACAGCAAATGCTTTCTTTAGCCACGAGATTCTTCTAAGATTTCACTAATCTATACCTAAAACAAACTGGCTAATGATAATAGAAGGCAAACATGTAGAACCACCTGATGGTGATAAACAAGACACAAAGATAAACAATAATACAACAGAGAAACGTTTCTGTCTGAAATCATTAGAGTGCACAAAGCAAACCAGAGCAAAACAAAACTTTGTAGAAGGAATCTTTGAAAGATACTAGATTTCTACCAGATTTTTCCAAGGGGTACAAGGCTTACTGAGAATTAGTCATTTCCTTTTGCATTGAGGCCTGGTTCAAGAATATCTCTGAGTGAGCCTGTTCGAGTTCAGATTCCATTTTAGAAAGAAACTTAATACTTAGTAATTTATCAGCTGAGTACTTTTAGCATGTAATTGTCTCACTTGTTGTCTTTTGACATAAGAAAATAAGTAAATAGTGTTTACTATTTAATAAGTCAGTATTTATTATAAATTATTATAATTAACTTATTATAAAAACTTACTAATAGTAAATAAGTCAGTACTAAGAAAAAGAGGCTCTGATATCCTTGAAAAAGTAAAATTAACTTAGAAGCAGAAAATTTAAAAATATATATTTTCTTGAAAATGTCTGTCATATCCGTGTTTCTAACCTGAGTTCATGAACTGTGGCGTGGCTAGGGGCAGGGGAAGGTAAGCAACAGAAAATTTTCTTACGTAACTTTATAGAAACACACACATACACACAGGCACACACAGTCATATTTATGTATTAGGCATATATTAGGGAGAAAGTACAAAACGCTTTTCAGAAACCTGTTTAAAAATTACATAAAACTAGTCAGAAAATTGCTTAAAGATTAGACACAACTCAAAATCCTTAAGTTGCAAAAGCTGGGAGAAAATGATCTTTGAAAAGTTTGCATTTCTTGGAGTATGTATGAGAGCAATCTGGCTTAAAGGGAAGTGATTAAAATGAAAATTTCCAGAGTTCTATATTTCTGACTCTTTCTACTGGATGACTTTTCCCTTAGATTAAAACCAGTCATTTCCAGAGCCTTAAGTTAGAGGCAAAACATCCACAAGTTTCTTGGAAATGGTGGATAAATAAATTAAAATTTCTTGTCACAGTATATGTTGACTTGTTCTTGTTTCATTGCCCAGCTTTCAGTCTTCTTTCATTTTATTTCATGGCTATATTTGCTAGATTTTAAATTCTTCTCTTTAAGAAATGGCACATTTGCATAATTAAACCTCATTATTCTAAGACACTTTTCCAACTCCACTATCATTCCCACACTGGAGGAAAGCAGATTGTCCCCATGATGACTGGGTAACTTCCTAAAGCCTGGGCAGTTTATCTCAATCATTTCACTTAGCACAGGATGGTTCTGTGGCTCTATTTAGTCCTTGCTGGCCTTTTTCATATTATCCACTAAATTCTCATGATTTTATTTCATTTTCTGTGCCCAAATTGCCTGGGAAAGAACTTCATGAGGACAAAAGTAAAGTCTAAACTGAAAAACATGCTAACTGTCTTGTAATCTTATTCTATGAATAATATAGCATAACACTATTTACATAGCATTTACATTGTATTAGGTATTATAAGTGACCTAGAGATGATTTAATGTATAAAGGGAGAATGTTTGCAGGTTATATGCAAATACTGTGCCATTTTATATAAGGGACTTGAGCATCTGCAGATTTATTTTCATATCCACGAGGGGCCTGAAACCCTTCCTTTGCAGATACTTAGGAAAATCTGTAGTTTCTAAATTGTACATAAATGGGCAATTTCTAAGGTGATGGAATTCCTTTTTGTCACAATTTTTTATGATTTCTGGCTCGTTCTGTTAAAGCGACAAATTCTTGCAAATAGGCTGGCCTTACGGTCCACGCATACACAGAGCCCTGCTGGTCTTTGCTGTGCTACTTTTGAGCTTGTGCTTTAGAATGAAGATATTTCAGATCTTAATGAGTGGTGCAGAAACTGGATGTAACAAAAGTTGCAAAAGCAGATACTTCATTTATTTTATGTCTTGTCTGCTTAGCTGTTCTAAAAGGGGAAAAGTAACTTGTCAAAACTGCCAGGTGACATTTCAAAGGGCTCTTCTGAGACTCTCAGGTCAGATATCTGTGCAGTTGCCTTGTGGAAATCTAAAGGGATGGACATCAGTGGATGGTGACTTCTGGGAAAACAGTTGGGGTTCAGAATATCAAGTTAAAACTGCATTTATAACAGTAGTCACTTGACACTAAGTCTGACGCTTTTATTTTTATTTATTTTTTTATAAACATAATACAAGAAAAAAGCCCATTCAAAAATGGGCAAAGGATATGAACAGATACTTTATGAAAGAAGACATACATGAGGCCAACAAACATGAAAAAATGCTCATCATCACTGGTCATCAGAGAAATGCAAATCAAAACTACATTGAGATACCATCTCACGCCAGTTAGAATGGCGATCATTAAAAAATCTAGAGACAACAGATGCTGGAGAGGATGTGGAGAAATAGGGATACTTTTACACTGTTAGTGGGAGTGTAAATTAGTTCAACCATTGTGGAAGACAGTGTGGCGATTCCTCAAGGACCTAGAAATAGAAATTCCATTTGACCCAGCAATCCCATTACTGGGTATATATCCAAAGGATTATAAATCGTTCTACTATAAGGACACGTTCACACGAATGTTCATTGCAGCACTGTTTACAATAGCAAAGACCTGGAACCAACCCAAATGCCCATCGAAGTCTTATGCTTTTAAAGCAGATTCCTTGATGAGCAAATGATGAACACCACAGCAGTCAGTTTGTTGTATGTGAAGAACCTGGTCAGGAGTGATTCTTGATGAAGATAACCGCAGGGAGATCTTGCATGCCAGGAGAATCGCCATATAACACTCGACTTTTACAAGTTTAACATGAGTTTATAGGCTTCCCAGAGATCATTCAACAGCATTTGAAACAACTCAACATACAGAAGTTCAATATTAAATCTGTATGAAGGAATTCAAATAAGCTTGATTTGTTTCCCTTAGAGTCTGATATAACTTAACAAAAACAAAACTATCTTCGCTCTTCTCTTCTGCCCTCCTCCCCTCTCTGTTCCTCCCCGCAGTCTTTCTGCCATTCCCTCACTCTCTACTTCTCTAAGTTCCCTGTTCGATGCTACTTTTACTGCACTTTGCAGTCCCTAGGGTGCAAAACTTTGATGAAAATGTTATTTGTTTCAGTTTGTATTTTAGGAAGGTGAAAGAGTGAGTAATTCCTTCTATTTCAGAGAGCGTGCGTCCTGCCTCCTCATTCTTATAAAGCAGGCTAAGATTGTATGTCAGTTATTAGCAGCAGGTGGCGGGCGCCTTGTGCAGTCATGTGACAAACTGCAGTACCCCTCCCTTTAATCACAGCATCTGACAGAGTGTGTACCCTGCCCGATTCCCTGTCATGTTGGACACGGATGATGGATTGTACTTGAAATGAGCTTTCGGTGGGTGCTCATTTTACATGCAGTTAGAGTCTCTCCTACTCCCTGCTATTCACAAAACGCTTGCTTATAATTAGAAGCCAGCAGGTGCTACTTTGTAGCTTAAATATTAGCCCAAGTATCGATCAGCGATGTACACATCGAATTCTTCAGTGTTTGAAATACCCATTTCACTTGTAATCATTATCCAGTGCTTTAAAGAAATCTGCACCAGTGTGGTGTGTATCAAGACGTTTTCTGCTGTGGAGCAAGTGATTCCTGTACAGAGAGGACTTCGTCCTCTACAGGTGGCTTTGTAAGAAGCTTTATTCCTGAATGGAAATCTGCTCTATTTCAGGAAGCTTTAAGTGAAACAGTACCGCATGTTGAAATGCCAAGCTCTTTGAATCAGCCAGGACTGAGTTCCCATTCTGGTACCAGCTACTTCCACCTCTGAAGTGGTGTGTGCATTT
Source organism: Cebus imitator (assembly GCF_001604975.1). NCBI lineage: Eukaryota > Metazoa > Chordata > Mammalia > Primates > Cebidae > Cebus > Cebus imitator. The sequence continues at coordinate 1,688,316 of NW_016107594.1, forward strand.
TTTGGCCTTTTTGCTGCATTTCTTTTCTGAAGGTGATTGAGATTGTCTGTAGTAGAGCCAGTTAGTCATCAGTTTGTTCATCATCATCAGCTTGTTCATGTTGTCGCTGACACAGATGCCTGCCTGGAGATGTACCACGTGATAAGTGGCAGTTCTCATGAAACCCTCACTCCTGTTAGTGTTGTCTAAAGCCCATCTGCTGAGCGTCTGACCTAGAGCTTCTCCCTGTAAACCTGAGAACCGCAACGTGATTTGGTTTTAAATAAGCCTGTTCATTGATTGTTTTTAAATATTAACATTGACTTGAAGAAATGCAGGAGAGTTTTTTCTGGTCTGTCTGACTTTGGATGGTGTGTGCTGGTATAGACAGAGCTCTCCCAGAAGATAGCCCTCAGCCAATATGGCTGCTGATGTGACCCAGCTGTGCAGGTGTGTCTTTGAACTTGAGATGTTCTGTGTACATAAAATGCATGTCGGATCTTAAAGCCTTGTTATGAAATAAAATAGATACCATGTTAGTTATTTTTATAGTGAATACTGTAATATCAATATCACTTTTTGGATGCATTTTGGTGAATGGAATATATTATAAAAATTAATCACTGTCAATTAATTACAAGTTAATTAATTGAACTTTTTAGTTTTTTAATTTGGCTTCTCTTAAATTTAAAATGTCGTAGGTGGCTCTCATTCTGTTTCTGTTGAACAGGATTACTCAAGAGCAATGCACAGAGACTGGAAAGAGATTTTGGTGTGTACAATTCTATAGAATTTGATATAGAAATTACTTGTATAATATTTACCAGGTCAATTATGCAGCAGTCTAATCAAATGTTTTATTTTTAATAAAACATTATAAGTGTCTTGGATGCCTCCTTTTAGAATTTTAGGGAATCTTGAATGTATTTTCCCACCCACAGAAACACTGACATTAAAACATGTGTTTATCCCGCTCGGAAGTTTAGAGATCACTCCCTGTCCCGATGCTGCGTTCCTCCCATAGACCCCCAGGTGTCCGGGAGCACAGGCGGTGGTCTGTCCTCACCAGAGATACACGTAATAAATCGATGGTCACTTTCCTGCCACCCACAACGACTATCCTGCCTCAGACACTCTGCACAGCTCTTACTCCTGCGTGGCACCCTAACATCTGGCCTACCTTGATGCAGTGGAGGTGGTGGTACACCCAAAGATGCAATCTCCTCCACTACATTTCCCTGCGTTGAAGCTGAGGCTTGTGGCTAATTCAGTTCAAGTATTCAGGACCAAGTGAAACTTGGGCCGAAGACTTGGGGGCCATAACACAGCCGAGCGGCTTCCTGTCTGTGCTGCTGCCCTGGGAGGCTCAGAGGGTCATGGCCTCTGCAGGAAGAGTGCCAAGTAACCCAGTGGAAAGGATACTGGTCAACACTTTAGAGAAGCCTCTTGAGTGGGAAGTAAGCTTGTGTTTGCTACGATCCAGGAAGCTGTGGGTTAATTTTGCCATGGGGTAGCCCAGTCTAGGCTGATATGGCAGGTAAACCTGCTGATGGGATCAGAAACCTTCTTCCCACCTGCTACTCCAATCCCCTTTTCCTTCCCTATCCCTTTTATGCTGTAGCCCTCATTGCCTACTAATACACAACAAATTTGGTTACTTATCATTTCTTAAATCATCTGTCTGCGTCCAGTGGAAAGTAAGCTTAATGAAGGCTAGAACCATCTCTGGCACATAGTTTACTCAATACATATTTATTTAATGAATAAATACATGCATAACGAGTTTAGCCAATGTCCATGCTTTTTCCTACAAATACTTTCCTGTCAACACCTTTTAATTCATCGTTATCTTTCTAAAGTACATATAAACTCAGTATAAGAAAACATTTCAAAATTCTTACAAGATTAAGGTCACTAAAGCAATGAAATGAAGTTAAAATGAAATTCTACCTTATAGTTGAATAGGGCCCTTGATCAATACTTAGGGCATCTGTTGACATTCTGTGAGCTTTTTTGCCCTTGGCATAATCTCAGGATGTATGGCACCCATGCAGTGGATAGCTAATTTTCAGTTGAACGTTATCAGTCATTGCGTATTACATGTAGGGAGCTAAGAACACATTAAAACACTCACTTGCTGTCTTTACTTTAAATTTCATTGCCATCTTTAGTTGGAATTAGGCCCTGAGCATTTCTATAATGTAGTTTTTAATTGAATTGCTTTTTTTTAAAATGTGAAAGTGTCCTATTATGATCGAATTGTCAGCAGCTATGAGCAACATGTTTAAACTACTGTTCTATAATTCTCACTCACAGTGGGATTGATCTTAATGGAGGCAAAGGAAAAAAATAATACCTAAAAATGTAAGGCTAAGCACTCAGAGGCTTTGCTCACAAGAACACATTTAAAGACATTCTTGGTAAAGGTCGCCAAATAGCCAGCAGTTCCTGGGAAAGGGAAAGCGGACTGTGCTTTTCCTGGGGCTCTGACCTAGTTCCTCTTGGGACTGTTGTCAGCTGCTCTGTGAAGCCGCGTGGAAATGCTGCTGGTTTACTAGTCTGCGGCTCAGCTCTTTCCCGTATATGACAAACCAGTCTAATTCCAGACACTGTATTTCAAACTGTGCTCATGTAATTATTCAATTAATTCATTTATTCAACATTCAATAAAAAAGTGACTTTGACAAGTTGCAAATTTAGGGTGTGGGAAGGTGGGGCCTCAACCCATGAAAACAAGAAGAATGATAGAGTCAGATACATTCAATTCACATATCCTGTGTGTGTGTGTGTGTGTGTGTGTGTGTGTGTGTGTGTGTGTGTGTATGCACATGTGTAGTACTATCCTATGCGTTTTTTACGCTGTGCATTCTTTTATTATTATTTTTTATTGTACTTTAGGTTCTGGGGTACATGTGCAGATCATGCAGGACTGTTGCATAGGTACACACATGGCAAGGTGCTTTGCTGCCTTCCTCCCCCCATCAGCTGTATCTAGTATTTCTCCACACATTATCCCTCCCAACCCCCTGCTGTCCTTCCCCGAGTGCCCCCCAAAACTGACTGTAGTGTGTGATGCTTCCCTCCCCGTGTCCACGTGTTCTAATTGTTCAACACCTGCCTATGAGTCTGGTGTTCTTAATGCCTTTTGGATTCTAAGTACTCACATGCAGAACACCAGTCCTTGCAGCTGTGTGCTGAGGACCCCAAAGAGAAGCTGGAGTGAGCTATGTCTTTATTTATCTATACCTATATGTGTATCTGCACATAATTCACACACACTATGACCATAGAAAATCAATGAAATTTCAGTGAAAAGGCCAATAATTTGCTGCAGATGAGGGACTGAATCAACACTCTGTGTGGGTCAGGTCAGTTTTGACCATTTGTGTGTATTGAAGGAGACCCTACTGCAGCAGTTGAGCCATGCCCAGAAGGGCCAGGTTGGGGCAGAGACAGACCTTGCAGGGGCAGAGCTAGGGCACTCCTGGATCATCTGGAGCTCTCGCATCTGCAGCGCAGGCTTTCAGGAGTGACTGTTGCAAGAGAGGCCAAAGCTTTTTGGTCCTGGGAACCTGGAAAGAATGAATATGAACTGCAGGAGGCTCTAGCACCAGACAATACTACCAGGGAGTTAGTCCATTTTTTGAAGAGGCTGCCATGGAATTTACCCTTTCCATCATTCTCTTTTGAAGCAGGTAACTTTCGTATTATATGAAGCCTTAGCTTTTTGTACCATCAAGTCTGAGATAAAGGAACTCTTATTATGGGTTTAATCATTCACTCCAGTTTATAATCATGTAAAAATGTGGCGTATCAGGTATCTGATGAATAAAGATGCTTAAGACTACACAAGCGTTTAAATGAAAATATCTGAATATTAAGCAATATTTTTTATCCAATATCAAATTCTGAGGCAGTCTGTTTTACACATGTATATACATATATAATCTTTTTTATAAAAAATCATGCAGGTGTTATGATAACCTTTTTGAACAGAGAATAAAGCTGCTGAAGTTGAGAAAAAGTAGAGAATTTGGCTAATGGTTCTCTCAAAGTCATTGGAGAGCTGGAATTCAAACCCAACTTTTTTCTACTCTTGAGAATATTCATGATCAGGGTGTATATATGCATACACACACATCATACTGTCAGCATGAGATATATACACATATATATCATATCATACATATATATATATATATATATATATATCCTGTGTATATACATACTGATTATCAATATAGATTTAAGATAGGCTGAACAAGGAAATGTGGCACATATACACCATGGAATACTAGGCAGCCATAAAAAAACGACAAGTTTGTGTCCTTTGTAGGGACATAGATTAATCTGGAAACCATCATTCTCAGCAAACGGACAAAAGAACAAAAAATCAAACACCGCATGTTCTCACTCATAAGCAGATGTTGAGCAATGAGAACACATGGACACAAGGAGGGGAGCATCACACACTGGGGTCTGTTGTTAGGGGGTGCTCGATGAGGGACAGTGGGGGGTGGGGAGGGAAAACATGGGGAGAAATTCCAGATACAGATGACAGGGGATGGAGGCAGCAATGCACCTTGCCGTGTAGGTATCTATGCAACATCCCTGCATGACCTGCACATGTACCTCGGAACCTAAAGTACTACAAAAGAATAATTATTATAGATATATGTTTTTTTAATTTGTTGTTAGAAAATGTTGCTATTACTGATTTTGTGCTGCCTGACTCACAGTCATGGCTACTCTGTAAAATGATTGTTACCTCATGTTCAGAGATAGAATCCACTTTATAGACCTGTCTGGAGCTCAAAACCAAGGGCAGGATCCGGTAACTTAATTTTCTGACCTGCTGAGTCAACAGACAATATCAAAGAGTAAAAAGTTTAGAATACAAATATTTTTGTTTGCTGACTCTACACCTGTTAAAGTTGTTGGGGAATTTGTCATTTGTTTTTAAAGTAAATTAGTGACTTCAGCACTCAGCACTTTGCTGTAACCTTCAGACTGCAGAGTTGAGGGCGCTGGTTCTCGGGATAGATTCCTTCCTGATATGAAGCAGGATATGAATGCAGGCTGCACAGAACTGCTGCAGGAGAAAAATCATCTTCCTTCTGTTGTCCTGGACGAATTAAATCAAAAATATCTACTTCCAATATCTTGTCTAAAATCTTTCAGATACGTTTTAGCAGAACATCATCAGAAAATGTCCTGAATATTGCAGTATTTAAGGTTTAAAAAAAAAAGTTTAAAAGGCCAAGAACAGGAGGCATTTGAGTAGACATGAGTTACATTAGATTAAATTCTTTTGGGCCTGGGAGTCAGCATCCTGTGATAAGCTGACATTTCAGCGACCATAAGCCTCCCCATTGTCGCTGAGTTTTCAAAGAATTCTGCCCCTCAAATGACAGATTTGATATTTGTCTGAAACTGACCAAGGACTTTCTTAAATGTATTATGACAGAATCAGGAAGAACATTCTCCAGGGGGGTTAACCTTATGAATTTACCAACGTCAAGTTTGTCTTGTGAGGAAAAACAAAGCAAAAATTCTACATATTGGATTAAAATTAGAAAAAGCTAAGGTCATGATTTCTCTAATCTTCCTTATAATGTGTAAATTATAACATATCTAAAAACAAAACATTACAGAAGGGCAAGGGGCGTTAGTCCTAAATTGCAAAAGAGAGAATAAATCATCTAACACAGAAGAAGAAATCCAAGTCGTTTACATGATTTGGTGTTGTTGTGTTTTCTTATTTCTTATTCTTTCAATGACATTATTTCAGAAGCGAGTGAAGGAGAGGTAAAACTTGCTAAAATCAGAAGACTGACTTTGGATCCTCCATATCTGAAACAGTAATCCCTTAGCTATTGCGGAGCTCCCAGCCCCCAACACCATAGGATTCTAGAGTTCCCCCTTTCTCTATTAGAAGCCCTAACAGCAAGTCTGCTGGGAAAATGCTGTACATTATTAGGAAAGATAGTGGCTTTTCACAAGATGACAGGCAATTGCAATTTGAATTTTTGGATTCAATTCAAAAGATGTGCAGAGTGAGTAATTCTCCGTTCACTTTAAGCTCACAGGCTTCTGGACCCAGAAACTGCTGTCCTAAGCAAAAACTTCCACTTATCATTGGCCCAGTTTGCTTTTTTCCTCTGGCATTTGGTGTGATAACTCCCTCATTAGGTTCCCATCGCTTTTACAAATTTAACATTTTATTTGGAAACTCTTTTAAAATGAGCCGAGGGACTTCAGAAGGTCTACCTACATTTGGGCTGAAATTTTTCTTTTCTTTTCTTTCTCTTTTTTTTTTTTTTTTTTTTTTTTTTTTTTTTTTTTTTTTTGAGTTGGAGTCTTGCTCTGTCCCCCCCAGGCTGGAGTGCAATGGAGCGATCTCGGCTCACCGCAACCTCCTCCTCCCAGGTTCAAGCGATTCTCCTGCCTCAGCCTCCCGAGTAGCTGGGATTACAGGCACGCACCACCACGCCCAGCTAATTTTTTGTATTTTTAGTAAAGACGGGGTTTCACCATGTTGGCCAGGATGGTCTCTATCTCTTGACTTCGTGATCCGCCCACCTCAGCCTCCAAAGTGCTGGGATTACAGGCGTAAGCCATAAAATGTACTTTTATAAAATTAAGAAACTCTCTACATACCCGTAATTTTTTACATGTGTTTCCTGGTTACTGCAGGGTGACAGGCTGACTGCAGCATGGAGACCTTTTGTTTGGACAGTGTCGGAGCAGAAAGGTAACTGCACTGCTGGTGAAAATGTTCACCCACCGACAGACCTGAGCAGGGTCATTGTCAGGGCCCCAGATGGACTGCAGTGTTGGCTAGGTCTGCCCATATCCCCTGTCTTTCCTTCCGTAGCTGTTCAAGTAAAGCTCTTTATCATGGAAGTTTGGAAGAACACCAAAGTGTTGCATTGAGTTAACCGCAGGGAGAAAAAGAAAACAACACAAAAAGAATGCCCAAGAATCCGTACATGCGTGCATGCACATAGATGTATACAGTCAGACTTGTAGGCAGCATAGAGAGGCCCTTGAGTCTACTGCGGGGTCCCTTAAAAGGCGGTATTCGCTGGTTAACAGTAGATGTATAGTTCTTAGCCCAGAGCCATCTCTGGCCTCATCTGCCTTTGCATCATTCTGTAATCACAGGCTGCATGGATTGGGACTTTTCAGGACTGTGCTGTTCAGAGTTCAGTCCTGTGTTGCTGGAGTGATTTCAGAGAACACTCTGGGACCTTAGCAGTTCCGCCTTCAGAGATACCACTTTCTCTCCTTCATTTTTTGTGTAAATGGAGGCTTTCTAACATATGTGTTTAAATCTCTGAGGCTCTTTTTTTTTTTTTTTTTTTACAACTTATGTTTTTACTTTTGTTATTTTTTGGCACCATACTCTAAATGTAAGACTGGTGGTTTTATTTATGCATTCCCTTGCAACTCCCTAGAACAACGGTATGGAAGTTCGTGAGGGAGAAAAATAAAATAGTCTCCCAGTGTGAATGGCAATTTCAACACCCTTTTCCGTCGTGAAAATGATGGACATCCTTATCACCATGGAAACTGTATATTTTAAGCTCTTACTACCTGCCAGGTGATGCTATTCGCTATGTATATTCTTTGATTTGATCCTTCAACAATTCTATAATATACCCATTTTTTATCCATTTTATAGTTGATGAGACCAAGGCTCAGAAAGTTAAGCAGCATTTGGAGACAAAAGCATAGTGAATCTGCTGCTGCTGTGTGCAGGTCACAGAGTAGTTGGCTGAACAGGTGCAGGGAAGGCGGGAGGAGCTGAGTGGTGGAGGAATGCTGCCAGAATCTTGAATCATGAGGCATTCATTGGGTAAACGTTTCATTTGGTAAAAGATGCTAACATACAAAGAGGGCAAAGAAAGTACAATTAATTGCATGCCTACCATTTTCCTTCAGTATGCTAGACGCTATATAATCTCATTTAATCTTCACTGCACACCCAGGTAGTGATAGTATATGCCCCTTTTTACACACATAGAAACCAAGTATTAGAAAAAGTAAGTAATTTCCCCCGAGTCAGAAAGCCAGTGAGCAGAAGTCTGGATTAGCCCAGATTTCGTGGATTCTAAAGTGCATGCTCACGTTACCACATTTTGTCTTCTTATGTAAGTCATGAAACAATAATGAAAATAAATGAATGACAGTTTAGACAACGGTATTAGGAAGTAAAAGAAATGAGTATTCACTGTCTTTTTTTTTTTTTTTTTTTTTTTTCAGAAAAATCTCCATGCCTGAACTGTTTCTCAGCATAACTAAAACTGGAATAAATGGAAAAGAAGGATGTTCTAAGTGAGCAAGATGTGGGGACAATTAGGGATTTAAAGTGGACTTCCCAGTACTATCATAAGGGAAGTGTCTGGGAGAGTCTCTCAGGAAGAGGTTCTAGTTTTATGGTGGGGGAAAAAGCAAATAAGGTCTCATAAGGAAAATGGATTTTGTGTGTGTTTATTTAAGTGGACTGCATTGGTTTATTCTGAACCCAGGAAAGTGAGGGTATTTTTTTGGGGGGAGGGTGGTTTTGAAGAACAATTTGACTGATATATGCCATGCCTTTATTGAAAATGTACTTGTGTGTTTACAAAGAGGCTCATCATGGCACAAGTTGTAGTGAACAGCTTTGAAGGCTGCAAGGAGCACAGTGGAAGAGGATTGCTGGGGCTTAGGAATGGTGAATTAGAGCTGAGTGGTCTCATGCAAGGGTTTAGAAAGCAGCTTAAGGTAAATGATAGGAGCTGAGGTGTGATTTCCAGGTTTTGTGACTGAACCAGGTGTTGAAAATGGGAGGAAGTGAGTCTAGGTCCTTCATGTAATTCAGTAGAGATTATAAGGATAGAGGTGGCAAAAGTAACAGAACAAAGATGCTTGAAGAGGGAAGGAATTAGACGTTGTGTGTGTGTTTGTTTATATGTGTGTGTGTCTGTTTATGTGTGTGTGTTTATATGTGTTTGCCTGTTTGTGTGTGTGTTTATGTGTATGTGTTTGTGTGTGTGTGTGTGTTTGTGTGTATGTGTATGTGTGTGTGTGTGTGTTGAGATAAATAAGACTTATGTATGTTTATGGGCTGAAAGAAAGAATCCAGTGGTAGCAGAGATTGACAAAAAAGAAGAACTCATGGAAATGATGCCTAAAAGGAAGAATAAAAAATAGATCTGTCGCATGCATCCATATTTGTTTTTAATTCAGATAGATTCCTTGTTTTGAGTCAAAGAGAATTCATTTGTATTCTTACCTCTTTGAAAATTGTAAAGCAGTTTTAACATTTTTTCTATATTGTACCCCAGCCTCTAATACTGGTTCTGATCCACAGTTGGTTCTCAGTGCCTTCCTGGATGAGAATAAATGAATGGGTGAACCAGATTGATGACTCAGCCTTAGGGATGAGAGGAGACACTTTTTCATGATGTTCTCTTTTTATTAGTAATGACTGCAATTCTATCCCTTTCTGACAAAGGACACCAGAAGAGATAAATATTGCTGAATAGAAAGAAACTTAAGTGGGTACTACAGAGATGAGAACTTTTATTTGCCATAGAAAGTGGAAAATTAATAACCACCAATACGTAGAAACGGGGTATTTCACTACCTTCACTTATTTGAACCTTTCTTAGAGAGGGTATTGAGTTCCCAGTCCTTAAGGCCAAATCCATTGACTGATCGACTTTCTCAACTCTTTGTGGTTGACCTCGCAGCTAGGTAACCACCCTAAAACTCAAGCACAGGAGCTAGACAACTTCCAACATGTAACAACATGTGTGTGATGCATGTTGCACATTTTATGTCACATGACCCTGAAAAGAATGACAAACCTGGTTTGGAAAATTAAATTTTATAGAAAAACAATAGTGAAGACCAACAGTATTACAAGATGTATTATTTCTCAGTGTGATGCTTTATGAAGATCTTGTTCCAGATTACTTGCATTTTGTTCTAATGCCATTACCTCTGAAGCACATTGTATTTATTGTGATATAATTAGATTCTATTCAAAGGATGTATATAGAATTGTGTTGAAATTAGCTTTATTCTAAAGCTGCAAAACACCTTATTCTCATTTAGAAGGGTTTTTTTTTTTTTTTTTGAGACGGAGTTTCACTCATGTTACCCAGGCTGGAGTGCAATGGCGCGATCTCGGCTCATCGCAACCTCTGCCTCCTGGGTTCAGGCAATTCTCCTGCCTCAGCCTCCTGAGTAGCTGGGATTACAGGCATGCACCACCATGCCCAGCTAATTTTTTGTATTTTTAGTAGAGACGGGGTTTCACCATGTTGACCAGGATAGTCTCGATCTCTCGACCTCATGATCCACCCGCCTCGGCCTCCCAAAGTGCTGGGATTACAGGCTTGAGCCACTGCGCCCGGCCGACTACAAGGGTTTTATATGAAATCTGATTAGTAAAAGATCATCTTAATTTAGGCTTTGTTGCTGAGATATTTTATTTAACAAGAACTTTAAGTGAGTATTCTGTGTTCCTGGACAAAAATTATATGAACACATAGGAATCACTCCTTAGAAAGTTCATTTCCATCTGATTCACAAATTCTCAAAAATAAGAATATATCATGTTCAAACAAAAATTAATTTCACCTTCAAATTATGCTGTTTTTCTCCCAAAATTTCAGCTGATGAAGCCCCATGGATAGACATCGTCACATCGTAGTGTAATAGAACATCGTCTGAACAACACATAGGGCAAACATAAGCCACCCACAGCATTTTTAATCATGCTAAAACTAATGTTCATATTTACCCAGACTTTGACAACTGCATTGAATTTTTTTTTCAAGTATTCACCTTATGTTGAATGTTCTTTCTCAGTTCCAAGGGCTAAAATTCACTATCTCAAACAAAGAACATCTGTTAAAGTTTTATACTTGAATTCCTGTGTTACAGATAGCTTATCTCTAAAATAAGTTGTTCAATCTGGGTGTTACTAGCATCATTCCTCACTGAGTTATCCTCTGACTTTCTGTTTTGAGATTTGAACACACCAGGAACCACATGCCATTCAAAGGGAATCTAAATCTTTCTTAATTGGCATGAATTATTACAACCTCTTCTAATGAGAGATGCTTTATTTAGCATTTATTTAGACATCGTCCACATGTGGTGTGCTTCATTCTTATAATAACGGTGTGAGGTAAGCATTCTTCCTTTACCCGTTTTATAAATGTGTCAATTGAGGCAAATTAAAATAAGTGTTTCAGTATCACCCATTTTAAAAGATGGGGCTTAGACTGTAATCTAGTTTTCTGATTTCCAGTTCTCTGTACTACAAAAGGAATTTATCTTCTTCCAAGCTAGTTGATTCATTCACTCTGCATTTACTTATTGAGCATATATAATGGTAAACGTGACAGAAATGAATGAAGAGCTCATTACAGCACAGAGTGCAGAGAGGGGAGGGTACAGTCATGCTTCTTTTTGTAGTACATAATTAAAGAGCACACACATTTATGAATGATGCATCACTTAATTTAAAAAAAGATGGGGTGGAAAAATATTTTTCAAACATTTTCTCTCTGCTCATCCCTTTGAACTGACCCACTGGCTTACACATCTAAATGGCTTTTGTTGTTAGGGTGTTTCTCCTGCAATTATGTATAAAATTGAGGCCACTGGAAGCTTTAAAATTGCAGGATGGCTTTGCAGGAATCCTCTTCCTGAGACACACACCTCCATTAAATATATCAAGAATGCCAGGTCACAAGACAGCATCAGAGTACAACCCAGAAGAAGTACCTCCTAAATTGTAGGGGAAAAATTCACGCAATGTTCTTTTTATTTTCTCAGATGATTACATATGATTGAGTGAGTGACTCTTTGGGGAAGCCTGTATTGGTTGACTTATGTACACACTTAAACATCTTAGTAAAGACTTTTAAGATACCTTTAATTTTAAATGATCAAATTACATGATACCAACATAAGAAAAGTTATCCTTCTAGGGCATGCATTATCAATCCTTAAGAAAGGATTTGAACATTCTCAGTTTTCTTTTATAATCATGGGCTCCCGTATAATTAAGCTTATGGGTATTGCTTCAAGAGTTCTTACATTTTATTTGGGGATCATCCGGTTTGCACTTTTCTTTGCTGTTTTCACTCTATGTCTGGATTAGAGCCATAAGCAGCCACTAGGCCACGTCTGGAAGCTCCACAGGGAAATCCAGGCTGGTCCTATTTCTGGGGTGTTTGCTTTGCAGACAAATGTGGTGACCCCAACACAGCGGTATCCCCAGGGCCTGCTCGCTGTCAAGAGCTAGCAGGGAAAGTGGTTCGCTTTTTATTATTATGGTTTTTAAGACTTTCATCTCAGTGGTCCCATTTTGAAGAGAAAAATAAACAAAACTGATCTCTGAGTCAGCCAACCTTCACCTATTATAGGACATCCAGGACCCTGGACGTATTTGAGAAACCATGCAACAACACTCTTGTGATAACATAAAACATAAAACGACACTGTGATTATAGGAATAAAACACATCACACATTATGGCCATGAATTATTATCATTTACTATGTTTCTGACCACCTTGGGTTTTTGGTAAAGAAATATTTTGTCCTTCTTTTAATCATGGATATTTTTAAGAATGATACATTTAAGTTACTAAAACAAAAATGCTTGTATAAAAGTGTTTTCTGTTTGTTTGTTTGTTTGTTTTTGAGGCGGTCTTGCTCTATTGCCAGGCACCAGGCTGGAGTGCAGTGGCCCAATCTCGGCTCACTGCCACCTCCACCTCCCAGATTCAAGCAATTGTACTGCCTTCAGCCTCCCAAGTAGCTGGGACTACAGGTGTGCGCCACGAAGCCCAGATAATTTTTGTATTTTTTAGTAGAGATGGGGTTTCACCGTGTATAAAGGTTTTACTCTTATTATTCATAGTTTAGATTTCAACATTTAAAATTTTTAAATAGGTTCCATTGCAAAAACAAATGAATAAACAAACATACATACAGACACACATATAAAAACTTCTAACTAAACTCACATAATAGGACTATTTAGAAAAATAAAACTACATGACTTGAACAAATTAAAATATGGATGCAACTCATGATACCTTATACAACCTTTTAATTTTACAGGGACTGCCTAGTTGTTGAATGTTTTCTGTTTTATAACACATGCTGCTATTGGTTTCTTTTTTTTTTTTTTCCTGTCTCTCCCAAAGAAATGTATTCCTAGTTATTTAAAAGTTTCTTGCTTACACTGATACTAGTAGAGACATTATTTTCACTTCAAATTTCAGAAAATAGGAAAAACAGCACAAAAATACAAGATGTTCAAATGGCAAGAAGGAACAACAGTCTCTAGCTACTCTAGTTTATTTATTTATTTATTTATTTGACTTATTTGTTTGTTTTGGTTTTCTGTATCATCCACATACAACCAAACAATGCAGGAAATTGCTTGTGTGGCAAATATTATATCAGGTAATAACAGAATTGATATTAAAAATTACACATATTGATACCCTGGGAGGAAACTCTTAGGGAACAGGACAGCTCTGCCTGAGTTAAGGAGAGGAAGGAGGTGGTAAAGACACAGTTTGTGTTCCTTGTGGCTGTCCGCCCCAGCAACTTCCCAGCACATCCTGCCTCTCTTCCTCCCAAATTCTTTCCAAAGCTGTCAGGTCATCGTGTCTCCTCTGCAATTGCATCCATCCAAGCTCTTGTTAGTCCAAAGCTCAACTACTTACATGCCTTTCTCAACATCTTTGCTGCTATGGTCTCTGCTTCTAGCCTACCAGTATAATGTTGTATTATTAAATATTTCATTCCTTATCACCCCAATCCCAGTTCAAAACGTTCAGTGTCTTCCCCATGTCTCCGTAGTATCCTCTTCAATCTGTGGTTTTTTCTGGGGGAGGGCAGTGGGGACAGAGTCTTACTCTGTCACCCAAGCTGGAGTGCAGTGACATAGTCTCGGCTCACTCTAACTTCCACCTCCCGGGTTCAAGCGATTCTCCTGCCTCGCCTTTCTGAGTAGCTGGGATGACAGGCAGGAGCTATCACGCCAGGCTAATTTTGGTATTTTTAGTAGAGACAGGGTTGCACCATGTTGGTAAGGCTGGTCTCAAACTCTTGGCTTCATGAACTACCCGCCTCAGCCTCCCAAAGTTCTGGGATTACACGTGTGAGCTACCACACCTGGCCTTCAATCTGTCTTTTAACCTTCAGAACAATATGTCCCAAACACACTACCAAGTATTCTTCACCTTCATTTCCCTGCTAAGCTTTTGCTGCCTGGCAGCCTTGTTCATGCATTACTCCATGTGCAGTGTTAAGTCAGCATCTCACATCATTCGTCTTGCTGGAGAGGGAAGCTCCACGCTGCACTGTGTCTAGGAGCCAGCATTTCCTCTCTATCTCTACATGCATCTGAAGTGTGATCACTACTTCCAGGTGTGTGTCCCCAGACACAGACTCTTCCGCTGAGCTACACAAGCACAGCACAGTACTTGATTAATATTTCCGTCTGGGTGTCTGTAAGAATCTCCCAGTGAAGCTATTTAATCCTGAAAGTGAGATTCCTCCACCCCGCATGGTTGCTCCAGCCTTAATCCAGGCATCACCTTCCATGCCTCCCTCTACCTCACTTCCCACAGCAAATCCACACACCTGTCTGCCCAGCCTCGTCACCATAGCTCTCAAAACCAAACATGACCCTGCCCTTCCCCTATTACCCTTGAGTCCAGCTCACAGTCAGCTCTGGACTGGGTTACTGCAGTTGGCTGCTGGTTCTTCTCATTCCCTACCACCTGCCCCAATAGATCACCCCTGATTTACAAAGAGTCACCTTGCCCAGGTTACGAGGGTAGCTACTGCAATCAGGCTGACACCCAGATTTGTCTCCAAAGAGTGTGCACCACACACGTGTGCATGGCTGTGTTCCCCCCATCAACACATACACAATACCCCAGGAGGCACCTTCTGATGGGGAAGCTTTCTCCACTCACACGGTGTCACTTCCACAGGGTGCTTCACACCAGGTCTCTCGTGCATTCTGTTGCTTTTTTTTTTTTTTCTTGTTCTTTGCCTTTTTTTTTTCTTTTTGTGAGATGGAGTGTCACTTTGTCGCCCAGGCTGGAGTGCAGAGGTGTGATCCGCGCTCACTGCAACCTCCGCCTCCCGGGTTCAAGTGATTCTCCTGCCTCAGCCTCCCGAGTAGCTGGAATTACAGGTATGCATCACCATACCTGGGTAATTTTCGTATTTTTAGTAGAGACAGGGTTTCACCACATTGGCCAGGCTGGTCTTGAACTCCTGACCTCACATGATCCGCCCACCTTGTCCTCCCAAAATTCTGGGAAAATAGGTGTGATCCTCTGCACCTGGACTTTCTGTTACTTTTCTTTTAAAACTCCACTTTCTCCTCTCAATCATAGTTGGCTTAATTTGATTTTCAAACAGAGAAAAATGCATGCTGATATTCTGCCCCTTTTTTTCAATAAGATGTTTTTATATAAAGCAGAAAAGTCGTAATATGTAAAATTTCACTATATTCTTCTGAATTATGAGCTAACATAACATCTGTGTAACTTCTATTTAATATCTCAATTCATATTCTAGGAGATTGCACTAAAAATTGTATGCTTCTGTTGCCTATAAACAACCTGGCTTTCTAAAAATCATGTTAAATATAAAACTTAACTTTCATTATTCTCCTACATTTGTATTTACCTTATGGAAATTAAAAGTTGGTTTATTTAAATTGTGTAGGATAAATTATTTTTTCATGTAAATGTGATTTTTAAGCTTAATTAGCAAAGTATGTAAATATATGTAAATTATACTTTAAATATTTACATAATGTGAAACTTCAAATTTTCTGTTTACTTGTTAATATAAACCTGCAAACAGTCGATATGGCTTGAATAATTTATAGTTGGAGATCTTAGGCATACGTGCCTTTGATTTAGTTATGCAGTTAAAATAATCAAAACAGAACTTGTCGGAACTATGCAACAGCCAGCAAGTCACAAGAGTGTCCACAGCATTCCTCAGTGGTCTTTACTTCGACCCACAGTATGTGCGAGATACTCCCCACACAGAGAGAGGAATGATAGGAAGAGAAATAAAGGATACAGTGAAATAAATGCAGAGAAAACTTGTGTTTTGGAAAGTCCAGGTGTAATTATTTAAATTCCACTTATAATGATTATTCAACCAGCAGAGTGCTTTGATCAAATTAAAAATATTGATCTATTAAAATGGATTACATGAAACAATACAATAAAAGGAAAAAAGTTATATTTAAGGAAAATATGGAAGTTAAAAGTTGTCAAAAATACGTTTAAAAATCACATTAAGGAAAAATATTCAGAAGAAAAACTAATGAATTCTGTTTGGAAATGATTTAATACATTCTATATTCAAGTCATTCTCACAATTGCTTAAGATGTTATGCTAATCATTGGCAATGTGAAGAAAGAGAATTACATTTCTTTAAAATAATTTTCCCAAATCCTTCTATTGATTTATTTAATATACTTACTGAAACTTAAAGGCTATATGCTTAATTATCATTTTACCAAAGATAAGAGTGTCATAATCTGGCCGTAATAGAATGTGATAGTAGGTGAAGCAAAGGCGAAGCGCAGCGCCTTACCTTGGAGAGCACGGCAGCTCCGGTGGCTGAGGTGTCACGTCCCGATTCTCTGGGAGCATCAGACACAGATGAGGCAGAAGCCAAGACATGTGTCCCTCAGGTTTCACATACTCAGTTGACTGGAACAAATTAATGGATTTCTTGCATGTTTCTCTTCCTTTTCTAGAATGACCTTACATAGTTATTAATAAATGTCTAAATTTCAATGGATTTTGAAATTGTCCTCTTCAGTGGAATTTACATAGTGTTCTCTTAAGGAGAAAGTATTTCTCTCAGGACAATCTGAATTATGTCACTCTTAAGCTTCTAAGGATGAGTAGCAATGAAATAAAATCGCCCCCTTCCCAGAAATATATGCTAAATATTATTATGTAAAGGTAGCCTCACTTTTTAGATGCATAAAATGTCTTAGCAGAGTTACATAAGACCCTTTTCCTCAATGGCATCTTTAAATAGAGAACTGCAAGCATGAAATATTTAAAAATCAATGCAGTACTTACAATGCAGTCTAATTTTGTTAAAATTCTCTTATTTGTTTCTCCCTTGCTAAGTAATCCATTTTGAGAATAAGGCCTCTTCCAGTATTTTACCAACCTTGTGACTACAAGTTAAAGTATAAAAAGTTGAATACAGGATACATTTATACACGCCAGCACACCAAGAGAGGCCTATGCCTTTGTCAGCTTTCCTAAACATTTACAGATATGAGGGAGTGAGCATTGAGAACTTGCTATGGAGTTCTTTCTCAGAATTGTTTTCTTGCTGCTTTGCGTGTTGCGTACATCCTGCACTTGTACTGCTGATGGACAGAAAGCAGTGATGGCCCATGTTTGCATTACTGAATGCCAGCTTTAACATAATTATCTTCCAGCAATGCAACGTGTAAGTAAATACTTTTTGAAAAACCTTCTGTTTGTTGTTTTGCTGACGTGGAGCAAAAGTGCAAATAATAACTTGAGTAACAGAAAATTGAGAAGTCCATCAAAATTAATTTGTTTTATATTTACTCCTTTTCTTCCATGGATATTTGAAATTGAATGATGGAATCATTCTAACTTCAGCAAAATATTTATTTAATAAAATTGCAAATTTTATTAATTTTTTTTCTTCTTTCTAATTTGCATCCTCATGATTCATTCTTAAGATTGCTCTTGGCTGGGTGTGGTGGCTCACCCTGTAATCCCAGCACTTTGGGAGGCTGAGGCAGTCAGATCACTTGAGGTCAGGGGTTGAGACCAGCCTGGCCAACATGGTGAAAACCCATCTCTACTAAAAATACAAAATTTAGTCAGATGTGATGGCTCACATTTATAGTCCCAGCTACTTGGGAGGCTGAGGCAGAAGAACCGCTTGAACCCAGAAGGGGGAGGTTGTAGTGAGTCAAGATTATGCCACTGCACTCCAGCCTGGGTGACAAAGCAAGACTCCATCTCAATAAATAAATAAATAAATAAATAATAAAAGATAAAAAAGACTGTTCCTTGCTCCTTAGTAATAATGTAGGCAGTATCTATTAGCAAAATAGTTATGACATTCCTTTGCCAAATATTTATATTTCTTCATTCTACTTGAAGAATATGTTCTTTCACCACCCATCAATGAATTATAAGAAATTATAACCCACTATTTAATTTTTATATCTGTTGGTTTAATATTTAAAAGTTATTTAAAGCTCTACTAGAACCTACTAGATATAAAATTAGGAAATTGATGTGCTTTCTTCAATTTTTAATATAATTATCAAGTTCAGGGACCTTCATTTAGAATTCTAGGAATTCATGTATCAGACTTGAAATTTAAGTCTACACTCCTTAAGATTTTTCTTTGTGTTGTAAAAGAAACGTAATGCAAGACCAGAATAGGTGGACAAAGCTTTCTATGAAGCAGTAGGCGTTATTTCTAGCTCTCTGTTTGTTTTATATTTTAAAACCTTTCCATTTTTGTTCTTAGAAAAATTAAACACATCCAATCAAGACCTGGGTGTTAATTAAAAGGAGAAATATTGGAAAATCTGACACTTTGTAATTTATTTTTAAGGCATGTTAGAAAATGACTCATTTTCAGTGTTTTTCTTTATAAATGATATTACTTAGTTGCTTTAGGTTTCCTTCATTAGAATGTAAACTGTTTGACAACAGGGTTTAAGTGATAACTTCTCAAAAACAAGCCAAAAATATTTTTCAAGACAATCGGGTACTGTAGTCAAAAGTAGAGGTTACGCTCAAAACAGTATCAAGCCAATTAAGATTATATTCTATTAAAGATGAGCTTCCAGAGTGAAACAAAGCAACAGCTATATTCAAGTGTAAATGAAGTTTTGCTCCTTCTAAAATCTCCGTGTCCTCTGGCAAATCAGTGTCAAATACAATTCCTTCATAAATGAGGCTAGCAGAGGAGTAGGGTTCATGTTATAGTCACGTTCTATCTGAAACTCCACAAAGTATTCAACAGCAGTACATGTAATATTCTTCTAATAAAAGAGTTTAAAAAGTAGAGTGAGTGACATTATTGCCCTTAACAAAAATAGCCCCCAACCTAATGATCGATGTTGTGCCAGTAATAATTACAATAATCTTGAGGTAGCTTTCTCCGCTGAGCACATTCTATATGTTAAGAGCTTAACTAAGCTCATTAAAAAACATTTCTTCCTTTATTGCTTATAGTAGTACACATAATATTATTATCCCAGTTTAACCTTTGAGAGAGTAGGTATAATAACTAAATAATGAAAATCAGAATCCAAATTGTATTAAATCACAATGCTGTAAGTCTTGAATATGTGAAATGTGTCCCTTCTTTATATGGTTCGTTACCTTTTTAAAAAACTATGAAGAAGACATAGGAAATGACTAAAAAATAAGTAATGCCACAGAAAGCTGACTATGTGGTATTTACTAATTTCCTTGTCAGAGAACCTTTGAAAATATCTTCTTAATAAAAGCCCATGCTTTCTCCCATATCAAGCTCTCTTCCTTCTTCTGTCTAATCAGTGAAACTCTGAGAAACATCTCCAATTTGGCAGGCACCCTACTAATTCCTGGAGAAAATGTGCTGAGCCAGATGGACATGACCCGTGTCCTTATGGAACTTATAGGTAATAGAAAAGGCAGGCAGCCAAGCAGATTGTCACCATAAAGAGCGGGGAAAGCTATGCCAGCAATGTCTTGTCAAGCACTGCCATCCCTGGGAGGACTGTATTGAGTTTCCCGAGTCCTACCTAGTACTGTCTGTCAGAAGCTCTGGTCAAAGACCAGGAAATCTTCTTCTCTACAAGAATAAGGTTTGAGACCCTCGGCAAGGAGATCTCTGGGCACCAAACGAGCACAGAGCAGGGCTGTGTGACCCTTCATGGAACTCGGAAAGACCTGGGGCAGGAGAGCGCTTTTTAGGTGAATGTAAAAATTAGTAGGAGGAGGAAGATTGTGGGTGCACAGTGGTGTTATAGAAACCAAGAGACCAGTGATTCCAGAGGGAGGGAGGAGTCCACACACTGAGTTCTGAATGTGTTTGGTCTTGGAGGGTGGGAGTTGAGGCTGTTGGAATAAATGGTGGTGGGATCTCACCTTAGAGAAGTCTCTGAAGAGCTGTGGGGTTGGGGAGTTTAATGCAGTGAATTGAGGAATGAGCTGAAGTTGACAACATGAAGACAATGAGTTTGGGTATTACTCTCAACCTGTTTGGCTGGGAAGGGTAGACAGAGTCAGAGTCCATGCAGGGGGCATAGTCTCAGGAAATGGTATTTATTTCGAAGGTTTGAGAGATTTACTTTTGCATCCTAACCAGTGACATGGGTTGAAAACAAAGAAGGATTTGGATAACCAGTGAAGGGAGGTAATGGGGGATGGATGAAGAGAGACGGAAGCTGTGAAAAACCAAGGAGGCTGGAGAGAAAACCCTAGAAAAGCTGTTACCGACAAAGCTAGTATCCCAAAATGTAAGTTGTTTCTCTCTTCTGCTCTGCAGAGCCAATGTGCAATACCAAACGTGAGCATCCGGTAGTGCAGGCTTTACTCAGCGGCCACGGGATTGAGGAGGAGGAGCTCGCATGGCTCACAGATCAACTTCTCAGCTTCTGAGAGCCAGGAAGGCACAGGGACCAGGCATCTTTAATGAACGGGTTGGGCATTAAAAGCAAGGGGAAGAAGATTCTTGTCTTTTCTGGGAATGGGCAGAGACCTCCTCAAAACCTCAGTGCTGCCATCCCTGGTCTGTCTCCTGGTTTCCTGCGGTCATTGTCATGGTGATTGTCAACGGTCATGATGCTGGGGGAATGTCGTTTATCACAGGAATGTTATTTTAATAAGGTAGACATTCTTCAGAGGTCAAGTGAGCTGCTCTCTTGGATGCCACCAGTCTTAACCTGTTTGGTCACAAGGGGGAGTTTTGACCTCAGGCGTCCTTTTTCCTAAAGATGAGCAGCATTAAATGGGGTAGAAATTCACCTAGGTCATGTAAGGTAGGCATTATTAAGCTAGGCAACTTATTTTATTTTTATTTATTTTAGTGTTTTATTCCCTTTGAGACAATATCAAAAAGAAAATATAGAAAGAAGATCGAGAGAAAGGCAGACACAGAAGAAAGGGTGCAGTTGAGAGATTGGGAGGCAGGATGCCAGGCAGAGAGGTGAGAAGAAGGAGCAAACACAAAATGAGAAAGTGAGAATGTGAGCCTCTCAAGGGAGAAACATTTAGGAACGAGAGAGAGACAGAAAGCAAGAGAGATCATGAAACCCAGTGTTGAAGTACAGAAATTATAGCCAGAGAAAGCCTCACATTGCTTTTTGACACCAAAAAGGATTAAAATAACAGGTTTAGGCTGGGTGCCGTGGCTCATGCCTGTAATCCCAGCACTTTGGGTAGCCAAGGCAGGCGGATCACAAGGTCAAGAGATCAAGACCATCCTGGCCAACATGGTGAAACCCTGTCTCTACTAAAAAATACAAAAATTAGCTGGGTGTGGTGGTGAGCGCCTGTATTCCCAGCTACTCGAGAGGCTGAGGCAGGAGAATTGCTTGAACCCAGGAGGCAGAGGTTGCAGTGAGCCAGGAGCGTGCCACTG
The DNA here is from genome assembly GCF_001604975.1 of Cebus imitator. Taxonomy (NCBI): domain Eukaryota; kingdom Metazoa; phylum Chordata; class Mammalia; order Primates; family Cebidae; genus Cebus; species Cebus imitator. Next base: position 1,710,015 of record NW_016107594.1, read on the forward strand.
CACCCCAGCCTGGCACCTGGTGACAGAGCGAGACTCTGTCTCAAAAATAAAAAAAATAAATAACAGGTTTAGATGCACGCGTGTTGGAAAGAAAACAGACAGAAGTTGGGTAGTTTCTACTTAATTTAACATGTGGAGAATTAAGAGCATCTGCTAAAAACGCAACAACACATATGCCTGTTAGATTGTGTTCCTTGAGAAGCGAATTCAGACTTGGAGGTTGACTTGGAGGTGGTTCCTGGTGACTGGTCCCTGGAGAATCACCTGCAGGAAGGAGAAGGAAGGACAGTGAGCAAGAGAAGGTGAACTGTGAAGCTATGGCAATGGTGAACTTACATGTTCCTTGGGAGCTCAGAGCTAGGGCAGCTGCTAGGTTGAGATGCCCTGAACTGAAGTGAGAAGAGTGAGGCTTTGTTCCATCCCCCCAATCTCCCATCACCCAGAGATTGAAAGTCAGTTTCTCCAGGAAGACAGGCTAAGCTTGGATATGCAGCTCTCATGGGCTAGGCCAAGGCAGTCACTGGGGAGAAACTTGATTCAGTGAAGTACGTATCATTATCCCCCTTTTGTATATGAGGAAACAAGTTCAGAGCAACCTCGTAATTTACCCAAACCACACAGCTGGTCAGTGGGTTTAACGAGCTTCAACCCTTGCCTGATTGTTACCAGCATTTACTTTCAGTTTACGCTCTTATGCCATGAGAGACGTGATGACATTTGACAAGGATGCTTGCAAAGTTTTCATCTCAGACTAAGAAATTCATTGCACAAGATCAGTCATTCAGTTGAAAAAGATGTAAGAATTAATTGGCCAGAAACTCAATAATACTTGACAACGTGATCTGTCTACTTGGGTACCTTAAGAAGTTCATGCTGCTTAAATACTTGATGAATGAATGAGAAAGAATGAAATCTCTTGGTGCATCAAGAAAAGCGTGGAGTCTGCATTATACTTTACTCAAGGTTAAGCTGCATTGGCAGAGGAGATTGAATTTAACTCTGTGGGCCCTATTTTAAGAGCTTGACAAATTGGGATTTGACCAGTCAGTTTTGTAATGAGTTGGAATTCCATGACAAGGTACGGTCAGAAGGAATTAGAGTGTAGCAATCGTAGTATCCCAAGAAGATATGATTTTGAAAGTGATTTAGAGTTGTGTCTGCTTATACTGAAATTTAATTTTCCTTTCAGATTTCAAGTTTGAGTATGGTAGAATTAGTGCTTAAATGAAAAGGCCCCTGAACTTGTGTCTGATGACTGTTTCTATGGCCTCAAGCAAATCACTCCCTCTTAAAGGTCTTATTACCTCTATTCATGAATATGTACCAGAAGAGTGATGCAATATTTTGTAGCTGTAAGGTTTTATTATTTGAGTAAATTACGTATAGGCATTTTTTGAAAAAAAAATTCAACTTAAATATAGCAATAACATCTACCTCATAGAATAACTATGAAGAAAAATGAGATTAAGTATGCTAAACAAATATGTTTGTTGATACATGGTTGCTTCTATTTTTTACTGAATTCAGGATACCAGTTTTATTAGTCCTTGTGTCTTTATTGAAGTTTTCATTTCAAGGTAATTGTAGATTCACTTGTACTTGTAAGAAATAATACAGAGCCCCCTTCCATCCTTACCTGATGGTAGCATCTTGCAAAAAAAACAACTAGAGTACAATAAGAAGACCCTCAGGAGACTGACATGGATACCTTGCGGACACAGACCTTTTCTCTGGCTGTCAGTAAGCCTCATGGTGCCTTTACAATAAACATAGTTACTCCGTTTAACTTCAGGAAGCCACACATCTTTCCTCCATATTTACAATTATGTCGTTTCCAGAATGTTTTATTAAAATGTTGGGATCATACTGAAGCGTTATCCTGGAATCACAGTGTTTAAACGGAGGGCTGGCTTTGTTCACTTAGCACAGTTCCCTTGAGAGTCCTGCAAGTTGTTGCCAGTGTCCATGGTTTGTTTCTTGCATTTTCTTCTCCCGGGCTTGCCCAGCTTATTAGGGCTACAAAGAATGGATTGGATAAAATCTATATTAGAAAACGGTTGGAGTGTCCATGGCGTTTTAACCTATCAGCAAACATGATTTCGGCCACCAAAAATCGTTTTCTAAATAATCAAAATCACCAAAATGTAAAATGATGGTTTTTTGGAGCTTCTTTAATTTAGCCTTTTTTTTCCCTTTGAGTTGTGAGATGCCATTCATTTTGGCCTGCTCCAAGAAGCTTCATTAAACTTTCTAACCAGATAAGGCTGTTCTCATTCTATGCATAGATACTGGGGAAGGAGCTCTGCCAGGTCCTGAAACCAGTCAGGTGACTTATTTCCGGCTGGGTTGAAGTCGCAGGCACGCTGCCATCCTCAGCAGAGTCTGTAATGGTGAAGCCTCCAAGACAGGTGGTATCTCAGTCTCAGGGTTGTCCAGCCAGTTGGACAACTAGTCTCTGGTTTATAAACACGTTCACTTCAATCGGCAACCTATTGCTTAGGAAATTTAACATTTATGGGTAGTTTCTGTAAGGAAAAATCTAAATTCCCTGTCCTGCACCTGCTGTGGTTGTATGGCTGTCTCCTTCTTTCTGCAGGTGCTTTCCTAATTACCAATATTTGTGGGTTTTTTTAAAATTATTTTTAAACTGAATGTATGTATTTGCATTAGACCATGCTTTTGTTCTTCTTCAAGATGGAACAGAGCTGTCTTGGGGACTGGAATTCTTGCTCAGCAGTACTTGAATGGAAATGCTATATAAAAGCCATATGTTTGGGTGGGGGCAAGAGAGCAGAGGGGCTGCTTTTTCTGTTATTGCTGACTGATGCCTCTATTGCTCGTGCTGTCACTAGTGGTCTTGCTAATGCTAGGCCATCAAATAAGAGGGCTTGGCAAACTCTTAGAGGCCCGTTTTTACCTTCTGTCTCCTACCAAGGTTTATGAAGGAATCGAGTTTCTAACGTCCTAAAAATCGTCCTTTTCTTTGAGGAAGTAAGGAAATATAAAGACAGGAATAAAATGTTAGAGGGTTAATGAAAGCTGTTTTAAATGATATAGCAATTACAACAAAATCACCTAAAGGGTTGAAGTGAAAATGGGATTAAAATTAGGAATTATAAAATTTAAATCTCATATTGGTTCAAATTTTAGCTTGTATCTGAGGTTGTAATTTTTTTTCTCTTTTAACAAACTAATATTTTTTGCCATTGTTTTTCCATAAAAGTTAAAAGATTTCTCCAATTGTTTGTCTTTTCACTTTTATTTACATTTTGTAGTAATGTATTGCTACTCTGCAGAGTAACACTAACTAAAAAATTAGGGGAAAATGTTCCAAATACATTTTAAAATTCTTTATATTTTGCTTACTTATTTCTTCTGCTCTTGTAAAACTAATTTAGACAGAAATTAAGACAAAACATAAAAAATATAGTAGTTCTACTCTTTCAAAAACAAATACTACTAACGATTTTCATCTACTGATCCATTTGATTTGCTAATTTTAAAGGATGTTTTTTTCTTCTCAGCTCATAATGAAGAGTGGCCTGTAATTTTGTTTGTTTTTCTCTCTTTCCTTTTTATTTTTTGTTATGCCTTTGACACACTTTGTTATCAAAATTATATTAACCTCCGAGAACTACTTGGCCAAACTTTGCCCCTTCTCTGTTTTCCTAAAGATTTCTTAAAATACTGGGTTTTGTTCTAGTTGTTCTTAAATGTTTGACAGGATTCACCAGTGAAACCATCTGGGCCTATCATTTTAACTTCAGAAAAGTTTATAATATGAAATATTAAATTATTCTTACAGATCTACTCAGATATTCTCTCTTGTGTTGGTTTTAATAGGTAGCAATTTTCTAGGACTTTGTCCATTTTACCTAAGTGATCATAATTTGGGGGAAAATTTATTCACAATGTTTCTTACAATCTCTTTAGTGTCCTTAGGATCTATAGAGATTTTGCGTCTTTTATTCCTAATGTAGTTAATATGTATCTCTTCCTTTTCTTAATAGGTCTAGCTAAATCTGTATCAATTAATCTTTCAAGCAAAATGCCTTTGGCTTTCCTAATTTCTGTATTTATCTGCCTTTTAAAATGTTACATATTTCTTTTTCCTATAAACTTCCTGAGGCAGGATCTTAAATAATTGACTTTATATGGCTTATCTGGTGTAATATGAGTGTTTAAGCTGCAAACTCCCCCATGAGCACTACTTTAACTGATTCCAACACATTTTGATTTATCTTAATTTTATAATTATCTGGTTTGAATTTTTTAACTTTATTTGTAATAATTTATTTGATCCATTGTGTATTCTACAGTGTTTTGCTTAGTTTCCAGATATTTGAGGTCTTTAAAAGATATTCTTGTTACCTTTTCCTAACTTGGTCACAGAAAATACTCTTTAGAATTTAAATATTTTGGACTTGTGTTTCATGGCTAGCATATTATCTATTTTAGTGAATATCTCCATTTGTCCTTGGAAAAAGTATGTATTCTGCAGCTGTTGGGTATAGTGTTCTGAGTCAGCTAGGTCAACATGATCACAGCATTGCTCAAAAGTTTTATGTCATCATTGATTTTCTAATATTGTGTTACAACTTGGTAGCTGAAAACAGTGGTGAATGCTAGTCCTCTCACACCGTTTATTGAATTCTGAGCTCAGGAGGGGCTTATCTTGCTGGCTGTGGCTCAGTTTGTGAAGAAGTTACGGTGAAGTCACTGGCTCAGGCTGCACCATCTTGACATAGGGTGAGAGGACCCACTGCCCAGATGGCCACTACATGTGGCTGGTTACAAGAAGCTGCAGTTCCTTTCTGGCGGTTGGTAGGGAATCCTCAGTTCTTTGTCATGTGGACCTCCCTGTAGGGCTACTTGAGTGTCCCCATGACAGGGTGGCTGGAGTCCCCAGAAGGTATAATGCAAGAGAACAGGGAAGAAGATGCAGAGCCATTTATCATAATCTATATTCAGAAATCAGTTCGTAGTTCACACAGTACCCCCTTATGTAACCTGACCAAACCTATTCAGTGTGGGAGGGAACCACACAGAGCTTGCCTGCCAGGAGAAGGAATCACTGGGCGCATCTGAAGACTGGCTACTACAGTGAGTGTCTGAGTCTGTTCCTGCTGCCATAACAGAATGTCACAGGCTGAGTCATTTACAAATAACAGAAGATTATTTCTCACCATTCTGGAGGCTGAGAAGTACAAGATCAAGACCTCAGTATATCTGGTGTCTGGAAACAGCCCAGTCTCTCTGCTTCCAAAGTGATGCATTTTTACTAAATTCTCCAAGGGGTGAACTTTGTGTTCTTCCGTGGCACAAGGGAGGCAAAGGTGAAAAGGGGACGAATGCTGTGTGAAGCCTGTTTTATAAGGGCATTAATTTGATTTGGGAGGGTGTAGCCCCTGTGTCCTAATCACCTCTTAAAGGACCAGCCTCTTAATACTGCCACATTAGGCCTAGGCCCAAATATGAGTTTTGTAAGTACACAAGCATGAAATCTATAGCAATATCTTGTCTGAATTTTTATCTAGCTGTCTGATCAAATACTTAGAGGGGGATATGGTAATTTAGCCCAGTACTATGCACCTTATATTAAAATAAAACATTATTTTTCTCTCCTATTGCAGAAATGAAAGAATAGCCTTCACTGAGGAAATGTCCATTTTCAGCGTCTGTTACCTCTTGTATTGCAGTGCCAATAAACTGATAAAATTTAGCTTCTGAACTCCAGAAAGGGTACAATAACTATGGCATCATACATAAATATGCAGTGCAGTTTTATCTTTTGGGGAAACCTGTGTGTTAGAGAGGACGGCTTTGATCAGTACCTTCTTTGGCAAGCAAGAAATTTGAAAACCAGAGACCTTAAAATACTTAAAGCCATACAATTAACAGGTAGCACGGCTAGAGTTCAATGCTCAGATTTCAGACACTTGTCTGAATATACTTTACACCTCACTGCCGACTAAGCAGAGAGAGGAGAGAGGGAGATTTAAAAATTCTGAATGAGTACAAGATACTATATTTAAATGTATTCTTAAACTGTTGGAAATACGTTACAATTAGAGAAAGGGTACATTATTTTTATAAAGTAGCTAGAATTATTTGCTCCTTTCTTCCTTTGTCAATGTCTTTGTAGATATGACTGAATATAATTGGGCATCCAGGATATAATAAAGCATCTATCTGTAAAAGTTATAAACTGTATTTAATTGTTAGATGAATTATCTCTGGTCTTCCCCCATATGTTTTACATTTGGAAAGTTGAGTGTGTTCTTGGAGAGAACACAAATTATGAATGATTGTACTCTAGACTACGTATGTCAATTTTTAAGACTTTTAAAAACTTGTTAAGACTTTAAAAACATCTTTTGAATAAATAAACATAAGGTGAGCAGTGTTCCAAAATTATTAATTCAGGATAGAAAGAATAATTATTGACGAGACTGCGTGGGTTTCATTTGGGGAATGCATAATCACTTTCCTGAACACCTTTTTATGCACCTGCCACAAATCATCCTGAAGCAGGGTGTGGTGCTCTCATGGAGAAGCTGGGGTAGCGCACACTAAGCTTCCAAATGTATTACTACTGCTCGCCGAGGTGAGGCGAACCCTGGACATCCTTGAGCATTCTCTGCATTACCTCCCTGACCTCGCGGCTGCTTTGAGTGCCTGGTGAATAATGAATGCACACTGCCTGCCTTTCTCCAGAGATATCCCCGTCCCCTGGATGAGTGCCCTTATAAATGAAAAGCTTACATTGCAATCACAGCTGCTATCATTACCTTCTCTTGTTCTCTGCCCTATAACGGTGGGCAGATGGAGGATCGCCCCTGCCTGATTTATTTTATCTTATTCTGACTGTTTTTAAAAGCAGGTTAGCTTTTTCAGACAGGTGTGCCACACTGCCCTCCGAAAAGAGAGTGCATGTAACAAGTCAGGTGACATGGACCTTATGAGGGAGTGCGCTCCCGGCAGGATGAGAGTAGTTCTTATTCTAGGAGAGATTCAGCTGGAAGTTCAGGAGCAGGAAAATGAATCACATGTTCAAGATTTATTGTGTTCTACATTAGGAAGTAGATGTCTATTTGTTGCATTTTATATTGCCTTTTGTGTCGTATGCCATATGCCTAGCTCACCTGTTAAAGACACAAACCAAATTTTGCCCTCCTGTATGTGTGCATATATATATGTATAAATATATATATTATATATAAAATAGATATAACATATAATTTTATATGTTTTATGTATTATATATATAATGTAATATATATAATAGATGTATTTTTTTTTTTTTTTTTTGAAGTTTCACTCTTGTTACCCAGGCTGGAGTGCAATGGCGGGATCTCGGCTCACCGCAACCTCCGCCTCCCGGGTTCAGGCAATTCTCCTGCCCCAGCCTCCTGAGTCGCTGGGATTACAGGCACGCGCCACCATGCCCAGCTAATTTTTCGTATTTTTAGTAGAGACGGGGTTTCACCATGTTGACCAGGATGGTCTCGATCTCTTGACCTCGTGATCCACCCACCTCGGCCTCCCAAAGTGCTGGGATTACAGGCTTGAGCCACCGCGCCCGGCCAATAGATGTATTTTTATATATAATATATATTTTATATATTTTATATATACATATTATATATATGGACACACAAGAGGGAAAAATTTTGTTTGTGTCTTTATTAGGTGAACTAGGTGTATGGTATATGACACAAAAGGCAAACTAAAATGCAAGAAATAGACATCTATATTATATATATTATATATAAAATATGTAATATATATAAAAACTTCAGAACACATCAAATATCTACTCACTAAAAAGGTTTCTAATTGTGCAACGGGAGTGGAAAAAAAGCTCAAATTGAACTTATGCCTAATCTGCTGAGCAGTGACCAAGTACAGTTGTCTAAGCAGGGCAGACTTGGAGGGAAAGGAAGATGGTGACTGTAATATTAATTTTGCTTCACTTTCTATGGGAAAATGATTAGGTGAAACAATTTCCACATTCTTTTAATACAGGAGTTATATTTGTATTAAAAAAACTAAACTTTTTTAAAAATAATGCCAACACTGCACAAAGCGATTAAACTTGTAATGATGTCATGCCATTTTGAACAGCAGACCTGCCCGTCTAGTTTTGTTGGAGCCATCATGCAGCCATCATTTCATTTAAACTGAATAGAAGTTGGCCCATGGATAATAATTGACATATTCAAATGGATAATTGACATATTCAAATGGATAATAATTGACATATTCAAATTGATAATAAGTTACATATTCAAAGTTTATGGCAGAAACATCATCTGTAAGGTGTGAAATTCTCTTTCCACCATGGCCAGCCTGAAGCTCCTCACAGTTGTGGTTTTTCCTATGGATTTGCTACTGCAGCTAAAGCTTAGCTTAGAGTTCCAAACTTTGAAGACAGTATCCTTTCTGCTACATGAAGCCAAGCAACATCTGTGGTCATGGAATTATAATCATCTTAGATATTATTTATAAATTAGGAAGCCAAAAAATTTTAATATATACCATCTCCTTAAAAAAAAAAAAAAACAAGCAACTGTGTGTGAACTTTGGCTCCCATAGGAGGGAGGCTGATTAATAGATGCTCATTGAAATGAGCAGAACCCATATACTCAAGATTAAGGTCAGAGCTATTTTCTAAACCAAGCTCCTCTATGATTACATCTGAACTGGAAAAATGTATTCTTGGAGCACAAAAGTAGCCAGCCCTTTGCACTATGCAAAATACTTAACATTTACAAAAACTAAAATATTAGCTTAGCCTTCTAGCTACTTATGAAATAATTAAGGAGGTAACAACAAAATGCTCTGAGAAAGAGGTAAAATGAAAGAAGCCTCATGGTCCATGGATGAACTACAGAGATGAGGGATATGGACACAGGGGCAAAGTGGGGAGTTCATGGCAGAAATCAGAAAGCAAATGTGATGAGAGTTACCTGTTAAAGCTTGGATGTAAAGAGCCCATGGGAAAAGGAACAAACTTTCAGACATGAAGGACCCTTCCTGAGATGAAACCAGCTCTTCCTAGTCAGCCATTCATTGTTTTTTTCCATGTGATCAAAATGAATCAATGTGCTAGTCCATTGGAAGGACCCGTGTTCAACCCCTCCTTTAAGTAAACACTATTTCTTCTGCCTTAAGTACTCTTTTTCTCCCTCTTCTTTCTTTTTCGTACACATTCCTATGTCAGTTTTCTTTTTAAATGTCACCTTCTCTTAGAAGCTGACCTGGAACACCCAAGAAAAATTGGGTAGTTCTTTGAAGCAATTTTTCCATGTGCCTATGAGCTGCATGACTATCCCTTTGCATACTTCGAATAACATCCTTATGTGGAAGGAGCAGCTGCTGAACAGATATTGGTTTAAACTCCAGGTAATGCGCTTCCTCTGCACATGACATTACTGAATGTTTCCTAACCTCTCTGGACTTCACGTGCTCTCCTTACAGGATAGGGGTTATAATAAAACCTTATTGATCACATGCATAGAGTGAATAATGTAGGTAATGGCATGGTTATTCTCCAGTACGTTTTAGATATTCAGTATGTAGAATTCTGATACTTGTTTGTGTAGATTTCTCCTCATCTTTAGCTTGTGAAATGCCCAAGGGTAGGATCTTCCCTTACCCTTAGGTACACTGCAACCATGGCACACACCTGCCAAGTAGGAATCAATATTTAGAAACAGGCAATGATGATGGGTTTGCAGGAAGAGACAGCCGTGACTGCTTGGGAGCTAGAATGAACCCAAGCAGAGCTTCACAAAAATGCATGGCTTGTAAACCACAGCCGGAGCAGACATGTATACAGGGGCTGTATACACTGAGTGAAAAGAAACACAGAGACACAAACTCTTATCAGGTGAGTGGTGGAGTCCTAGCTTGGCCACTGATCAGCCTTTTGAAATCTAGAAAAGAAAACACAAATTTTCTTAATCTTCTGATGATTTTTATTATTTTTACAACTCCATGAGAAGACACCAGGCAAAGGGGCAGAAAGGCAAGAACATAGCCGTTGTGCTCCACTCTATGAAGATGATATAAAAAAGGTTCATTAGAAACATTCCATGGTCCTTGCCTACTGTTTTCCCTCGTGACATGGCTCCCTGCTACTGACCTGCTGAAACAGAACATGGGTTCTTAATTGCATTAAGTATTTTTGATCATTACAAACATATCCATTGGACCGTTAGTACTGTGGAAAGAAAGTAAGTTTACTACAGGAATGAATTAATGTGAACCCACAAGAATGCTGAAACAGTGTGTCTATGTATCAATTTAGCTAATTCTCCATGAAGAAATCTTTAATGCTTTCCCTAATAAAGTGTATTTACTTTAAAGCAAAATACATCAATAAATATCTTCAGTATTTTGGCATCAGATGTGCAGCTGGCTTCATTGTTTTAATAGGCACAATAATAATTTGCGTGTGTTGTCATGACAGAACTCAGAAGAATGAAGCTGCCTGCTGGTGTTCTATATCCTGTTTTTAGCCAGAGTTAAAATAGACATCACAAAACTGAATAGAATGCCTGATTACAGATTACATAAATTATGGAAACTATATTTTGATCCAAGGGATGCAGGCATTGCATTTTCACAATTTGTTTATCTGCTCATGGTACAGGACTTAATAAACTCCTATACTTTATTCTCAATTTATATCTACTCATTCCGTTGTTTCCCAGCAAAAAGTGGGCATGTCTCTGTAGACTAAAACATTAGCTCGTATTCAATTTACACTTTGCATTTTTCTCTTTTTTTTGGTCCAGTAGCTGAATAAAATTTGCCCCAAACACCACCCTATTTGAACTGACCCTGGCAATGGTTCCACTCCTAACCACAAGAAATCAGACGGATGATATAACGATACTGTTAATGGGTCTATTTTTTTTTTTTTTTTAATTAGTAGAGACAGAGCCTTACCATGTTGGCCAGGGTGATCTTGAACTCTAGACCTCAGGTGATCCATCTGCCCTTGCCTCCCAAAATGCTACAATTATAGGCATGAGCCAATGTGCCCAGCCTGAAATTTAAATATATGGATTGCTTCAAAACCACCTATGGAGAATGAACAATTTTAAAACATTATTTTTTTAGCAAGAATATAGCACGTTATTTCTCAAAAAGATAGTTAGAAATGTACATTAAATACAGAAAATTTTTTAAAATCATATAATTCACAACTAAGATTTTATGTTTAAAAAGTTTGATATCAAACTCTTCATTATGACAGTTAGGTCTTGATTATCAATACATGGTTCAATTATGTAATATGTTGAAATGTGTAAGCAGAATATTAAAAGAAAAAAATGAAGTGTAAATGGAGTGAAGAGTTGAAAATAGCAAACCGAATGCCACTGAAAATGTGTAAGCTGATTTTAAAGTTTATTATAGCATTTTCCATGTAAATTATTTGAAGATTTCTCTCTTTGGCATGTAGGCATTTCTTAAAGCGTATTTTTTCCTACTCCCTACTGGTGGATTGCATTTCTTGAAATAGCACTATTTTTTTCCAACTGAGAGATGAAAGAGGAGTTGGAGAGCCTGGGGACACACATGCAGGGCAACTGTGGGTATGTAAAGGATTTGTGACGATGGCAAGGTCTTCTGGAAGGACACTGCTATATTAGGAGTCAATTACGAATCAGAAAAAGGAAGGAGCATATTTAGGCTCAATTTGGTTTATGTCTCTGAAAATTCCCATGGAACGGAATGAAAACAATTTTGGAATGAGCTGAAAAATGCTTATCATAGAGTGATAGTACTGGAAGCAGAGAATAAAGAGCAAGATTGAGAATGGAAGAAACAAGAAATAAACGCTGTGTCTTAGGAGACGAATACATGAAAAAGATCAAATATACCTCCCTTCTGTCACCCAGGTGGATCTGAGAACCTTGAATGATCAGCAGCTCGGCTGATAGGCATAGCAGTGTTTTAGAGGGGATGTTTGTTTTGTTTTAACCAGAGTGACTTTGATGTGTTGATAAAAAGTTAAACAGTGAAAGTAAACTCCTAGTAGGAGGAGAAACCTCAACTAGACATTTAAGAATAATGATATGTATAGGATACCTAAATTAATTATTAGCTATAATAAAAACTATTATTAAGAGCTTATTATAATAAAAGACTAAAGAATTATTAAAAATACTTCTGGTAAAAGTATAAATTATAGTAGATATATATATATAGACTATATATATGTATGTACATATGGCAGACTATGTATATATATAGTAGACTATATAGCATATATAGTATAGTACATATAATAGACTATATATATACATATATGTATATATGGCAGACTATATAAGTAGACTCTATAACATATTTAGTATATATGTAAAAGCCAATTAATCACCCACTGTATATAGACTACATATATATATGGTGGTGATAAATGGGCTTTTACGGTGGGAGGAATAGAGAACTGGAATAGCTGAAATTCATAGAGCTCTCTTCTGGATTTTGAGACTTCTCTCTATACCAGTTTTTACCCACTGTATGCAATTCAGTGCACCATTTAGCTTTCTTGTCTTCATTGTACTAATCACTAGAATGAAGTAGGAGCTTAGAATATATATCTTTTCTGACCATTTTTATTGAGAGTAAGGGTTATATGCCACATAACACACAATTATCTAGAGTTGCAATGTATCTTCCTATTAGCTGGAATTTGTTCTTCCTTGTGATGATATAATTCATGGGAAGCTGTCAGCCTTGTGTAAGGTTTTTTACTGATATCCATGTTATAGTTCAAAATTTCAGTAGTTCTTCAGACTAGGAAGATATTGGGGATAAAAGATAAGAAAAGAGTGTCCTATTTTAAGTTAGTTAAAACAAAGGCACGGCTTGTCTTGTGTGATGGTGCATATTCCGATGTGGTTGGTATTAGGAGCTCATTCCCCAGGGTGGATCAGGACTTGGAGAGCCAGCGGTGAGTACCAGTGAAAGACAAGATATAGCTAAATATTTTGTTTGGAGCAGGATGAATAAGGCCTTGTTAGAGAATAATCCTGATAATAACGATAACAGGAAACCATCAAATGTTTTTGAGTTTAGGACATGACTCTTTATTTTATTGTTTCATGTTCTTTTAGCTATTTGTGTTTTACCTATTGTATTTTGGCTCTATTTGTTCATATACACTTATACTTCTAATAATGAATTCTAAGCCGTTACATTCTGTCACTAATATGGTTAAAATACTCACTAAATCAGAGGACGTTTATGCTTACTGTATTAGTTCATTCTCACACTGCTATAAAGAACTGCCTGAGACTGGGTAATTTTTAAAGAAAAGAGGTTTAATTAACTCACAGTTTTGAAGGGCTGTGGAGGCCTCAGGAAACTTACAATCATGGCAGAAGGAGAAGCAAACATATTCTTCTTCACATAGTGATGGGATAGAGAAGTGCCAAGCAAAGGAGGAAAAGCCCCTTATAAAATCATTAGATCCTGTGAGAACTCACTCATCATGGGGCACCTGTACCCATGATTCACTTATATCCCCGTGTCTGTCCCATGACATGTGGGGATTATGGAAACTACAATTCAAGATGAGATTT
>NW_016107594.1:1723628-1754178 GCF_001604975.1 Cebus imitator
CCATATCATTGATCTTTCTGTAATATTTATTGGAATTAAAATATACCCCCCGCTCCCACCCAGAGAAAGAAAGAATTCTGCATTACAGAACTTAGAGTAAAAGACTACTGATTTATTTTCCTAGTATATATAAAGTACCAGTGGATTGGGAAAAAATCCAATTTTAAATTTCTGGATTAGTAGAGATATGAACTTGCTCCCTGAGGACAATTTCCTGCTTCCTTTTCCACTCTGGGAACAATGAAGGACTCCTCTGCTCATCACAACCTCCTGAAAAACCTGGCTACACTGGAAACATTCTGAAAGGGATAGAGAAACTGAGAATATGAAAGCTGTTTCTACATTGACAATTTTGTATTTATAAAGTGAATCCAGTGCTTTAAAATGCCTCACAAATCAAGGCAATTTCCCCAACACAGTGTGAGTTATCAGAATGAGGAATAAATGAATCACCATTTAATATTTTACCAATTACATATATTCTCTAAGGGATATCTGACATTTTAAGGCATCGATTCCTAGAGAATTCATTTGTCACTTTGTTTTACCTACAACAAGATATTTATACAGAAACTGTTTGCAATAGTATTAGCAGATATAAAACTTATTTTGGTGTTAAAAATATTTTCCTTTTCTTTTGTTCTTTAGCATTAAAAAATTTTTCAGCACTTCACCTAAGAGATCTCCATATCTATATTTGGTATATACATATATACATTAACAATTCATCTTTATTTTGTAATGTAACTATAATACTTTATGTTTCTTATATTATTCTAAGTCCTTAAGCTGCATATACTAGAATAAAATATTATTTACATTTTTAAATGTGCTACAAGGAAGAATTTTCAGCTTAGTAAAATTTAATCCTGCTTATTTTTTCTTAGCATTTTCTTATCTAGTGTATATAATTTTGTCTAACATTGAAAAAAATATTATTCACTATATGAGCCTTATTTACTCATTATTAAAACTGGAATTATTACACTGAGTAGAGACAGGCATGTTCCCATTTGTAGAGTTCACAACCCATTCGGTAAGGCAGACTCAAACTTTCACACAAAAAAATATAAAGTGTGGTGCCTTATCCTGAGAAACTACTGCTGCCTTGCAGACATGTAAGAGGAGTATACATTCGGGAGGAGAAAAATAAAAACTCAGAAAATTGTACCAAGAAAAAGGCATCAGGGAAATGACTGTGTACCACAATGATGACTAAAGAGAACTACTTTGTAAGCAATGTTTTTCTGGGTTTTTTTGTTGTTTTTTTCTAAATCAATGAAATTAAATTGTCTGGAATCTCATCTTTATACAGAATTTTAACCTACCATTGTCAATTAAAAACGGATGGATATTCTACATTAAAATTGATTTCTGCTTATATGTAGGACAGTAGTTTGAAATGATTTGTAGTGGAATGATTTATGTCAGATCCTTTAACTTCCCACAGGAATATTTATGACAGCTCATGTCCCCAAATATATTTTGTAAAATATCAAATTTTAGATTTGCATAATTGAATAGGTTTTTGGACAAATTCCTCTCTGAAAGTAAATAATAATATGAAAAATATGTTCTATCTTTATAACATAGACATATATTGCTATCATTTATGGAGTAAATATCACATTTTACATTCAGATGTCAAATATTGTTAACCTATATTCTTTTTTATTTTCTTTCTTTGTTTAGCTGAGTTCGTTTCATTACTTTCTTTATGAAATCATTTGATTTTGCTTTCTGTGGGGTTAAAAGAAGCAGTATAACTTGTTTATAATTTAGTGTCGTGACATTAACGAATTGGACCATACAGGTCATGCATTATATTTATATGTGCACATGGAGATCATGATTAAGTTAAAATCCATTTAAGCTCACATAATAAATTATATGACAAATCTGCTCTACTGCATTTCAATATTATAACAAAAGTGCATGTGCAAAAGTAGAAGCTATAAATGATCTTCCTTTGAAGTCATTAAAGATTCCTAAAGACAATGGCAAACATTTTAATGTAGTGATTTATCAAAAGAGGCAGCCATCAACCATCTTCTCTATAGATTAGGACTACTTCAAATATTTGTATAGATAACAGACTTCTTATTGACTATATTACAGAATTCATACTGTTTTAAACCCAACTATTAGCAAAGCAGTTTTCAACCAATTAATACTAGGATAAATAATTTAGCAAAATTTTGTATTTGGGTTCATTTTCAAGCATATAAATTGCTGAAATGGAAAATAGAGCTGGTGTCTATACAAGTCAATATTTGCATGTTAGTGAGTTACTTAGAAATAAACTAAATATAACCATACTTGAGAGAATTATTCCCTAGAATAAATTCATTAAAATTCAATTCATTTATTTATCTCAATACCAAAAAGTGAATATACGCCTCATACTGTAGGATGGATAGCATGGTTATTTTTATGCCATCTGGCTCTAAGACACATCCCAAGTCCTCTGAAAGAACATTGGATGAGGACAGCCAGAAAATGAGGAGAAAATAGAATCTAAGTAAGACAGTCACACAGAATAACAAATAGCTCCCAAAATTTCCCTCAGCTTCTTCTAAGTTTACCTTTTTTAGCTTCATTAAGTATGACCTTGCTCTTACGTGACTAAGAACTGTCAGTTTTCACAACTCTTCATTTTGTATTAATTCAGCCAAATTTCTTGACTCTCTTCTTTCAAGTCTAATTTTGGCCTATTTTTACGTTGTCATCATTTAATGCACCTATTGCTTTTTATTTTTTTAAACAAGTAATTGTTACGAGCCTTCTTTGAAGTGCTTAATCTCAATTTTTTTCTAAAAGTGAAATCACTAAAGTACTCAGGTTTTGCCAATTTCCAGATGATAACAGGAAATAAGACACAGTGGATTACGAAGAGAAAACCAGAATGAATATTGGCTATCATCTAGTCTACACTTATAAGTGATAATTGGCTTGATCCTCTCATATAGAGTATATTGTGTAATTCAAGGCATCATCTGATGTCACAAGCAAAATTTTAAAAACTTCTGAAAGAATATTCTAAGTGGTAATATCAAAGGTTGTGTTGATTTGACTTTTTCCACTATAAATAGAAGTTGGGTTTATTTTCAAGCTTCTAAACTATTGTAGTCGAAAGAGGACTTTCACACTGCCTTGAAACCTATGAGCTTCATACTCAGTTTCCATGGCACTGAGACTCCATGTGGAAGAACTGAAGAGAGAAAGGCAAAAGTTGTGAACACCTAGTTCATCTTTGTATTCCCAATTCACAGAGTTGAGATCATTCTAGGAGATCCGCAGAAATAAAGGGGAAGTCCTCCATAACCATGTGGATGTTTAATTTTCAAAACACAAACACATACAACTGTACAACCTCATATTTCTTTTTTTTTAAAATTATACTTTAAGTTCTGGGATACATGTGCAGAATGTGCAGGTTTATTACATAGGGATACATATGCCATGGTGGTCTGTTACATCCATTACCGCATCATCTACATTAGGTATTTCTTTCAATGCTATCCCTCCCCAATACCCCCAACTCCTGCCATCCCTACCCTAGCTGCCCCACCACAAAACAGGCCCTGGTGTATGATGTTCCCCTCCCTGTGTCCAGGTGTTCTCATTGTTTAACACCCACTTATGAATGAGAACATGCAGTGTTTGGTTTTCTGTTCTTGTGTCAGTTTGTTGAGAATGATGCTTTCCAGCTTCATCCATGTCCCTGCAAAGGACATGAATTCATCCTTTTTTATGGGTACATAGTATTCCAAGGTGTATATATGCCACATTTTCTTTATCCAGTCTATCATTGATGGGCATTAGGATTGGTTCCAAGTGTTTGCTATTATGAACAGTGCTGCAGTAAACTTACATATCCATGTGTCTTTATAATAGAATGATTTATAATCCTTTGGGTATATACCCAGAAATGGGATTGCTGGGTCAAATGGTATTTCTAGTTCTAAATCCTTGAAGAATTGCCACACTGTCTTCCACAATGGTTGAACTAATTTACACTTCCACCAACTGTGTAAAAGTGTTCCTATTTCTCCACATCCTCTTCAGCATCTGTTTTCTCCAGATTTTTTCATGATCACCATTGTAACTGTCATGACATTATATGAATGTTGTTTTGATTTGCATTTCTCTAATGACCAGTGATGATCAACATTTTTTCACATGTTTGTTGGCTACATAAATATCTTGTTTTGAGAAGTATCTGTTTATATCCTTCACCAACTTTTTGATATTGTTGTTTTATTTTTTCTTGTAAATTTATTTAAGTTCTTTGTAGATTCTGGATATTAGCCCCTTGTCAGGTGGGTAGATTGCAAAAATTTTTTTCCCATTATGTTGGTTGCTGTTTCACTCTAATGATAGTTTCTTTTGCTATGCAGAAGCTCTTAAGTTTAATTAGATCTCATTAGTCTATTTTGGATTTTGTTGCCATTGCTTCTGGTGTTTTAGTCATGAAGTTGTTGCCTATGCCTATGTCCTGAAGGGTATTGCCTAGGCTTTTTTCTATGATTTTTATGGTGTTAGGTCTTATGTTTAAATCTTTAATCCATCTGGAGTTAATTTTTGTATAAGGCCTAAGGAAGGGATCCAGTTTCAGCTTATGGTTAGCCAGTTTTCCCAGCACCATTTATTAAATAGGAATCCTTTCCCCATTTCTTGTTTTTATCTGGTTTGTCAAAGTTCAGATGGTTGTAGGTGTTTTGCATTACTTCTGAGGCCTCTGTTCTGTTGCATTAGCCTGTATCTTTGTTTTGGTACCAGTACCATGCTGTTTTGATTACTGTAGTATTGTAGTACAGTTGAAATCAGGTAGTGTGATGCCTCCAGCCTTGTTCTTTTTGCCTGGAATTGACTTGGCTTATAGGGCTCTTTTTTTATTCCATGTGAAGTTTAAGGTGTTTTTTTTTTTCTAATTCTGTGAAGAAAGTCAATAGTAGTTTGACGGGATAGCATTGAATATACAAATTACTTTGGGCAGTACAGCCATTTTCACAATATTGATTTTTCCTAACCATGAGCTTGGAATGTTTTTCCATATGTGTGTATCCTCTCTTATTTCCTTGAGCAGTAGTTTGTAGTTCTCCTTGAAGATGTCCTTTATATCCCTCGTTAGGTTTATTCCTAGGTATTTTATTCTCTTTGTAGCAAATGTGAATGGAATTCACTCCTGATTTGGCTCTCTGTTTGTCTGTTATTTGTGTATAGGAATGGCTGTGACTTTTGCAAATTGATTTTGTATCCTGAGACTTTGCTGAAGTTGGTTATCAGCTTAAGGAGATTTGGGCCTGAGATGCTGGGGGTCTTCTAAATATACATCATGTCATCTGCAAATAGTGACAATTTGACTTCCTCTTTTCCTAACTGAATATGCTTTATTTCTTTTTTTGCCTGATTTCCCTGGTTAGAACTTCCAATAGTGTGTTGAATAGGAATGATGAGAGAGGGCATACTTGTCTTGCGCCAGTTTTCCAAGGGAATTCTTCCAGTTTTTGCTCATTCAGTATGATATTTGCTGTGGGTTAGTCATAAATAGCTCATATTGTTTTGAGATACATTCCATTGATACCAGATTTATTGAGTTTTTAGCATAAAGTGCTGTTGAATTTTGTCAAAGGCCTTCTCTGCATCTGTTGAGTTAATCATTTGGTTTTTGTCTTTGGTTCTGTTTAGATGATGGATTTCATTTATTAATTCGCATATATTGAACCAGCCTTGCATTCCAGAAATGAAGCTGACTTGATAGTGATGGATAAACTTTTTGATGTGTTGTTGGATTCAGTTTGCCAGTATTTTATTGAGGATTTTTGCGTCAATGTTCATCACGGATATTGGCCTGAAATTGTCTTTTTTAGTTGTGTCTCTGGCAGGTTCTGGTATCAGGATGATGTTGGTCTCATAAAATGAGTTAGAGAAAATTCCCTCTTTTTGTATTATTTGAAATAGTTTCTGAAAGAATGGTATCAGGTCCTCTTTGTACCGCTGGTAGAATTTGACTATGAACCCGTCTGGTCCTGGACTATTTTTGGTTGGTAGGCTATTAATTGCTGCCTCAACTTCAGCTCTTGTTATTGGTCTATTTAGGGATTCAACTTCTTCCTGGTTTAGTCTTGGGAGGTTGTAAGTTTCCAGAGTATTGTGCATATTTCTTATATATAGGAAAATACGTGCAGTACTTAAAATTATGTGAGTCCTGTTTTGAGCTTTCAGCAATTGCATGGATTATAGTCAGAATTTCCTTCACTACAAATTTGAAAAAATAAAGTCTATCTCCCAAAGTAATAAGAATTGAAATAATATAATGGTCTAAAATGCTTGGCACACAAAATGCAATAAACTAAAGTCAGCTAGCTATTCTTGAAAACTAGCATTTGTATGTTTGTGTCAGGTAAAAGTAAATACAATTTGAAGGCAAAGGAATATTTTTTCTAAAAGTACAATTCGGGATGTCCCTATATACTCCTATGGGACTTGCCCCTTCTTCACTTGCAACTATGGATGAAATATAAAAGTAAATACATAAAACAGAAAAAAACCTGGAAACTAGTAGCACTAGAAAGTTGAAAAGAAACAGATTCTGAGTAGTTGAACAGTCTGTGGTGAATCACCCATTTTTTGACTTTTATGCCAAGGATGTACTCAAGTCAGTGCTAGTGAGAAAAGCAAAAGTGTATCCTAACATGCACTTTATTTCTGAACCACCAAAACCACATCCAACAGAAAATGAGGAAAGAATCCCAGAAAGGAGAGATCCAGGTTGGAAAACTCTAAACTATGGTTTTAAGTTCTGTCCAAGACTTTAACTGAGTCTTGAACTATGTGAAGGGGAACAGGTTCCAGACAAGACAGCTGAAGACAGAAGAAGTCCGTGAGGGCAGATGCACACACCACCCCTCACAGCAGGCAGTTTTCAGTTTGAGGGCAGCCAACTTAATTCCCTGCCAAGAAATGAAAAATAAAACCAAAAAGGCAAAATAAATATATAAATCAATGCTTTGGAAGAATATAAAAGGTCCAAAGTCTCCAAAAATAAACCACATTCAGAATTCCAGAAACAACTAATCACTCAACATACTTAAGCCAGTTTAAAATTAAAAAATAAATAAAAGACCCAAAAACTTAGACCAAGCTAGAAATGTCCCAGATGTTGGAATTAGCAGATAAGGATTTTAATACAGCTGTTGTTATAACTGTGTTTACATAAGTATAAGAAGACGTTCTCTTGATGAAAAAATTAGAACTATCAACAAAGAAAGAGGGGTTATAAAATGAAATTCAGATGAACGTTTTAATATCAAAACTACAATGCCTATTTTTTTAAAGTAGGTTTATTTGGAAGGGCTTAACAGATTCAAAATGAGAGAAGAGTTTGCGAACTTGTTGTTAGTCCAATGGAAATAATCTAAGCAGAAGAATATAGAGAAAATAAGACTGAAAAAAATATAATAAGCAGGGCATCAGGCTTCTTTGGGATGATATCATGTCTAATGCACGTTTAACTGGAGCTCCAGAAGGAGGAGAGAAAGAGAATAAGGGAGAAAATATCTTTAGTGTACTAATGGCTGACATTTTTCAAATTCGGCAAAAAATATGAGAGAGAATCAAAAGGCTCTGTAAACTGAAGGATAACTGCAAAGAAACCATAACGGTCTACACCGTAGCTGAACTGCTTCAAAGGAGACAGAGAAAAAGCTTGAAAGCAACCAGAGAAAAGTGACATATTACATACAGGAAACAGCAATTTAAATTATTGCTTATTTTACATCAAAAACCGTGAAGGCCATCCATGAGAAATAGCATCATCAAAGTGCTGAAAGCAATATGCAAGAAAACAAAGCAAAAAGGAACTGCCAACCTAGACACTGACATCATGTGAAAACACCTTTGAGGAATGAGGGTAAGACGGAAAATGGGAGGCAGCTATGAGAGTGTGTCACTGGCAGACACGCAGCTGAGGGAATGCGGAGACAGGTGGCCGAGGCTGAAGGGAACAACCTACCACGTGCGGTGGAAACTCGGATCTTCAGTGACGCATAGAAAGCATTATAGGTGGTAAATATTTTGGTTAATGTAAGAACGTATTTTCTCTGAGTTTCTTTAAAGTGAATGAGGCTTTTTAAGTAAAAATTACAACGTTGTGTTTTGGAATCTGAACTGCACGTATTTGTAATATATATGATAACCATAGCAAAAAAAAAAAAAAAAAAAAAAAAAGAAAAAAAATGAAGTTAGGTAAGTGGACCTCTAAAATTGCATTCTTGATACATTTTTTAAAATAAAAGTGACATAATATTTATTCAAGAAGACTGAAAAATCTTGGATGTTTATTTTAATTCCAAGTGCAAACACTAAAGCATGGCCAAAAAATATAGTTAAAACAGCAATAAGTTAATTAAAAGAAAATTCTTAAGAACATTGAACATTCTAAAGGAAGGCAGCAAAGAGCAGAGAAACAAGAGTGGAGAGGGCAAAAAGAAAAAATAGTAATGCAATTTCATACAAAGTGGTTAAAAAACCCTCACTGTTGCAGTGAAGGATAGAAGTCTTCATTCCAGTATTCATTCAGTAATGAGTTTTGACTAATTACTCACGTGTTTGACACCATAACAGAAATGTGGAAGGTAAAGGGGAAGTAGGCAGCATGCCCAAACTCAAGGAGCTTAGAGTTTAGTGGGAGAAAGAAAAGGAAGCCTAACATGAGAGTTCAATCCAGTCAGTGTAACAGGAGCCCCGGCACCGGAAGCTGCAGAGGACTGAGGGGGACAGGGGCTGTGGCCACTGGCCCAAGAGGCACCTGCATGGATGCTGTGAATGGGAAACAGAGAGGGAGGATAAGAACAAATCATTGATAATTAGCAAATGTCAGGCTGTCTCTACATTTCCTCACTTAGAGATAATATGCTACAAAAAACAAAACTTTGTATCTTTTTTTGTGAATATCAAACGTGCTCATTATGGAAAACTCAGTAAACAGACAAATAAACTAAAAGTCACCTGTGGTTCTACTACCTATAGATAAGCACTGGAATTTTGTTCACTTCCAGTATAATAATGTTAAAAAAAATGACCTTCTAATAGACAGAGAATCCACAGTGATCTTTACCAAAATTTTCTATTATTTTCTCATCTGCGTAGAATTTTACAGTCATCCCTCAGTCAGAGTACATGGTTTTATGCCTACCCATTTTAGTGTATATTTGCACACAGTCTCCTGTGAACAATATTGTAGTATTTCCCTTGAGCAAATCAAAATGGAGTCCATGACAGATTCTAATAAAATTGTTTTAAGAAGTAAATTGTCCATAGAAGGAAAGAATAAAACATAAGCTAATTAAAAATTAACTACTGGGTTACCTTTTCAAGCCATTGAACATTTGAACAAAGGAGAAAACTTACATTGTAAATTTTGCCAAAAATTTCTCCACAAAATTATAACTATTTTTTGGTTTATTATAACTACATTTTTACATGTGTAAATCAGTGCCTAACTAGATGGTGGGGCTGCATTTTGGTACAGTACATGTGTGTCTCTGATACAATGAATTTATGTCACTAGTTTTATTATGTAATATTCCAATCTATACAGAAAATTATTATTTTATGGTGAAGAATTATACAGTGCAGAAATAGTTATTTCTTTTTTAACACACTAGATATCTTGAAATGGGAATAATAGTTTTTTTTGTCTTTTCTATCTTTTTTTATCTTCACAAACTCACAGTTACATATTTATATTAACTAAATATGTTTACTGTAATCATTACAAGCACCTCATTTGGGAGGTCCAGTGGTCGCCAGAGGATACGTTTTGTTTCTGCATTTTGTGTTAGAAAAACTAAACCTGTTTTGTTTCTGTAATGATGCTTTGTATTATGCTGTCATGAGAGACTTCTTTCTAAAATATGCATTTAATTTTCTGTAACCCTGCTTTTTCATTCTCTCCCCCATGTGAAATGAACATCATACTCCCTTGGCTGACAGTTAAGATGCCCCCCCTGCTTTGAGCCCCACTCTCATGCCGGACTCACAGCTGTCCCCTAACCCACTGTCTTCCAGTTACAAAATAGACTTCTCGACTCACCGATTAGGGTAAGCTTGAAAGGGTTCCCTTCATTTTCTTCTGCTTTTAACACTTCACGGAAGATTGTTCTGCCTTCCTGCCACCCTCTCCCTAGGAAAACCCTAGATAACTCTCTTCTCTGTCTCTCCAAGAAAACTGTCACTATTGTGTCCATTTTTAGAAATTCTGTTTACAGGAAAACCTTCATACAATCAGTTGTCCAAACAATAACACACACTTTTATCAAAATGACACTAATACAGAAAGTTTAATATTCCACAGGGCCAATTAGATGGTGAGATTGCATTTTATTCTTTTTGAATGAATCTACTTTGTGTAGGCTCATTTTGGATGAATAAAAGAATGGATAAATTAATAAATAATAATGCTATTGTTAAAATGCGTGCTCTGAATGAAGAGACCCCCCCAAACAGGATTTGTGTGAGCAATGTGGCTGTTTTTTCACCTGGGTGCAGGTAGGCGGAGCCAAGAAGGGCATCAGCAAAGGGCGGTGGGATAGGAGTTGGTTTTATAGGTTGGGGCAGATCTTTTGGGGAAGGGGCAGGGGTGTTAGGGAACAAGATCAGTTACAGTGGTGGGGGTAGGGGCAAGGAGTATACATTATTATAAGTTCAGTTACAGTGGCAGGTGGGTGAGGGGTATTCACATTATTATAATAACAGTTAAGAAGGCAATGTGGGATGAGGAGTATTCACATTATCATAATAACATTTAAGATGGCAGGGTGGGGTGAGGGGTATTCACATTATTATAATAACAGTTAAGAAGGCAGGGTGGGGTGAGAAGCTTAATGTCCTGGGGAAGAACCACTAGGCTATGAGGGATAATGTGGAATGCAGGTTTTGGGGGTGGGGGTGGCGGTGATCAGCGGTGCAGGCAGGACTTCAGAGTTTCTGGGTCTGGATAGCTATTATTATTCTTGCTTTAGCTACAGGTAAAGTTATACAACAAAAATAAGTTAAAGTGCATTTAAACATTTTGAAATTAAAAAAAAAAACGAATTTACTTCATGTGAAAAGAACTGATATACCACTTTATAACAATAATAAGTTCTCTGGGAAATATTCTAGGAAATAGTACTTTTCTACCAAAATCCATTTTAACTTCCAAGTCACTTTTAAATTCCCTGAATTATACCTTACTTGAAAATCTTACTTAACAAAAATGTAGTATGGCAGAGAGTTGAAAAGATTATATCTCAGCTGTGATTCTTACTTTTCATAATTACCTCTCCTGAACATTTTACTTCATGTAGAAAAAAGATTATAAAATAGATGCAAAGACTGAGAATAGAATTTTCACTATCTTTGATTCTTGCTTTCTCTTTCATTTCGTATGAAGTGACTCTATGGAAACGAATTTGAGGAAAAAGGGCCCCCTATCCTTTTCTGTGTCTGAATTTAAAAGTCTTTGCCACATGGCGATACTTGATTTTCATCATATACAAAACTAACAACTCATGTTGTCTTGTTTCTCAGTTGTGGAGCTGCTTTAGGGTAGATTCATTAGGTTTCACTCTGAGGGTAGTTACAAAATACAAATGGCATTAGTCTCTTGATTTAAAACCTGTTGTTATGGTTACGTTTGTTCTGTGTTGCTCTGTGTTAAGTCAGTAGCCAGCAGGGCTACTGCGTGTGTTTGTGAGTGGGTGTTGTTTTCCCTCTTAGAGCACAGGCAGAGCTCGTATTCGCCTCTTGCCCCTTTCCGTATTTGCTTGTGGTTTGGATCACATTCTCAATCTTCACTCTCTTCCCAAACAAAATATACTATCATCTATTTTCAGATTGGGAAGAATCACAATGTTCTTGGTTTGATGAGTGAAAAAAAAGAAAGAAAACGAAGGGAATCTACAAAGAGTTGTTAGTGATTAGTCATGTGATACATTTCCTTTCTGAGTATAATGATATTGAAGACAGTCACCCCATCATGTAACAAATCTTTAATGGTAAAATTTCAGGAAGTTACATTTAGAAATAACCCAAATTGTTTTCTATTAAGTCAATAGATTAATGCTTACGTGATTTATTTGGAAAATATTATTGGGTAACTAGAATGTACAAGGTGCTCTGTTTTGTTCTATGAAGTTACATGGACATGTCAAGCACCCCTGCCCCGAGTGGGACTTAGACACACACATACACAATGACACAACGGGCTAGGCAGCAGAACACTTTCTTTTTTGAGACAGAGTCTTGCTCTACAGCCAGGAGCCTGGCTGGAGTGCAGTGGCGCTATCCTGGCTCGCTGCAACCTCCTCCACCTGTGTTCAAGCAATTCTCCTGCCTCAGCCTCCCTAGTAGCTGGGACTACAGGCACACACCCCCACACCCAGCTAATTATTGTATTTTAGTAGAGACCGTGTTTCAGCATGTTGGCCAGAATGGTCTCGAACTCTTGACCTCGTGATCCGCCCGCCTCAGCATCCCAAAGTGCTGGGATTTCAGGCGTGAGCCACTGTGCCTGGTCCAGAACACCTTTAAGAGCCAGAGGTAAATGGTTAAGGTTATGCAGAGAAAGAATGGATACCTCGAAGGTGCGATGGGAACAGGAGACAAGGAAGGAACGAGGCATTGCCTGTGACTGGCAGTTGAAATCTTCCCTAAGGAGAGGTGACTGTCAACCTGCAGAGATAATACATGAACAAAGGCTCAAGATGGAAATCTCAGAACTGATTCAGTGTTTTGTAGATGAGCCACCTGTTCAAGGCTTTCCTGTTCCTTTCTTAGAGTTCCTTCTGAGTTCATCCCAAGATGTTCAGGGAGAAGGGCCTCCTCCTCCTATTTTATTTTTCACCCACATTGGAGGAGTGTCGATGATTTGCTAATTTTCTCTAATTCTCATTCTTCCGTGGGCCACTTTGTTTTTCCTTGAGCACTCTTTTTTATGGAAGACTGTGAAGAAAAACTATTTTTTGTTTGTATTTTAAAATATATTCCAAAAAAGAAAAATCCTCAAGCAGTAGAGTTAGTTCCCGGAATTCTTATTTGCTGTAGTTCCCCACATATTTCACATTTGATGACAGTCTATTTCTACATAACCTAGCACAGGTACAGGGGTGTTCCTACTTTTTATCTTATGGAAATTGGTGGAGTCGTGGCTTAAACACATTGCCTGGCCTTGTTTCTTGAGCTTCATTCATGAGTTCGTTCTACTTTACATAGCATATCAGCAGGAATACATCTTTTGGCAGTGAAAAAAAGATTAACTGTTATCAAGAAACATACAGTTAATCTTTTAACTATTAATAAACATACAGAAACATACAGTTTCTTGATATTGTAACTTCACTTTGAATCAGTGTTATGGCCTTTGCATAGATAATGTATATTCAGTGAAATAAAAGCCAAATTTCCTATTGATTCAATTATTCTCTGGAAGTTTTATCAAATGAAAAATTTTTAAGAGCGTAGGGCCATAAACTCTCACTAACTATCCATGACTTTGGCAAACACCAGCCTTATTCTGGTTAAATGTAAAAGTTCATTGTGCTACTGAGGAGCATGAAGAAATATTTCCAAACAGTCAATGGTTCTTGAAATGTTAACTGCACTGTAATTGTTCATGTGTTTGGGACTATTGCCTTTCATAAGAACTTACAAATGGTTTGTATCAGAAGTGTTTTGTGTAAATAGTGTCGGTAAAATGTAATTTATAAAGAAAAAAGATCTAAAAACATAAACTAGAAAATAACTTTTTAAAATCTTCACAATTTTTATATTTGGTAAAATTATACTCAATAATTTTAGTACATTTTAATCCTTTCAGTGTTCTTTTTTTAAACTGAACAACTTATGTGGATTTGATGAAAACTGATAAAAATGTTAGTGAATGCACAGCCTTAAATCTGGAGGTAAGAATTGTTTTTTAAATGCCTAGGTCCTATTCTCAATGGGATTGACCAGTCTATGAGGAAACTCATGTAGACACACACATGACAGACACATGACACACACATCGCATTACTGATAAGGCGTGGGTATAAATAAGATCACTGGGAGTACAGGAAGGCCGATCCTAAATGGACTGGGTTGTTCCCAGGGCAGCACTACGAGATAGTACGAGATAGATCTGAGTGGTGAAGGTTGAATACGGATGCCCTGGGTGGCTAACACGCCAGGGAAGGGTAGCAGCAGTGTTGGAGAGGAGATTATGGAACGTTACGGCCGTAGAAATCATATGTGTGAAGACACAGGTGTTGGGAGCCTTGCCATGTTCAGAAACAGCAGCTTGCAATAGGGTGGAAGTAGGGGTTCTGCATTGACGTGGATGCAGGTGAGCTGGATGGACACAGCAGAATCCAACCAGGCAGGTCCTTCTCTGCCCAAGTAAGTCAATATATATTTCATTTGGAAGGCACAATATTTATTTATTATAATCAAAAAGGGTTTCGAACAAGAAAATGTACTTACTGAAAACTATTCTTGCTGAAGTGTAGCAATACAGAGGTAAAGAGATTTCAGCTTTCCTACTTATATCTAATTAAAATCACCCCAAACTGATTTTGTGCTTACATACAATGAGACAGTTATGATTTGACGTTATCTATAACATGACTTTCAGATTCACATATGGATTGTGTGTTTACGTGTGTGTGTATGTAGACAACCTTCTTTTACTGTAGTTCCCTTGATTGCACTTCACAAATACCATGATTTACTTTTGCAAATCAGAGATTCATGACCAGGCCACATTGAATAAGTCTATCGATGCCATCTGTCCAACAACATGTGCTCACTTTCTGTCTCTGTCACATTTTAGTGTATCTCACAATATTTGAAACATTTAAAAAATATATCTATCATGATCTGTGATCAATGACCTTTGAAGTTACTATTGTGATTGTTTTGGGGGCCACAAACAGGGAGCACGCAAGAGGGCACCCTAATCCATAAATGCATGTGTTCTGACTGCTCCCCTGAACGGGCGTTCCCTGTCTCTCCCTCCCTCCTTGGGCTTCCCTATTCCCTAAGACACAAAAATATTGAAATTAGATCAGGTAATAACCCTAAAATGTCCTCTAAATGCTCAAGAGAAAAGAAGAGTCAGAAGTCTCACTTTCAATCCAGAGCTAGAAGTGATCAAGCTTAATGAGAGGCCAGGCTTGGTGGCTGATGCCTGCAACCCCAGCTCTTTGGGAGGCCAAGATGTGCAGATTGCTTGAGCGCAGGAGTTAGATGCCAGCCTAGGCAACATGGTGAAACTCTGTCTCTATGAAGAAATACACAAATTAGCTGAGTGTGGTGGCATGCACTTGTTGTCCTAGCTATTAGGGAGGCTGAGGTGGGAGAATCTCCTGAGCCCAGGAGTTCAAGGCTGCAGGGAGCTGTGACTGTGCCACTGCACTCCAGCTTGGGCAACAGAGTGAGACCCTGACTCAAAAAAGAAAAAAAATTTTAAAAAGCTTAATGAGGAAGGCATGTTGAAAGCCAAGATAAGCTGAACGCTGAGACTTTTGTGCGAAACAGTTGTGAAAGCAAAGGAAAAGTTATTGAAAGAAATTAGAATTGCCACTCCAGTGAACACATGAATGATAAGAAAGCAATACAGCCGTGCACTGACATGGAGAATTTGAGTGGTCCACATAGGCGATTAAACCAGCCCTAACATTCCCATAAGCCAACGCCTAATCCAGAGCAAGGCCCTCTCCTCAATTCTGTGAAGCCTGGGAGACGTGAAGAAGCTGCAGAATAAAAGTTTAAAGTTAGCAGAGGTTGGTTTGTGAAGTTTAGGAAAAAAAAAGCCGGCTGTCTCTGTATCATCAAAGTACAAGGCGGACCAGGCACGGTGACTCACATCTGTAATCCAAGCACTTTGGGAGGCCGAGGTGGGCAGATCTCTTTTTGTTTAATACTTTATGGTTTAGCCAAAGCTGGATGAAAGATGATTTATCTATCACCTATGTCCTTGTGCACGATTAGATGTTTTAGCTACTTGTGAAATGCTGATATGACAAAGTCATAGTCTACTCCTGATTCCTTTTTACAAGGTACACAGTGCTCTCAGATAAGTCATTTCCTGGAAGATGCAGGTTTAAGTGGAATTGAATGAACAAGTAGATATAAAAATGTAGATTCAAAATAAAAGGCATTTCACATTTCTAAGTCGCTGGACGGCTTACTTAGGTAGGATGGCTGATCCATGTCTGCCCTTCTGTCACTCAGGGGGCAGCACCTGCTGTGTCCGCTGCTGGAAGCCATGCATCTGGAAATGGACTTGGCACTTTTTTACATTGTGACTAATTTTTCTTTTGTGGTTTTAGTTATATGTAATAACTGTACATATTTATGGGGTACATGTGATATTTTCAAAAATGCATACCATGTTTAGAGATCAATTCAGGATAATTATGATATCCATTACTGCCAACATATAACATTACCAAATCTTCTCTTCTAGCTATTTTGAAATATACAAGAAATTATTAACTATAATTGTCTTACACCACTATCAAACATTAGAATGAATTTCTTCTCTCTCACTGTATTTTTATACCCATTAGCCAACCTCTCTTCCAAAATTATGTAAGTAACAGTATCTCTTAAAAGGTGTCTGGATTACCTATTTCCTTATTTCTTTATCTGGTTGATGTTAACAGCTTTTTTATAAAAAATAATCACATTTTCCCAATGATCACTAACATTGGTGCACTTTACTCTGCAGTATTACATATACACTTTCATCTCGCATGGCTGGTAGGATTTTTACACACAAAGACCTGGAGTCAGGCATCTGTCATGCCTGCAGATACCGGGCTTGAAGAATCGGATTTTACAAAGCATGCAGAGCCTGCCTTTTTATTACATATGATGATGCTGATCAGGAATAATGACAATCAATGTGACTGTGCCTTCGTGGGCCTTGCACAGGGTGGCTATGTTTCTGCATATTACTACTGAATTGAAATCTAATAAGTGCTGCTTCTCCAGCTTTAAGATCAGATCTGGGTTGTATCACAACTTGTATAGGATACATTTTAGGAAATGTTGATGTCAGTGCCACAGGTGATTTAAAATACGTTTCTCCGCTTAGACTGGTTATTGTTTATTTATTTGCAGTGCATTTGTTTTTATCAAGCTAACTGACATTCTTAGGAAATTTCTAGAACATTTATTTACAACTGCTTGATCTCATTGCCCTGTTACTGCTTGAGAAAAAGCCGCTGTCAAATGAAAATTCTTCTGCCATTTTCTACCCTGGACCATACTATTTAGAAGTCCTATGTGACATGCTCTATCTTGCCAGCTTTGGTTTTATTGCAGCATTTATCACATGATGACTCGAGGAAACTAGACTTGTGTAGCTTGGATGCCTCTCCTCACTCCCCTCACTGGGCGAGTCTTGTGTCTTTCTGGTCTCAGTGCAAGTCACGAGCCTCCGCTGGCCCTCCATGCAGTCCCTGTCATGCTTTGCCACTCTCCTGGCATCTGCCTCCACCACAGCAGCCGCCACTCTGCATTCTCACCACCTCCGTGCTCTCCTCCCCACTAGACTTGGAGCTCCCAGGCAGAACAGCAGGAGGTTGGGCAACCCCTAAGATAATGACGATGAAGTATGTTTCATCAGTCATTAATGAATAATTCATTTATTTATTCACTTCAGTATGCTCAGAAGTTGTCAAGTCATGGAAAGACTGACCTACCTCTATATAGTATATATTTCTTCCAAAGCGAAGCATCATTTAAAATGAATAATCATCTGAAACATGGGGTACTCTTTTTTAGGTACTCAGCACCCAGGGAGGTGTCTCAGTCATTAGAATAACTAATTTGGTAAGAAACAAATATAAGAAACTTGAAAAATCGAAAAAGCTATTTCACACCATCATGAAACAGTCCATACACACAGCCTACCCTCCCTTGCAGAATCTGTCTGGTAAATAGGTCCTAGTATCCAGAACGAGCAAACTTTATCACAGTCAAGGGAATGAGGATGATTATTCTGTAGACTTTCTTCACTTCGGGTTCACCCACATTCTCAACTACTTATTTTACAATTTTTATTTAAACCCCTTTTGTGACCTCGTTGGTTTCTTACACATTTTCAGGGAGCTGTAAAAGTTTCATAGGTTGGAAAGGTGCTGGGAAACAAATTTCATCTGTACTTACTTCGTTTCGGTTTTTTGTTTTTACTTCTACTTTTTTTGTCTCTTTGAATTTTTAGAGGTTCCCAGTTAAAGATATTCTTGTATGATAAAGGTGTGCCCATCTGCGAAGTCAGTGTTCCATGCCTGTGTCTAACTTAGAGCAGCTCCTCTTTCCTCTCCCATCCGCAGAGCTGGCTTCCTAAAAGGGCTGGTGTTAGAGCTGCAGCTGAGGGGTTTTCCATCATCAGCGGAAAGGATGGGGGTGAGATGAGCCTGCTGGAGCCTGTCTTTACATTCACAATAAGAAAGCAACAAAGATAATTCAACAAACAAATTATACGTAGATGTCACTTTGTACGTGATAAATTAATCACAATGGTTATTGTGAAATTAATCCTCTTTTTTGCTTTTCTTGCTCATGAGCGGCTTGTCTTATCTCTTTGCTCCACACTTTCAATGAGAACCTTCTATATTATTTTCTTCTACTGCAAATGGGAAACATGCTTAGAGGGAGTTTTAATTTTTGCCTTTGTTTTTTTTTTTTTTTTCCTGTCTGGTTTTCATCTAACCTTACGTGATGAACGCATTTCTGATTTTAGTCCTTGCCCCACTCCTAGCTTTTTTATCTCAGGGTCCTATGTGGTCCCCAAGTAAACAGAAAACATGCATAGTGGTGATGCTTTGAACGCATGTTATTTAAATTCCCATGTGGAGGAGCAGGTGCGTCTCGGACCTTAACTATGTTCATGCCCGGTGCCGCTTCTCCTTAGCAGACCCTCCTCCAACAGCCCCATCCCTGAAGTGTCTGGGACAGTTCCAAAACCCACACTGGCCTTACCCTAGAACTCTTTCTCTCGGTTTACCACTGCAGAGGACACACTCTTTCTCTGATATCTCCTTTGTTTTTCTATTCTAAAACCACAGCTCTTTCCTTTTCAAAGAATAACAACCAGGATTAGAAATTCACCAGTATGGCCAGGCGTGGCGTCTCATGCCTCTAATCCCAGCACTCCTGATGTCAGGAGTTTGAGACCAGCCTGGCCAACATGGTGAAACCCTGTCTCTACTAAAAAACACAAAAATTAACTGGGCATGGTAGTGCACATCTGTGATCCCAGCTACTCTGGAGGCTGAGGCAAGAGAATTGCCTGAACCTAGTTGGCAGAGATTGCAGTGAACCTAGAGGGTAACACGGCAGTCCAACCTGGGTGACAGAGCAAGACTCTATTTCAAAAAAATTAAAAAAAAAAATTCACCAATATCCAATTCATGGTTGAGTTCAATTTTCCCAGGAGGAAATATGTGTAGAACACAATTTTGTGTCACAGAGCCTTCTAGTGGGGGAAAATCCAGGAAGGTGTTATTCATTTTAAGTGTAATTTACATGTTTTTATTTAAAAGCTTAAATACTAATTACTTTGCTCATCATTTGTATCTAAGGGCTAATTTTAGTATGTTTAAATAAGCTGGCATAGTAAAACAAAAAATCACTGTAAAATCAGTCGTTCTCCTGCTTCAGTGTTAATCATTTGAAGTCCTGAAGAGTCTTGTTTATTTATACGTTATCTAGTCAAATCAATCTGTTGTGGATGACAGCACATTTTTATCTCTAATTAATACATGGTGATTTTCAAAAAGTATATTGTTACTTTGGTGGCAATTTTAATTACATTAAATGAGTTCTGTTTTAATATTTTTCATTAATATTTTATATTCATTAAAATTTTTTGCATTATTAAATCTGAGCTGATTTTGACTCTTATTTATATGATACTCATTAAAATTCTTGACATTATTAAATTTGAGCTGATTTTGACTCAATTATATGAAATGCTTTATATATATATATTTCATATAATTTATTAAATTTTTCTATTCAAAATACTGATCTGATTTTTGAATGTTTAGTGAGTTTAAAATATATATTGAATTAAGTAATAAGCAGGTTTGTAAAATGTACAATAATTTCACGATGGATATTTTTGTAATCTATGAAAATGTATTAAAGAAAGACATGTTTGCATCTCTCTAGAGAAAAACAATAATATAAAAATTATTTAACCTGGATTCATTTGAGGCAAGTAATTCTATTGCTCAAAATGGGTTTTAACCATTAAATAAGAAAATTGAAGTTTTAACTCATTGACTGCATATGAGAAATTCATATTTGAAATAGTTTCTGAAGTGGGCCATGTTTCTATCATCTGATATACAAAGCTAAACAATATGTGTTGCTAATAATCTCATGAGTATTCTCTCCTGTTTTTGAATACAGTTATATTCATGTAAGTTTGTGAAATGGGCACCAACTTCACACACATTTATATGATATTCTTTGTATGCCGTTCAATGCAGTGCAAGTAAAAACTTTTGATGTCTCTTTGTACTCCATTGATTTAAAAGAGAAATCCCAGAGCTCAGGGCACAAACAGACATAGGCTTTGTACATCTCAGTACATTTCAGTGCATTCTCTCCAAACAATGGGCTGCTGTGGATAGATAGATGAGGAAGGGGCTTCTGTTTCCACTATTGATCACCCAGTTGAAGGTACATGTCACCATCAACCCCCAGAGGATGACACATCACAAAATGTCCAAATGTTTATTTTGTTCTGTGCACCCTCATGAATTCACAGATATTCAGCTAATGTCCTGAGAGACATTGTGCTAAGATCTGTTCATTACCTATGTACTTTACAGTCCAATGGGAAAATAAGCTAAATTAAATCCACATCCAAAATTAGACTACACCACCAAGAGGGATGAGTTCCATAAGAGTGACATCTTAGGCATGTTTGATAATTGGATAAGATAGGGTGTAGACTAAATAGACATGACAAAAGCTTCCAAAATACAGTGGTTCTTGCTAGAAAGAAGCTTGTTTCTGTCCCACACAAGAGTTTAGGGGTAGGATGGGTGTCTAGCTTGGGCAGATGTCTCGGGTGGCCATCTCCTATGTGAGATGAGGGCCACAGAGATAGATCAAACCCTACACATTCCCACTCGAGCTCCCCAGAGGAGAGGAGAGAAAGTGAAGCAGAAGACACATCCTCACTTCCTTGTCACCTCTTAACTCATCATTTGTCCATGTTTAGCTGCAAGAGAGTGCAGTCAAATTATTCTTTCTGCATGGCCATGTGTTCTGTGAAATGTTGATGGTGGTAATGAGGGGTTCTGTACTTAAAGAAAAAAACGTGGAGAACACCCTTAGCAGGTGGTATAGTGAAATGCCACAGAGACACAGGATTAGCATTAAGCTCTCAGTGAACCACCCAAGCAAAGCTATGGCCATGCTGGCGAAAACAATTACGTCTCAGGTTCTTAACATTCTTATATACTCTCTAATGCAGGGTAGTAAAGAATGAACAGATATGTGTTAAATATATTTTCATTTTCCCTAAATTATTATTTATGATAATTACAGCAACTAATTTCAGGCACAGTCAATATATAAACCAAGCTATTAATAAAAGCTGCCAAACATTTCTGTAAAGCTTTGGGCATCAAAGCATACTGGTTTCTTCTCTCATGTAAGCCCCCAAATGCTTGCTTATCCAGATGAAATTCCAGAAGCCAGTACAAGAGCGTTTTCTTCTTACTGCCATGATGAGCTATTTGATTTTAACCTGCTGTTTTTGGGATATGCTTCCACATATATGAAACTCTAGATAAGACAAATCAAATCTGTAGTGATAGAAATGAGATCAGAGGTTGATAAGGGCAGGGGTAGAGTTTGAGGACAAGCTTGGAAGGTCAGAAAGAACCACTTGAGGTAACAAAAGTGTTCCATATTTTGATTGTGGTGGTGTTTTAAGAATGTATACATTTGCCAAAACCTTGAACTTCAGTACAGTTCCTCACCAGGACCATGACAAACGCGGGTGGTGTGAGCATCCTCGCCAAGGTAGAGGCAGTCAGCACATGCACTGTCTGCAGAGAATTTAGAATAATAATAAAACTCACTAAAGGTCAGTGTGATTTTTATTATCTCCATGCATTAGCAATGCTAAGCACTGCCCGTGATAAAATACTCTTCTCTGAATAAATCTTGTTAGTCTAAGCTCTAAACACATGGTGCTGTCACTAGTGACTTTTACTGATACATTTTCAGGTTTTAATTAGCACCTGTAGTTCAGATTTCACTAACTGTACACTGGACCCATGGAGAAGTTTCCTGGCCAGAGGTCCTCACGTCAGCCCCTTCTTATTCCAATCTGCCCTTCACCGTGCAGCCACCCAAGGACTCCTCTGGTTAGAGGCACCAGTGGCTTTCCTTTGTGAAAGAGTAAGGCCGCTTCTCTAGCTGAGAACATGGGGACCTTCAGGTTCCAGGTCCAGTTCTACCTCTCAGACCCTCATTGGCTACTTCTCTCTGCTCCTAGTTCAGTGCATCTTGCAGTGTGGTCTGTGGACTACGGCGCTGGAATCAGTGTGGTATGGGAGACGGAGAGGCGTTTACCTCTAGAGGTGTGATGCTCTAGCAAACTAAATTTGGAGATGCTCATTTCCCCACTGTACCCCGACCCTGGGTAAAGATTACCCGTCTTGCAGTGAGCAAAATCACCCCTCACTACTAGATATTTGGAATCTCCAATACATAACTTGGAGAAATAGATCTTGGCCAATTATATTACATAAAATAGCATACACATGAGTGTAATTGGTATAGTCCTTATGTATCACAATCCTTAAATGTAAACGTTCTTCTCTAATCTTTTGCCAAGTGGCAGGCTGTGCCTCACCTGGAATTCGAACCTTTTAGAAACTCTTCAGTACTGGCCAGGCACAGTGGCTCATGCCTGTAATCCCAGCACTTTGGGAGGCCAAGGCAGGTGGATTGAGACCAGGAGGTCAGACTTAAGGCCAGGAGTTCGAGACCAGCCTGACCAACATGGTGAAACCTGTCTCTACTAAAAAAGTACAAAAAGTAGCTGGGCATTTCATCCCAGCTACTCAAGAGGCTGAGGCACGAAAATAGCTTGAACCCAGGAGACGCAGATTGCAGTGAGCCGAGATCACGCCGTTGCACTCCAGCTTGGGCAACAATAGTAGAACTCTGTCTCCAAAAAAAAAAAAAAAAAAAACCTTTCCATGTTGCATGGCGTCCATCACACCTGGGACACTTGGAGCCCCACCAAAACTAGCAGTGGTGTGTTTCTTTACTTTTCTTTGAACACTGCTTGCCTTCCCTGATGATTTTTGGAAAATAAATTGGCCTTGGCCAATGCAGAAAAGTTTCTCTGCTCACCATTTTATCAGACTTTTCTAGAGCCCTCCCAGAAACCTGCTGGAGCCACTGTGCACTTAGCACTTCTGAGGACGTTTACAGCGGCTGTGCTAGGTCACAGAGATACAGAATAACAACAATGGTGCATTCAACTTCTATGTGTAGGGTGCTCTGAATTCTGCCAAAGCGTTTTCAACCTTGCAGTCTGATTTAACTACATTATGCCGATGGATTGGATCAGCCCTCCGAGATCATGCCAACATTGAAAGAAGCTGCCGAGTCTGGCTTTACTTGGACATATCTTCTTTTTTTTTTTTTTTTTTTTTTTTTTTTTTTTTTTTTTTTTTTTTTTTTTTTTTTTTTTTTTTTTTTTCTTCAAAACTTGCATGAGCTTTTGTGCAGGCTTGTAAAACTGCTGAAGAAATTCAGGAAGCTTGGCATTGTTCCCACAGGCTTGGTCCCTGGGAGGCTGTGCTCTCAGCAGAGATTCCCAGCAGGGATTCTGCTGCCATTTCTCCTTTCTACTCCTGATCTTTTTTCTTTCCTTTTTTTTTTTCCCCCTGGTTCTCTCTTTCAATAAAAATGCTGTAACTCAGGACAGTGCACTTCAAAACAAAGCCAGAGAGGATTTCCAGCATCACATTGGGGTGGGTTTTCTGGCTCTTTCCTCCTTAAAAGTAGGCCATGTCACTCCTACTCAATCTGCGTCCTTCCCCCAAACAAGTGAGTCCTTATCATGGATGGGAATATAGGTCAATTCAAGACTCACGTAAAGGTACTTACACTTAATCCCGGTGTATTAGAAATGCCCTTTCATATCCAGAATCTTTCCAAAAATGCTAAAAATTGGCATTTGAGACAAAGATGGTAAATTCAACTTTTCAGGAACACAGAATTTTATACCCATGATCAGTTAGGGCATTTATACTTTAATAATTTAATTCATTTATTCACTCAATAATTATTGAGGTTGGGGGCGGGAGGAAAGTGGGGATGGGCAATGGGTACAAAAAGTGAACAGATAAGATGTCGTATCTGATGGCACCACAGGATAACTCTAGTAAACAATAATTTAATTGTACATTTTCAAATAGCTAACATAATATGGTTGGACTGTTAGTAACATGAAGAATAAATGTTTGGGGATTTATCCCTTCAGGAGGAAGGATACCCCATTTACCCTGATGGAATTAATATGTACATATGCAAAAAATAAAAATAAATAGTTTGCAGAATCTCTACTCTAGATTAATTTCCTTAGTGGGTGCTGTGTGTATAACTAGCCTCATTTCTTATTCCTTAAGTTGTGTTGCTCATAGTTCCTCTTTTCCAAAG
This sequence comes from Cebus imitator, assembly GCF_001604975.1. Lineage (NCBI taxonomy): Eukaryota > Metazoa > Chordata > Mammalia > Primates > Cebidae > Cebus > Cebus imitator. The sequence goes on from NW_016107594.1 coordinate 1,748,373, forward strand.
TGTATGGGATGCAGAGAAGGAAAAGCAAGTAATTTATAGTGGAGAAACCTGACAAACAGGCCCCTAGTCAAGTGATGAGGTCAACATCCAGAGTGTCAGTCCCACTGATGCTGCATGTCCCGGGTACGCTGCGGTGAGAAGGGTTTACTTCTGTGATCTTCCCAATACACATAACCTGGTCCATTGTGAGAAAACACCAGACGTATTCCACGTGACGGTCATTCCATGAAATGCATGGCCAGCGCTTGTGAAAACCATCAAGGTCTTTAAAACAAGGGATGTCTGAGAAGCTTCCCCAGCCAGGAGACACCTAAAGAGGAAGGTACATAAACACAGAGAGGTATTCCAAGTGGGTTCCTGAAACAGAAAGACAACTTTGGATAAAAGCTAAGATAATTAAATGAGACTTAAGTGAAGAACCTGCCAACATTGGTCCATTGATTGCAAAAAAGGCCTATACAAAGCGAAGATGTTAATACTGAAAACTGGCTGTGGCATTTACGGAGATTCTCTACTATTTTTAAACTTTGAAAAAAATTTTAAATATTGTAAGTTTAAAAATTTATTAACAATTCAAAAAATATCCATACCTATGCTTGTTACTTAGTAAATATAATGCTATTTTATGCAACTTACAGACCAATGAAACAGTGAAATACTAAACCCTAAATAAAAAAGATATAACAGGTAGTAGGTGGGTATAAAAATCTAGAAGTCAGGTAAGAGTTTGATGCTAGAGATCAAAGTGTAGATTCAAATCTTACTAAAAAAGGGGATTTGGATATGCCTGGTATTTGAATGCCAGGGAGTGGGTGACATCTTGTAGACAGTAGTTTTTTGAGCTGGAGGTAATTTTGCTCCCCAGATGAATTTGGCAATGTCTGCAGAGATTTTTGATTGTTAGAACTCGAGGAGCTTGGAGTGCTATGGCATCTGGCGGATAGAGCCCAGAGATATTTTAAAATGTCCTACAGCCAGACAATCTACACAGCAAATAATTATTTCATACAAAATATCGCTGGTGCCAAGGTTGAGAAGTCCATGTGGGGTATGAGGATAGAGAAACAGGCAACACCTAAGACAGAGTCTACAATGTTACAATCAAATGTCAGTAGAGGAATAAGAAAGAATCGCCATAAAATAAAAGACTATGGAAAAAGCAGGATAGAAAAAAATGGAGCCAGTTAATTCCTAACCATGAAAGGACTGTTTTGAGTGTTGTTGAGATGGGCAGTGAATCTTGAAAAGATATCATTAACATCACCTCTTTGTATCAACCCTAGAGAAATTCACACACATTTATAGGATGGATTTATAGTGGAAATATTTGCAGCACTGTTTGAAATTGGGAGATAGACTATTTTTGTATGTAGAAGTTGTAAAAATGAGCTTGGTCTATCTGCACTAAACACAGGCTTCACAGTTGTATTGTTGGGTGAATAAAGCTGTGACTACATGTGCTGTATAGTAACATTTATGTAACAGATATACACAGCTGTGTATTTTATGTAGTCCTACAGATACACATACATGTATTAATACGTGCACAGGGATGTGTCTGGAAGACAGCATACCAGTCCAATCACCTGTCCTCTGAGGTTGGGAGTCAAATTGACACCCAGAAATAATTTAAGAATTACCTGTTTGGTGTACACAAACCCTGGAGCCACACAAACCCACGTCAAATTCTGACTCACCCCTTTACTTGGTTTATAACCTGAGGGATATTTTCTGCCTCAGTTTGTTCATCTTTAAAATGGGGATAACAGTAGCTACTGCAGACTCTTGGTGAGAAAATAGGAGAGTTGCTGTTCATAAATGTGAAACACCTACACAGTGCTTCACATAGGAAGCACTGTCTGTGTTAGCTGTTGTTCTTAAGAGTGTAATTAAAATGTTATTTAATGAGTGAAAGACCCCCCTCTTTGTGTAACCAGCTCAATCTTATGTTCATAATTAGTGTAAAAATGTGTAGGTATCACTTTCCATGCTAAACTCAGTGAATAATAACAAAGAACTCTGGGTGATTTGGTATTGAAACATCCATACAGTAACAAGACCCAAAACAAAATCTGACTGCATACATTCTTTTTACCTTAAGCAAGTGTATTCAGAAATTAGTCTGAGTCTACCTTGAAGTACTTATCAATTAAGAATGCATAAAATATTCGGAAGAGTGAATGTTACATGTCCTTTTAGTGGGGAAAAGGGTTTAATCTCTCATACAGAGATAAAACTCTCAGAATGAAAAGAAACAAGGCCTAAGGACTCAAAATGATATTACATTTTTGGGAAAACAATCTTAATTTTTGTAATACTACAAAAAATCAAACTAAAGGCTCAGTGACATAAATATTATTAATTAGATCCGATTCTCTACCTCATATCTTTTTTTCAGTGCTACTTTCTCACTGAGGTATTTCCTGACCACCTAATGTAAAACTGCACTCCCTCCTGATTGGTATCAAAAATATGATTTTCTCTTGCTTTATTTTTCTCCGTAGCATTTAAAATTAGCTGACCTCTTATGAATTTTATTCATTTTTATTGTCCTTCTTCTCTCTGCATGCCCCACACATACTCACTGAGGGCAATATTGCATTCCTAGTGCCTGCAAAAATATTTCATACATGATATGCATTCAATATTTGTTGATTGAATGAATGAATGACATGACATAATGTCGGGTTTCTGTATTCATGTCACTACTAATCTGAGTTAGCTATAATCATTCTTAAGAATTCCCTGGGAGTAATGCCATTTCAATTTCAATTTATATTGGTCCACAATATTTCCTGAGTTTCCAAGGTTGTTCCAATTCCATAGACAGGACCATTCCCAAGGGCTTTGGGTAGAAGATCATTTCGTGTTCACAGCGTTCCATTTTATGTCTCTCTTCTTCCTCCCTACCTCCCACTCCAAAATATACATGCCTACCATTGAGGTGGCTGGGATGAACACTAGAGTCAGGCTGAAACACAGATGAGTTACTGCAAAACAGCTGGCCCAGCGCAGGTCAGGAAGGGCGAGGTCACGAACACTGTCACAGGCTGCTCTGGCTTCAGCCGCGGCTTCCCATTGAGTTTCAATGTCATAGAGACCGTTTTTAAAGACCGCATTTAATTGTATATTCACCTGGACTCCAGCAGTTCCCTCTATGTCACAACCCTGGAGGGCTAAGTGATGTGTCAGGGAGGATTCTCAGAAGGAAACAGCATGAGATCTGAGACAAAGGCAGAGTTAGGACTCAGTTTCCATCTTGGCCATAAGCCTCTCTCTGCCCATTTTTAGATGGCCTCATTATTACCTTCTCCGTGGGGCTCCTGCAAGAATTCAGGGAAACAACACATGAAGTGCCCAGTGCTTAGAGTTAAATAATTGTTAGTTCACTTGCTTCCCAGGCTGAATATTAATTACAATATGTATGTGTGTCAAAGGGAAACAAAAAATAACTTTATTAGGTCTTTTAAGTAACATTTAAATCCGTTTAAAATCAAATGGAAGTAAACCTTCACAGTGTACCTCCTATTCACACACTTGCTCTTTGTTATGATGGAATTATCGAGACTCAACAATCAACAGCAGGTCTTCAGAAATTAAAGAAAAAACACCTCAAAACCCACAGTTATACTAGGTACAGAGTTTAATACATGGCATGTAAGGCAACATCAACGGCAAAAACATGCTTTACTCTTTCCAAAGACTTTTCATACAGCTTGAGCTATTTACGTGAATTCTACCACAGAAAGCACTTTTAGGTTTGAATGAATGTGAAAATCATGCATTGGTCATATACCAATGCCTAGTAAACTAAAACTGTTCATAATCATAACTTTGAGACTGTTTTTAGAAGCTAATTGCCAGCACAAAAAGGAGAAATAAATGAAGTTAGACTGAGAAACAGCCAATAATTCATTAATTAGAAAGAAAAGATAATACCGTATGACCTTTATATTATTAAAATCATTTTATTATTTTCTACACAAAGACACATACATGTATGTAAATTGTGTCTATAAATTTATATATCATATATATGATATATAATGCATTATATTATATATTACAATGCAATATGTATATAAATTGGAAGAACTGATTTTAAAATCCCATCTTCATAAATCCTAAATTTTATATTTAAAAACAGTTGTGGAACCTGTGTGTGTTCTTGAGTGTAGACATAAAAATTCTAATTTAAAAAAAATAATAATAATACAGTGTCCAGAGTCTGAAAGAAAAAGGGGATGACGAAGATGCTGAGAAGCCATCCCTCACAATGTCTGGAAATAACTTTAATGTATGTAATTTAGTCTTTGTATTTCATAGTTCACTTGCATTCACATGTTTTATTTTAGTCTTTGAATCTTCTGGTTATTGCTTTGAGTGTGAGGCTCTCTACTTATAATTATTTCTACCACAATCCACCTCCTCAAGGTAACTTCCCCTTTTTCTGTGTGCCGCTAGGAGCATGAATATTGTTGAGTTTCTTTAATTCTAAAGCACAGCATCCCTCTGAGCTGGAACAGCATCTGCTGCCCACGGGCCCAAGATGTCCCCAGAGCTGGCCTGCACCCAGCTCGGCACAGCGTTCTGACCCCAGCACCAGTGGACCTTTTGATGCTCTCAGTCTGGCCAATATGGGGAAACCCTGTCTCTACTAAAAATACAGAAAAAAAAAAAAAAGCCAGGCCTGGTGGTGGGTGCTTGTGACACCAGCTACTCAGGAGGCTGAGGCAGGAGAATTGCTTGAACCCAGGAGGCGGAGGTTGCAGTGAGCTGAGATCGTGCCACTGCACTCCTCCCTGGGCGACACAGCAGGACTCTGTCCCCCCGCCCCAAAAAAAAAGAAATGAGAGACTTTGTCTCACTTCTGCTCTTAAGCTAGTTAATAAGACAGCTGTTGCCCACATTCTGGGTTCCTCAGAGATACACACCTCACCACCCGGTGCCCCCTCCCACCATTGCGTGCCAGCTGCAGAGAGGAGGGCACAGCATGGTGACCGCCATGCTAGTGTCTCCCTGTGCCCCATCTGTGGCCTCCATACCATACCTGGGGTGCAAGGCTTTCCTGTGCCAGCTTTGTAAAGCTGGAAGCTTCGGGCATAACATTGTAATGACAACACGGGAGATAGAAATACCTCCATGAACAGGATGTTAAATATAATTACTCTTAGATACCATGGGGACATTTTTTTAAATTAATCCTTCATGGGAGAAGTTAATCTGGACTTGAGGGCTGCTATGTCCAGGATGGTACAGTCCCCAACACGGTACAAGCCTGGAGTGCTATGCATCCAGGATGGTAAATGCCCAGGATGGTACGCACCCAGGGTGAAACTCAGCTAGAGTGCTACACATCCAGGGTGGTATATGCCTAGGGTGGTACACTTCCAGGGTGCTATACGTCCAGGATGGTAAACCCCGAGAGCGACACATGGCTAGAGTGCTACGTGGCCAGGGTGGTGAACACCCAGGGTGGTACATGTACAGGGTGCTACATGTCTAGGGTGATAAGCAGCCAAGGTGGTACAAGGTGGTACATGCCTAGGATGGTACATGTCCAGGGTGATAAGCAGCCAAGGTGGTACACGCCCAGGATGGTATGCATCCAGGGTGGTAAGCAGCCAGGGTGGTATGTGGCCAGGGTGGTACACGTCCAGTACTATGCATCCAGGGTGGTACACGTCCAGTACTGTGCATCCAGGATGGTGCACGTCCAGTACTGTGCATCCAGGGTGGTGCACGTCCAGTACTGTGCATCCAGGGTGGTAAGCAGCCAGGGTGGTATGTGGCCAGGGTGGTACAC
>NW_016107594.1:1754474-1787136 GCF_001604975.1 Cebus imitator
TCCAGTACTGTGCATCCAGGGTGGTGCACGTCCAGTACTGTGCATCCAGGGTGGTAAACAGCCAGGGTGGTAGGTAGCCAGAGTGGTACACCCCTAAGGTGGTACACCTCCACGGTGGTGTGCATTCAGGCAGGAGCCTCTGTCCTGGAACTGCCCAGTGCTGAATCGGATGGCTCTGGCCTCTCCAATGTGTATAGCACTGGAGGACCAATCCTGTGTCGAGGAGGAGAGCTCCTTGCAGGACTGCCTGAGACCTTGACTAACTGCAGGTTGTCCTCTCTCTGCCCATTCCTGCTTGCTTTCTGTCCTACTGATGATTCTGCAGGTTTCCCCTCCCAGTCAGCTTCCCGGGGAACCTGCTGTCTCTTCTCATTGTACCAGAGAAGAAAATGAGCCCTGGATTTAATTATCCTTCCAGTGACTGAGCTCTGCTGTTGTAGAACCACAGGAGGAAAAAAGTGTCCTGATCTTCCTGGGTCTCCTCTCTCCCTCTGGATGGGTCGCTGTCCCCAGAAATGTGACCTTTGAGTTAAATCAAGTTAAGCATCTTTTATGGTAAAGAATTTTAGAGCTTGGAATGACAGAAAGTAGACTGAAATTGCTCTTAACTTATTAAGATAAGGGTCTACTAAGTAATTAATAAACAGATTTGCAGCATGTATTATTTTTAAGTTTGGTGTTAATTTTCAGAGATGGTTTCTCCGGTTTTCCTTTGCAATTTTTTATAACTTTTTAATTTGCAATAAGGAAGTGTGAGAAAATAGCAGAAGTTATACGTATCTGAAACAGCACTTATTGTGCAGATTCCTAAAATTTTAGAATGAGTCCATCCCAACTCTCATCTTCTTTCTTACTGTTAGATGAGAAAATATAAGCCCAGAAAATATAATAGCATATAATATCACAGAGACAAGAATTGGGCAAGGAAAGACAGGAACCTGGGTCTTCTAATTATTCAGCTTGGTTTGTTTTTCTGTTAAACTATGCCAAAATTGTTTCTTTCTAACATTACAGTTGCATTTAAAAGCATGTTAATTACGTTAACACAACTGTGACAGTATGGTGTGGTGGAAATATCACAGGTCTGTACAGATGTGGGTGCATCTCTGCTATCTCAGTTGCTTAGCCTCTCTGGGTGTCATCATTTTATATATATGAAATTGGAGTAACAATGCCTCATTTGGAGATGTGTGAGGCTTGAAATCCCATGTATGAAGCATTCCAGTGTTTGAAACAGAAGTTCAGCAAGATATCAATAGTATCTATTAATAATAGTCTTATTTTAAGGTAACTGAACCTGTAATTTGAAACACTAAAGTAAATGTATAGTTTCACCCAGGAACCACTACTCCTAGAATTAAAAACTGCATTTGCTCTTTTACAATTCCAGTTTGACCATTCCACCTTCATTTCCCCCTCAAGGCGGCCACCCAGCAGCACACATAAAGCTATTTGTGTTTTCTCGTCATTTTACCGTTATCTATTTGTCCATTTATATTTAAACTATTTTTCCTGAAGACAACATAACACTGGTTGTATTTTTGAACCAGCCTCAGACTGTCCACCTTACAACTGTGATGTTTGCTTCATTTGCATTACATATATTTATTGGTGTGTCTGTATTTCATTTTATCACCTTGCTGTTTGCTTCGTATTTGTGATTCATTTTCTTTTCCCCCCTTCTTTTTATGGCTTCCTTTTGGTTAATTAGCTGTAACATTTGTCTTTGCTATTTTAGTGGTGACATTAGAGTTTATAGTACTCTACCATAATCTACTGTGCTGTTATACTGATGCTTTTTTTTTTTTAATATGTTGTACAACTTTACCTACTATCTAGCAAAGATACAGCCATGTACTCTCCTTTCTTCTTACCCAGCCCCTCTGGTATTTCTGTCACTTCTGCATATGTTAGAAACCCAAAATACATATTGTTTGGCTTTAAAAAGCTCATAATCTTTTAAACAGATTTTTTAAATAAAATCTATTTTATATTTCCCCATACAGGTCTCATTCCTAGTACTTGGCCTCTCTTACTGTGCTGTTTCCTTCAGCTGCAGCGACCCATTTTAATATTCCTTGTAGTATGGGCCTGCTAGTGATGGACTTTCAGTTTTCACATGTCTGAACTTGTTTCTATATCCTGTGATTTTGCTGCATAAATTTATTAGATTGACAGTTACTTTGCTTATTCCTTATTTCAGTACTTTCTAAAAGTTGCTCAATCTCTCCTTGGTTTCTTTCTTTCTGAAGATACATCAGCTGGTACCTTTATCTTTGTCTCTGCACAGAACCTTATTCCTACCCCCACTTCTGTGGTGGCTTTGAAGATTTTTTTCTTCACTGCTGTATCTAGGCAACTTGATTTTGACATGTGTGATCTAGTGCTCTTCAGGTTCTTTGCATTTTTCACTTACTGAACTTCTTGTATTTATGAGTTCACTATTTTAGTAAATTTTGAAATTTTTAGGTAATTGGTTTTCTTTTTTTTGTTTTTCTCGCCCTCTTTGTGTTCCCTGCCTTCAGTGACTTTAATTACACATATATGTCTGCTTGGAGATGTCTCAGAATTCAATGATTCTCTGTGCCCTTAGTTTTGTTTTTGTTTGGAAATCTTTCTTTTCACTTCTACGTTCCATTTTAAATACTTTCTCTTGTTATCTCTACATGTTGGTTAATCTTACTTTCTTCTATGTCTATTCTGCCTTTATTAACATCCATAGATTTTTAAATCTCAGATGGTTTTAACTCTAGATTTTCAATCTGGGTCTTTTTTTTTTTTTTTTTTTTTAAAACATTTTCCATGCCTCTAGATAACGTATTCCGTTATCACCTGATTGAGGACAGGGCATACAATGAGAATAAAGGTTTTAATGTTGGTGTCCACTGATTCAAAATTCTGTTTTGTTTCTGGATGTTTCATTGATCAAGTTTTCTTCTTATTGTGGATATCTTCTTACTTTTTTGCATGCTTAGTAATTTTTGACTGGATGCCAGACACTGTGAATCTCACTTTGACAGGTGCTGAATATTTTTTTATTCCTATAAATATCCTTGAGCATTCTTTTGGGGTTTGGTTGAATATTTTTCAACAGTTTGATCCTTGTAGACACTAACTCTTAAGGCTGGATGTTGGTTGAGGCATGAAAGATGGTGCTTCTTTCTTAGTAGTAAGCTTGATTTGAATTTAACTATCCTTGTCATAGTTTTGTGGAAATTTGTATATGGATTAATTTTTCTAGTATTTAAAAGGACAAAGGCCCAACAACTATTATCTCTAGTTTAGTGAAATTAGAACAATGTCTCCCTTTAACTTGAAGATATAGGACCACATGAGGAATAACTAGTGAAGTCAAAATGTAAGACCATAAGATTATTTCCTAATTCACACCAGCAAATATGCATTATGCTTCTCAAAAGCCATTTACACAGTCAAAATCATCTTGCAACAGCATTTTTATTTTCTCAATTGTCAGAGCTTCTAATGTCTTCCACGTGCTATTCAAAATCTTTTGAACATCTAGTCTGTGGGTTTCAAATCCATTTGCCAACTAGTCGTTTGCCTTGTTTTGACTTTGCTGCAGTCTCTCCTGCAGTGTTTCTGCTATTATATGAATTTACCTGGAGAGCTTAAAATATTTTTTTAAAAAAACTACGTTATATTTGTGCCCTCAGTTCTACCTAAGAGAACATCATAATTCTCCTAAATCCATATATCACTGTTATTATAACAAAACCCCATTGTCCACAATACAGATCTAATGACACTTTATCATCTCTTTTGATGTTAGCCACATTTTCATATGAAAGAGTTTTTTGTCATGCTTGCAAGTAGGGAGTCTAAATCCATCATATGTAAGTCCTACCACCAATTCTTACCAGTTATATGTCATAGAAGTTACTTAAACTCTCTGCAGCATGATGTTTTTTCTTTAAAATGGGCATAATAACCGTACTTACTGATATACATTCTTAATAAATACAAACTAATTAGAACAGTGTGTAGCACGTATTATGTGTAGTGTAAGTATTTCCAATTATTATTGTAAGGCAAGGATAATGAAGTAGCATTAATATTGCTAAATGGGAAACTGGGATATCCTTCTCCTTTATTTCCATTACAACTATGCTAGCATTTTAATGATAACCTTGACTCTGATACACTTTTAAAAATATTGTTTCTGAAATTGGGTTATGTTAAAATCTCTGTATACTTTGAAAATTGTATTATTCCCCTAAAATTTGCATGGTGCTTCAGAATTGGGAAAATCAATTAAAAAGTACTGACATGTGTGGAATGCTTAACTTGTACCAAGTGCCCTGCTGTTTTACTTGTGATATCTTGTTAAAATTTTCTATTGTAAATCCATGAGTAAGCTTTTCTTTTCATTCCCCTTTTCAAGACGTGGAAACTAAGATCTAAGTAATTGGTCCAACATTACGAAATCAGTTTCTGGAGCAGAAACCCAAGTCTCTCTGATGGCAGATCTGATGAGTACAACTCACTGTGCCGTATTCTTTTTCCATAAATGCTTGCCACTACTGCTTCCCCCGTATGGAATTATCTTTCCTTTCTTATTGGGTCTAATCGTACCCTTTTCTGCCTTTAAGTATATTAACAACTCACTTCCTCATTTATTTCTTCTCAGGCAGTTCCTATTACTTCCCATAGCAATGCTTTCTATAAGGTCCTTCTCTTTCGCTGTCATTCCTCATCCTGGAGAATGAGACTTTTTGAAAATAGAAGGCATTCAGTGATTACCATGACTGCCACCTCCTGGGAGGTCCTCATTGCTTTTGCCATAAATACTTTCTCAGCACTTTCTCCTCTTACAGATTAACCCATATTCAGAGAGCCAGTAAAGAGAATACATGTCAGGTTTCAAGAATTGAAAATCTTACTTTTTTGATGTGATCCTGATAATTATACAGCCAGATTTTTCTAATTCTTCCCAAAGCCAGGAGAGAGAGTGGAGTGAAGAACTTTTATGAGCAAACAGTCCAAAGCAAACACATCTGATATTGTTGGTTTACATAGCAAGTGCACATGATGAGGGTATTTGGAGTTATATTTTCTTAAGCTACCAGGAGACTACTAGAGAGGCAAAGTATAAAGAAGTTGACAGAAACCCCAAGGGACACAGATTCCAAATGAATGCACCTCATGAAAGTCCACTGATTGTACACCTGCTGTAAAAACTGCTGCTGCTCCTTTGATGAATTTCAAACTTCTTTTTGATAGCCTTGTCCCATGTAGTAATGCACGTTAATATTGTATTTTACTGTAGTCTCATGTTTTCACTTTTCTTTTGGGAAGATATTTAATATGACATCCGCTTAATCATCGAAACAGCTGGGTTAAAGGTTTGATGTGATAGCCCAATTAAGTCACTCAATTGTGACCATATGTACTTGCCAAATTAAGTGTTAAAAGGAAATTGTCATGTGCATGTTTAGAATGGCAGCCTATGTTTCAAGTTTTAAGTCCTGGTGTACAAACTTGGCTTCATAAGCTCTGGTGGAAACCTGCCATGAGAGGAAAGAATTGTGCCCAGAGCTCTTTCAAGAAAACCTTTCACATTACCTAGTGTCTGTGTTGGGCACAGAATTCCCATCACCTAAATAAGAATTGCTTTCTTGAAGCATCTATGGGAAAGCGTGCAAATGGCTCAGGAAATAAAGAGAATTAAAAGTAGAGTTTATGTTAACTCAATAAGTATTTACTGGATTCTTAATGTGTATTCATTACTTGTGGGAGACAGGCACAATCTTCAGAAAAGCTGGTTAAAAATACAGTTAAAATGAAATTGGCACAAATGACATTGGGTTGAATTGATTTTGCTTTTAAATTAGTTTTTCTCAACCACTGAATTACCAAATGTTGGCAATTTTTGTGTCTCTGTCTTAAATCTTTGCATAGACCTACAAACGATTACATCAATATTTTACAATTTATAAGTATTGTTATTTTTTAAAATAATATTGCTGATGGGTTTATAATACTATGTGCATTTTGCATTTGTTAGTGTTTGCAGCTGGAAAAAATATTCTAATTTATTCTTAATTATTTTTATTTATTTGTTGATATTGTTCACATTAAAATTTAACTTTTTTAAAAGAAAATGTGTTAAAGATAAAAGTCCCAATCCCTACATCATAAATTTATAACTTTGTGTCACCAGCCAGCAACTTTAAACCTTAAATGGTAGATTTAATCATTTTTTCCCATTTGCTAAGTTATTTTGCTTTTAAAATCCTTAAATTAATTTTAAGCCTCTGATACTTATTTACATTTTTTTGTCAAGTGTGGAAATAAAGTGACTTAAATTATACATTATTTATTGATTTATTTTTTCTAAAATAATATACTGTCCAACTGAATTTTGACAACTTTTTTTCTGTTCCCACTAAGCTTATGAGCTATGTGAATTACAGTTATTGTATATATGTATAGGAGGATTTATGATCTACTTTAATATATTAACATTTATATACAATGATAAAAAGATTCAATTCCAACCTGGAATGATTCAGGGCCCTCAGAACTATTAACAGCTGTTTACAATAAAGACTCATCGAGTCAGAAAGAACAGATATTTGGAGACCTATTATCCCATTCAATCTTCACACCTTCCTCTATAAAATAAATACTGATGGGAAAACAATTTCAGTAAATAAACAGAGCTGATAAATGTAAAAGAAGAGACCTAAAGGCCATTCTCCTTTCCATTAGAATCCTTGACAGTTGAATATGAGAATCTCCTTAAGAATGATTCTGAAAAGAAATATTTGTAAACACCCATCTTAATCCTTTGCACTTTGCAAAGACTGTGTCTGATTTGTGTTTTTCAATTTCTTTTATAATTAAGTGTCAAGATGTTAAGGTAAAGACAAAATCTGTAGACAAGAGAAAGAAAGAAAACCAATAAAGTGGTCTAAACTGCCCCAGAAATAGACATCCTCTTTATCCTCTGTAACCCTTTGGACCGTTGCGTGGAGCTGATGGCTATTGCTATTACAGCAAGTCTTCACTTCATGTGCTTGGTAGGTTCTTGGAAACTGTAGCTCTAAGCAAATCAACATAAGAAAAAAAAAAATTTCCCACAGCCTATTTGATATAAACCAGAGTAAAGTTCCTATGGCATATTCCTGGTCAGACAAAACATTGCCAAAATTCTAAATATTAAAGATCAAAGCACTTGAAATATCAAACACTGAAATAGATCTGAGCTATACATTCATTTGAGAAAGATTAATAAAAACAAGTAAAATAACAATTTATCCAATTATTGCAGTTTTGGGTTGTGGGTGGTCAAGGCTGTGTCAACAGCTCAGGGTGCCAGGTGGGGTGGGCACCAGACCTGGACAGGATAACCTGCCATGGCGGGGACACACACACACACGACTCACTCACAGTAGGACCCTGGGCACATACCAGTGAACTCATCATGCACATCGTTGGGATATGGAAGGAACTGGAGAAACCTCATGCAAACATGGAAAGAACAGACTGGCCCTGGTCAGAAATCTTATTTTTCTCATCAATGTTATAATGAAATGGTGGTGATGGTAACAGTGGCCTCTGTGGGCCTGCTGTGAAGTAAAAGCCTGCAAACGCACCTGGAAAGGATCCTTTACATCAGATACAACAAAGGAAAATGCGATTTCATAAAACGAACAGGCACACTCTCCTCTGATGTCGACTTTTTTCTTTGCCATTTGCTACTTCTAACACCAGCCTTAATTTTTCCCTACTAAAAATGTCTTTTCTAAATTGATTACATAGAATGGAATAAATATTTTTCGTATTCAGTTTTATGGGAGTAGCTATCTGTTGAAAGTCAGAAGTGATGGCTGTTTATACCTATTTCTTTCCAGAATCCTTCTTGGGGAAATTATTGTATTTATTAATGATATTTTTCCTTCGAAAATGTATGAGTCAGTACATTTCTACCATGCTGGACAACACCATTGCACATTACAGTGGTAACAATTTTGGAGGGCTTCATTTCTCTCAAAATTTACTAAATATGCTCTGGATAATAAAGTGTGAGGCCTGTCCATCACAGCAGTATCTGGAGTCATCAAGATACCCTCCATCTCCACATCTTGTCCCACTGGAATGTCTTCAGAGACAAGGACAAGTATGGAGTTATCATATCCTAGAATAACAATGGCTCCTTCTGAAATTGTTCCTGAAGGACCTGACTAAGGTTGTTTTACAGTTAAATTATTATTTTTTTTTTTTTGAGTAGAAGAAGCACCCTCTGAAATAATGATAAAATTATAGTAAATACAAAAGAAGGAACAGCTGTTCATTGTTATCATCAAACATGTAGTGAACCTAATTGTATGTGCTACACTTTTGTATGACTGGCAGCTCAGGTGGCTGGTTTCCATCAGTGTCCCCACAAACATGTGAGTCGTACCTGGTGCTACCACATTATGATGGCTACAGCATCACTAAGCCAGAAGCTCCTGGGATTGACATTGTGTATGAGACCTATCCTTGAGCTGTCGTTATGCAGCTCACAACTATTTATTACTGTGGAATGTTCTGTTGATCTTTCTGCGCAATAATCAATTCCATTTTTCATACCAAAACTAGCTGAAAAAAAGTAATCTCATGGTTTTTTTTAACACAAAAAAATAATCACACAGACTAAGTTCCATTTTCAGAGTGGTCCATTTGGATTTTCCATGCATGATATTGACTGGTCATTGTGGTTATCTTTACCAGGGTAATTTGATAGATTGTCATTGATAACCCTTGTCTTTGGGGAACAATTATCTGGACATCTTCTATTAGAAATTTTTTTTTTTTTTTTTTTGACAAAGTCTCACTCTGTCACCAGGTTGGAGTGCAGTGGTCCGATCTTGGCTCACTGTAACCTTCACCTCCCAGGTTCAGGCAGTTCTCCTGCCTCAGCCTGCCGAATAGCTGAGATTAAAGGCACAGGCCACCACACCCAGCTAATTTTTGTATTTTTAGTAGAGACGAGGTTTCACCATGTTGGCCAGGATGGTCTCAATCTCCTGACCTTGTGATCTGCCCAGCTCGGCCTTCCAAAGTGCTGGGATTGCAGGCATGAGCCACTGAGCCTGGCTGCCTTCTAAGAATTATTAGTAGCAGTTAACAATGATAATAATGACCCTAAGAAGACATGGGGATTTATTAATTTTAAATATCCCTAGACAATAAAGAAAAACACCAAACATGTTTTTGTCCACACTTTCCCTTTCTCTGTCAATCACTCTGTTTCTCAGTCTTCCCATTGATGGTGGTTATTTAACCTGTGACTTTGACCTTAAGAGCTCTCAGCTCAGCTGACAGACAAGGCATTCTCAGTTATAATCTGAAGGGCTGCCCAGATAAAATGGAAAGTTTTTCTTCCTTACAAATGCCATTTGTAATGTACTATAAACAGCACACATTTTTGCTTTAGGGATAGTGGATGTGGAAATAAATACAGAATTTTCTTATTAAAAAAGACAACACAAATTATTGTAGATAATGTGGAACTGTTTTCTGTTGTGTTTTTAAACCGATTTTTGTAGACTGCTCTCATAAATTTTAAAAACTGGAACTAAGCACACTTTGACTATGTAAAAGATTTCCTAAATATGTCAATAATAATAATATCTAAGCACAAGTATTTATTTCCTAAGTATTTCTACATAGCTCAGTTTGTACTTACGTAGTGTCATGATAAATAAAAATTCTTTAAAAAATAACTGAGATTCATTCCCAATATTCTAGAAAAATTCTAAATATTTCTCAGTTTAAAAACTAAGAAAACAAAAAATATTGTTCTATGTTATACCAATATATTAAGATACACCCCCTTGCCTATGCAAAGACATTGGATACAGACATAAAATGGCTTCTGTTCAGTTGGAAATACATTAGTATTTGGGAATATTTTTATTTCCCTGCTAGTTAGTTCCATAGCTTATTCAAATACTAAATAAGAACAGTTAATTTACTGATTACGTACTAAATTTAAACCATAAATAAGGAGACAATAGCTGACAATCATGACTTTTATCCATTCAACTGAATGATGCACCACTTCAGTTCAACATCATGTTCTATGAGTACGGAATGAAGTTTCAAATCGATTGATTTAGATAGAGAATCATATCAAGGAAAATGTGAGAGGGTCACAAAAGAACAGAATCAGTATCCCATTATTGAAATTGTCAATGAAAATAGTCAAACTGTAAAATATTTAAAAACATTTATTCTGAGCCACGTATGAGTGACCAGGGGCCAATGACACAGCTTTCAGGAGGCCCTGAGAACAACTGTCCAAGGCGACTGGGCCACAACTTAGTTTTATACACTGTAGGGAGAGAAGACATCAATCAAGACACAGCATATGTACATCGGTTTTGTCTGAAATGACAGGACAACTGGAAGTGGGAGCTTCCAGGTCATAGGTAGAGTCAAAGTGTTTTGTTTGTTTGTTTACTTTTTTATATTGGAAATTAATTGAAAGAGTTAAGTTACTGTTTAAGACATGGAATCAGTAGAAAGGAATATCTGGGTTACGATAAAGGGTTGTGGAGACCAATGTTTTATCATGCATATGAAGCCTCCAGGTGGCAGCCTTCCAAAAATAGATTGCCACTGTTTCTTTTCAGGGTTAAGGAGCCTGTCCTACCAGTAATTCTACAAGGGAAGAGGGTATAATGAGGCATGTGTGGCTCACCCACACCATCATGGTCTGAACTAGTTTTTCAGGTTAACCAACAGGTTTTTCAGGAATGACCCTGGCTGAGAGGAGGTTCCATTCAGATGGCTGAGTGCTTTGAATTTTATTCTTGGTTTACAAAATGCAAGTGAATTGAGTATTTGTGTTATCAAAACTTAGCACTGAAACTTACTTTTGAATCAGATGCTATAAATGGACAGAGCCTGGCTGCTGGCCTGGGATATAGTGGTGAAATCTTTTTTTTATACATTGATGAATCGATGCATGAGATTTCTAGTTTTTATTGAATTCAATTGTTTATCCATCAAACCTTAATAGAACATTGCATAATGATGTGTATCAGACACCATACCAGTCTTGGAAGCATAAAAATAAATAGGGTGTGAGTATTCACTCTTGCAGTATTATGTGATATCATTGTTTCAGATTTCTGTTGTCTACTGTGTGATCTGGTTGCTCACTATATGAGCATGTAGAATTTCATCGCTGGAAAAATATAATCTAGACATCATCTGGAACACCGAATATAAGCAGGACTGTATTTTTCTCTCTTAACAAAATGCATTTATTTATACTTTATGCAACTGTTTATAAAAGTATTAATCTGCAGATATTCTAAATCAGAAGGCATTTTCTCAGATTAGTTTTAGGAACAGTTAATAATTTTCTGATGCCAGAGATTTTCTCATTTTAATCATCAAAAGAGGGTGCCTGTTTTATGGTATAAATGGCTCTCCATAGAAAATTCAACGTGTTTTTTTCTCCCTTTTTTCCTCTTTCCAATAGTTTTACCTAGTCACACTTGTGGAAATCCTGGAGAAATTCTGAAAGGAGTTCTCCATGGAACAAGATTCAACATAGGAGACAAAATCCGGTACAGCTGCCTCTCCGGGTACATCTTGGAAGGCCATGCCATCCTGACCTGCATTGTTAGCCCAGGAAACGGTGCATCGTGGGACTTCCCAGCTCCCTTCTGCAGAGGTACAGTGCAACAAGGGGGCTGGGGAGCAGATTCCAGGCAGGGCAATGGCTTTGGAGCTGCTTTTAGAAAATTTCCACTTAAACGAATAGAGGACAGGTGAGGCTGACTTGTGCTATGTAAGCTCATTCTGCTCCTAAAAGCAATATTACTTGTTATTAATATGTAAGAAATGACATGTAATATGTAGCAATCACATTTAGTGCTACATGTTATTTGTATGTAAGAAATAACATGTAATATGTAATAATAGGTAGTATTACATGCATGTAAAAAACCATGATTGGACTACATAAAGTCCATAGCAAGTTTACTACTTGTGATCTGGTTTGGCTGTGTCCTCACCCAAATCTCACCTTGAACTGTAATTCCCACAATTCTCACATGTCGTGGGAGGAACCTGGTAGAAGGTAATTGAATCATGGGGGCAGGTATTTCCTGTGCCATTCTCATCATAGTAAGTCAGTCTCATGAGATCTGATGGCGTTATAAAGAGGAGCTCCCCTGCATAAGCTCTTCCTCTGCCTGAGGCCATCCGTGAAAGACAAGACTTGTTCCTCCTTGCGTTCTGCTGTAATTGTGAGGCTTTTCAAGCTACTTGGAGCTGTAAGCCTACTGAACCTCTTTCTTTTATAAATTGCCCAGGTTAAGGTATATCTTTATCAGCATTGTGAAAATGAATTAATACAATAAATTGGTACTAGGAGTGGGGCACTCCTGAAAAGATACCCAAAGATGTGGAAGTGACTTTGGAACTGAGTAACAGACAGAGGTTGGAACAGTTTGGAGGACTCAGAAGAAGACAGGAAAATGTGGGAGTGTTTGGAACTCTCTAGAAACTTGTTGAATAGCTTCGAGGAAAATGCTGATAATGATATAGACAATGAAATTCAGGCTGAGGTAGTCTCAGATGAAGATGAGAAACTTGTTGGGAACTGGACCAGAGATGACTCTTGTTATGTTTTAGCAAAGAGATTGATAGCATTTTGCCTCTGCCCTAGAGAGTTGTGGAACTTTGAACTTGAGAGAGATGATTTGAGGTATCTGTTGGAAGAAATTTCTAAGCAGCAAAGCATTCAGGAGGTGCCTTGGGTGCTGTAAAGTCATTAGTTTTACAAGAGAAGCAGAGCATAAAAGTTCATGAACTTTGCAGCCTGACAATGTGATAGAAAAGAAAATCCCATTTTCCAAGGAGAAATTCAAGCCAACTGCAGAAATTTGCATAAGTAACAAGAAGCCAAATATTAATCCTCAAGACAATGGGGAAAATGTCTCCAGGGCATGTCAGAGGTGTTCATGGCAACCCCTCCCAACACAGGCCCAGTGGCCTAGGAGGAAAAAGTGGTTTTGTGGCTTGGCCAAGGGTTACCATGCTGTGTACAGCCTAGGAACTTGGTGCCCTGCATCCCAGCTGCTTCAGCTGTGGTTGAAAGGAAGAACATAGAACTCAGGCCGTGACTTCAGAGAATGCAAGCCTCAAGCCTTAGCAGCTTTAACTTGGTGTTGAGCCTGCGAGTCTGTAGAATTTAAGAATTGGGGTTTGGGGACCACTGTCTAGATTTCAGAGGATATATAGAAATGCCTGGATATCCAGATAAATGTTTGCTGCAGGGGAGGGGCCCTCATGGAGAACCTTTGCTAAGGCAGTGTGGAATGGACATGTGGGCTTGGAGACACCCCCACCCCACAGAGTCCCTACTGGGTCACTGCCCAGTGGAGCTGTGAGAAGAGGGCCACCATTCTCCAGATGCCAGAGTGGTAGATCCACTGGTAGCTTGCACCATGCACCTGGAAAAGCTGCAGTCCCTCAACACCAGCCCATGAAAGCAGCCAGGAGGGAAGCTGTACCCTGCAAAGCCACAGGGGTAGAGCTGCCCAAGACCATAGGAACTCACTTCTTACATCATCATGACCTGGATATGAGACACAAAGTCAAAAGAGATCATTTTGCAGTTTTAAGATTTGACTGCCCCACTGGATTTTGTGTGTGCATAGGACCTGTAGACCCTTTGTTCTGGTCAATTTCTCCCATTTGTAATGGCTGTATTTACCCAATGCCTGTACCTGCATTATGTCTAGGAAGTAACTAACTTGTTTTTGAATTTATAGGCTCATAAGAGGAAAGGATTTGCCTTGTCTTGGTTAAGACTTTGGAATATGGACTTTTGAGTTAATGCTGAAATGAGTTAAGACTTTAGGGGACTGTTGGGAAGGAAGGCACGGTTGGTTTTGAAATGTGAGTGTGTGAGATGTGGGAGGGGCCTGGGGCAGAATAATATAGTTTGGCTCTGCCCCAACCCCAAATCTCATCTTGAATTACAACTCCCACAATTTCCACATGTTGTGGGAGGAAGCCAGTGGGAGATAATTGAATCATGGAGGCAGGTCTTCCCCATGCTCTTCTTGTGATAGTGAATAAGTCTCGTGAGATCTAATGGTTTTAAAAATGGGAATTTCCCTGCACAAGCTCTCTTTCCCTGGTGCCATCCAGGTAAGAGGTGACTTGCTTCTCCTTGCCTTCCACTGTGATTGTGAGTCTTCCCCACTAAACCTCTTTCTTTTGTAAATTACCGAGTCTCTGCTATGTCATTTTCACCAGCATGAAAACAGACTAGTACAACTTGTTATTATATCCCCCCAATATCCAAAGTTGTTTCAATTCTGTTTTTCAGTCTTTATGGATTTCTGCCTATTTTCATCACCTCTTATTGTAGGATTCAAAGATTTGATGCCAGTGTTTATGTCCTTCTAGGCCTGGTGCCTCATTTTTATTAAAAATTACAAATATTCCTTGATCATTTAATGTGTATCTTTTAAGTACTCTTTCAACTCTGTCAGTCTTCTTAGATAAGGTGATTGTAGGTTAGTGTTCTCTTCCAAGTGCTCATTGTCACATTTCAGGGCTAGGTGAGAATTCCTTAACCTGGAGCACTGCAATTTTCACATTTTCCAAAAAAAATATTTTACTGTTCCAATGACATTAGAAAAGAGCATACTTCAACTCCTAGGTTTTGGCTTTCCTAGGAAAAACTCATCTTTTGAGTACAAAAATAAAGCGTAGCTAATATTTGTGGCGGTCATAATGAGATGCCAAAAAATGTGCTAAACACTTTACTTGGATTATACCATTTAACTCTCACAACAACCCACTAATGTAATAATTATTAACACTCATTTAAAAGGTAAAGAAATAGAGTTTTAATTTCCAAATGTTCCAGAGACGGTAAATGTTAAGACCGAAACACAAGTCTGGCTTTTAATCTAGGCTTGTAATCATGCCAACTCACAGCCTCCACTGCAAGTCATGATGTGACATTATATTATTTCCTTCGGAATGCTTTTATCTTATCCTTTGCTAGTTATTGCATATTTGACTACTTTTTGTAAAATATTAGAGTCTTATGAGATATCCCTGAGCTGATTATATTCATAATGTCATACTACTGTTTCTACTGTTGCTTCCACCACCACTACCCCACAAGCTAGTATGTATTGTCCACTAATTATAAGCCAGGCACTACTTTAGCAAATTAATCTTCGTAAGTAGGCATTTTATTGAAGATTCATATTATAGGTGAGAAATCTGGACATCAGGTAAGAAAAGTGACGTGCCCAGGCTGTTCCTGCTAATAGCTGTTAGAGTTGGGATTAATCAAATTCAAATTAGTCCTCTACCCTGGAGAAATTCATCTGACGACTACTTCCTACTATAAATGTCTATTATTTCTCCTAAAATGCTCATTTTCTCTGCATGTTCCTGAAGTTTATTATGTCCCCCTTCATTTTTTGTAATTGTTATAATTACTTTTCATCTTTATGTTTTCAAAACAGTGGTGGCCTCGAAATGTAAAGCGGTATCCGATTTCCCTTGCTTTCCGCAGACTTTTCTCAAATAATTGATCTCATTTAAGAGCAGTGTCATGGGACATCCTAAATACATTCGTTCTTCTTCCTTATTTCTGCCATGATTCCCATTACATTCTCACTCTCAGAATAAGAAAATCAAAGTGACTCTGGCACTGGCTCAGCAGCATACCACACCTGCCAAATTCCAAACTTCTGCTCAGGCGTTTTCACTGCCACAAAGTCTTCCTGTCATCTCCCTGCAGCCATAACTCTTACTCATTTGTCAAGTTCAAACTTAAGTCCAAATTTTAGTTTACCATTGCAGCCCCTCTTACAATTTCTGTAAGGGAAAAAAGTCCCTTGGTGTCTCACATAGCATTTATTTGGTTGGTATTTTATATTTTGACATAATGTCTTAAAGATGTTAGCTTGTAATGTTCCAGGAGATAAGATACCGCCACTAAAACTGTGAGAGGCAGTATCCTCAGTTCCTTGTGACATTAAAACTTAGCTTAAACCATTGGTATTTTCCTTTATTGTTAATGCTTTTTTGCTCACATATTCTCCAGTGGTTTTCTTCTTAATTGGAGAAGAAATTTCCATAATCTTATACTGCATGTAGTCAAAGTTGGCGTAACAGTCAGCTAAGTGTCTTTCCTATGCTGCCACCTATGTTTTAAATTCCAGTGAGATCAGTATGCTTTTATCACAGGAAGCTATTCTTCTGTATTATAGATTATTAAATTTATATTTAAATTTTGCTTTTTCCAATATATGGCCTAGTATGATTTTAAAGGGCCATTCAATTACATATCATTATTTTCTGAAACAAATTTGAATGATGCAGCACATTTTCTCATGGATTCGGATAACTAGATTATAAAGAAAAAAATTGATCTAATTCTTATAAATATATAACTGTGACATATCTATGAGAGATGTAAATTTCAGCCAAATAGAGTGAGATAATTCACATGAATGAAATGAGCATATATTCTGCTTCCCTAACATTCTATTAATACTTATTTATTTGCAGAAATCAGTTGAAGCATTAGCTTTCATTATAGGGTTCCTAACAGTAGCATGACTGTCTCCTCCTACAATGACCTTGTCCAGTGTTATAAAAGTTTGTATTTTATTCTAGTTGGCAAGATTTTACCTGAATAATGACACCTAAATGTATTACATATGTAGTCATAATGCTCTTTAAAGAAAAAGTTGTAACTGGTATATTTAATTACTAGAAAGTAATTAGTACAGAATTAAATGAGAGGTCAGTCGCCTTTGCTTTAAACTGTGTCCCTTAAACAGGGAACAAGCATGAAATTGACATTAAAAATGAGACCTCAAATCTTCTTTTTCTGAGGAGGTAATCTTTCAGCTTTTCTTTATTTATTCATGAGACTTTCAACTTAATATCTGTATCTTTCTGAATTCACCTTATTTATTGTATATTATTGCCATGCTCTGCCAGTCCTTAAAAGGATTTACTGTTTCATTTCTTATGGGTATGATGTCTGTCTAGGGGCAAAATATGAAAAAAGAAAGAAGCAACCAGATAGTTTCAATGAAAAATGCTTTTGTCTCTTGATTTAAATGCCTTCTTAATTTGTTTTATGTTTGCCATACTTTATTATTAAGTCATAAATTATTAAATCATAAGGTGGAGCCTAGGATAGGTTATAAATTCCTTTGAGCTCCAGGACACTACGGGGAAACAGAGTATTGAATACAGAGCAAAGGTATTCTTTCTGTTTGGAAAACGTGGAAGATGGTCCACTGTCTTTGGATTTTCGATAGAGACATACAAGAAGGTAAAAAGGAAGTGAGCAAATATTTGTATGCAGAAAATCCTCCTCCACGAGAAAGCTAACATCTGATCCAAACACTCCCCAGGGAGCAGGTGTATTTCTTCACAGGAGCTCACACGCCGAGGGAAGTTACAGTCTCATCATCTTTTGCGGCCCCTTCGGCATCCCCTTGACTCCATTGCTCCAATTCTGAATCTTATTTTTGTGAATATTAGTCTGATCTTATCCAGGCTGCCTAATTCTACCTATGCAATCACTGAGGTGTCAGGCCATTTGAACCCAGCCGGGCCTAACCCAGCCCAGTTCTACTTCAGACAGAGATTCATGCTCCCCCTCACCTGAACACCACCTTTTTACATGCTTTTATTTATTCTATGATGGAGCACTTTGTTTTAGCAAGCTTAACTTAAAACAATTCTCAGCAGCATTGCAGAGCTGAGATCCCTGACGTCATACTCTGGAAGTTCCCAATCACAGGCTGTCATAAACGACGTATGTTTGTGTATGCCGTGCTTCGCAGAGCGACCAGCAGCAGCATCCTATGTTCAAATCCAAGGGACCACCATGGAAGGCATCTGGCAGTCACATTTATACAGTGTCTCCTTGGGAACATGCTGAGGCCCATAAATGCCAGATCCTGCTTTTACCTCAAAGAACCTTAAGAAATGGGCGGGAAAATATGTCTATTTCTGTAACAAAAAATTAAAGTCTCAAATTGAGTTGACCTCTGATTTAAATTTCTGACTTAGACATTATAACAAGTCAATTATAGTTTTGGTGATCTCATCCCACCTTCACTAAAATTTAACTTAAGTAACGTATGAACATGGTTGAGGAATTTAATAATAAAGAAAGTTTTACCACAAAAAGCAAACTTCCATCAGCGTATCCATACTCTTATGCCACAGGCTCAATAACATTTAACTGTTTCAGGTTTTGGGTCATTATTGTCTTTTATCTAATATGTTAAAAATATTATTTTTACTTTATCCATTGTAAACTTTCTCATTTGACATCTTGATATGAGTGTTAATATGTTACTTTACTTCCGCTTCCCATGTCTTGGTTACTATCCATTATATTTATGAATTGAAATAATACAATTGATCCTTTATGCTAGATTTCTTTAATTTTTGGTAGCATCTCTTGTCTTTCCACTTAGTAAGATGTTAATATCCTACTCTTTCTAGTATATCTTCTCTCCAGTTTTGGCCTCTTTATTCTCTCAGTTGCATTAGAAACTTTGTGATATCAAATATGTCAGCATTTATAATTGATTAAATAATAATGAAGTCCTCCTTAATTTATCTAAAGGCTGCTTGTAAAAGTTGAAAAGCAATAAGCATTCATATTTTGAAAACTGCATGAATATTGCTTACCACAGAGCCAAGCATATGCCTGTCATTAGACTCCCTCTTCTGTGATTCCAGCATCACAATCTCTAATGTCACTCAACCCAGAGTCCAGATGAGCACTGGCTTTGCTTCAGTTATTCATAATGAAGTTGTAATTACTTTTATCTCATATTTGGACCGGGGCATTCTTGTTCTGCTTGTTTTATTAGTGCAGTGTTAATGGGCTCACACAGAAGTGTTAAATTTGGAATGAGTCTCAATGATGGGTAGTTGGTTCAGATAAATTTTGGGGCAGCGGTGACTTGGAGATGGCGATCTTCTGCATCTGGCTTCCATGAAGGTCTCCGGCCCGCTCCATCCTGTTGGCTGAAAGGGAAGAACTTGAGTTGTGATGGGCAGGTCCTCCGCACAGTCTACATCTCCTCCACATCCGCTGCACTGGCTGAAGCTCAGCCACGCGGCTACATTTCTCTGCAAAGCAAGCCAGGAAATGGAAGCATCTGTGAGCTCAGGAAGAAGGAAAACACAGGTTTGGTGAAAGACTGTGCCATCTTTGCCACCCTGCTATTTATTTGTCCTAAAATTTTGAAGGATCCTTATTTTTCTTTTGCTTAGTTGCACTCTTGCTTGCATCACAATAATCCAGATATTTTCTGCTTCTTAGCCTTTTGAATTCTTGCTCTGAATGAACTATTTTTCTTTCTGAAGGCTACTGATTTGCTTCTCTAACTTAGACATAATTACTTAATATGTGAAATACAATCATTTTCTGTGATTCCTAAAGTTTCTAGTTGTCTGTTCCCCCAGTAAATTGTCATTTTGCCACAGGTTTCAGTAACCCCCTTGCCTTCACTTCCCCAAAATCTACCATGTTCCTCTCCCTGAGGGTTCCAGAATGGTTTCCAGGACTTTGCAAAGCAATACCTCTGAGGCTTCCCTTTACCTACACCCTCAATGGGTACTCTGTATCCTGACACCTTCCCGTGCCTCAGTTTCACCTCACATGTTTTCTACAAAATCCTGCTTTGAAAGGTAGTGATTAAACTGAGCATGGCTGTGCATGTCCTTCTCTGCATCCACACTGATGGATGTATTAGCTAGGGATAAAATTGTACATAGAAAACATCTCCTCCTGTAATTTTTACAGCAATGCATCATTAAGTATATTATTCACTTCTGCTGCATTAGAGGGTTGTTTAATAACATTCTCTTCCTTGCCTGAGATCTGAAATAAATAAGAGATAAGCAAATGAATAGTGAGACATAGACCAAACTAAATCTGTACCTTTATTTCCAATAAAAATGCTATTGGAGTATACATATTTATTCCATATACATTCATGTACATGTGTGTATATATACATGTTTCAATATATATTCATGAATATAATCTATATAAATATAGATTTATATTACATATATATTTATGTCAGGTGCTGTGGCTTGCGCCTGTAATCTTAGCACTTTGAGAGGCTGAGGTGGGTGGATCACCTGAGGTCAGGAGTTCAAGACCAGCCTAGCCATCATGGTGAAACCCCATCTTTAAAAATAAATAAATATATATTTATATATTTATATAAGGCAGTCTGACCCTACAGGTCACAATATAAATATGTATTATATATATATATATATATATATATTCATGAATATACATGTTTAATATATATTATATAAAATATATTCATGAATGAATATAAATATTTATATTTATGAATGAAAAATATAGGCAATTGGTCTAATATTGGACTCCAGAATTAGACCTAACTATCCTTTCCTAGGCAGCACTTGACTGAAGCTAGTTGAAAAAGAGCTAGTCAGCTTTGTTAATGGTCTGGGAAAGTTTGTCTTCCTTCCAAGCTAGAGAGAGGGATAACACTACTTCATTGTTATCTCTGAGCCATCTAGATCCCAGAGGCTTTCCTTTCTTTGATTTAGTTTTATTACTACATGGCTTTTACATTTGTCACTCAGGAAAAGATTATTGAAGAGGTGATGGGGATAGGTAAAGGTGGATTCCAACAAAACATAGAGAAAAAATAATCGTCACTGGGGGAAGCTTCCCAGGCACGAGTCAAAAGAGAAAAGGGACAGGTGGAGAGGGCTTAAAGAGAGCAGGTACATGTTAGAAGTCACCTGAGGGGATCAGGATAATACGTAGCATGAAGATGATCCCAGGTGCACCTGCCCAGGAGCTAATCCCACCTGGAGCATCCACACTCTGTTGAGGACGATGCTGGGGACTGGGTGGAGGGGAGGTGGGATTCAGCTGCCACATGCACAACCAACAAAAACCTGTTACTTGGTATTTACAGCAGTGCCGTAATACCATATAACATAAAACACAACCCACAATGGGAGCCACAGATGAAATTTTAAATCCCCAGACGCTACCTGGAAAAAGTGAAATGAAACAGGTGAAATACATTGTAACAATGGATTTTGTCAAACTAATACATCCAAAAAGTTATAATTTTAATGCAGAATCAATGTAAAGTATGAAGTGTTTTGCTTTTTAAAAGATGCTAGTTTCAAAATCTGCTGTGTATTTCAATTATGCCATTCCGCAATACTGACTAGCCACATTTTAAGTGCTCATGAGCCACATACACTGGAGGCTACCGTATTGCAGCTCAGACCTAGCTGAATTTTAAACTTGTTTTATCCTCTATTCTCATTGTTAATGCTTGTAGAGCTCTGATTGCTGTCTTTGGGTTTCATTTTTACTTTTAGTCTGGAATTTAACAAACAGATACAATTTAATTCTAATGACTGATAAGGCAATGGGTCTGAAATACACATATCCACGTCACAATCTGATGGAAATCCTTCCCTTTAACTGTCAGCAATGGCTGAAGCATATTTGAGCTGAATAGGACCAGAGAGCAGAGTCTGTTTTAAAATTAGTTTAGGCAAAAGGTAAGAGTGAGCTAACTCTTGATTAATCTAAAAAGGTTTCTCAAAAGAAATCTCATTTCGGACTTTATCTCAAGGTTGGAAGTAATGACGTGGGGTCTAATGAATGAAGATTACAGAAGACTTTGAGGGACATATGGACTCGCTGGTGGAGTAAGATAGAAACATCTTTGTGATGTGTCCTGGAATAAGTAAGAAAGAATTTTAAAAAGTGATTCTAGGGACCTAGCAGTTATGATCATTACCATAAGTGAACCGAAGGCCTTTCTCAGACGTTTCCATCTTTATGATGTATTCTTCTTATCTGAGACGTTCACTCAGCCAGAAAGCAGTAGAGGTGAGGTCCAGACCCAGGCAGCCTGACCCTAGAGGTCACATAACCAATCTCCATGGTATATTATCAATATGGCATAGAAAAAGCAAGTATTTTGAACAGATGTCCTGCTCAGTGTCAGTATAAAGGATTAAATGAAATGCTACATCCTGCAGTCTTGCGCCCACGAAGTAGGGGACGAAGGTGCTTGTTGTGGTGTGGCAGCTTGCTCAGCAGC
This sequence comes from Cebus imitator, assembly GCF_001604975.1. Taxonomy (NCBI): domain Eukaryota; kingdom Metazoa; phylum Chordata; class Mammalia; order Primates; family Cebidae; genus Cebus; species Cebus imitator. Next base: position 1,776,650 of record NW_016107594.1, read on the forward strand.
TCTGCAGTGTCACCTGGGGCAAATCCCAGCTCTATCAAGTGGGTGCTCTGCATTTTTGGTCAATTTATTTAATCTCTCTAGCCTCGAGTTTTTTATCTGTATAAAAGTGCCTACTTGAGAAATCTGTTGTAAAGATTAAATGACATAACCCAGGTAAAATGGTTAGCAAAGAGTCTGACGCATAGAGAAACTCTAAAAATATCAGCTACTATAATTACCATTTCCATCTCCTCTCCCTTCCCCTCTAAGCATAATTTTACATTTTAGAACTAAGAGCCCAGAGCAAAATGGCAAACAGTTTGAAAGACAATTCATGTAAACTACAGGATCTCCAGATTGGTGGCTCTTAAATAAAATATTTTTTTTCTAAATTACTGATATTCTTTAGATTAAGAAACTAGCAGACTGTCTTGAGAGAAACGGTTAGGGGCTCCGGCAAAAGGAAAAGAATGCCTAGCAAAAGAAATGCCTGTACGGCAGTGGGTCACTTTATTTTACACACCACCCCGTGGACTGAAGTACTGGGAAAACTACATCTAAACTATATCTACAACAGGCACATTCACACCCATGTGCACGTAAATCACTGACAGACTAGGAGCGCCTTCATGTCAGACAAACAGCCACTTTAAGTTCCAGCTCCCTTTCTAACCTCATGCCTGTCAAGGAAATCACTTCTCTCCTAGCAATAAGCAGCCAGCAAGAGCAGACAGTAAAACACAGATCAGACAGCTCAGGCACAGAGGGAGGGGAATGTCTCAGGGGCAACCACCAAGCTTCACACTCACGCAATGGGCCCCAGTAAAACAGTGAGCCCTAATAAGCACATCCCTTTCCCTTTATATGCATGAAGATAGGGAAGCTAAAAGCAGACTTGGGAATATGCCTGCAGCTTCAGGAAGATGTATGGGAAGAGACACAAAACTCTCCCTCCCAGATAAGCAAGACAGAGACACGGAAACATTCTGAGCCTGTGATAAGCTCTCCCACCAGAATCCTTAAAAACTCTTAGTAAGAGAGAGCACCTCTGACCTAACTCAGCCAGAAGCCCCTCTCATGTTTATTCTCCAAAATAAACCTGTTTTTGGCTGTTGAGCCACTTTTCATGTTTCTTTACTCTTTCTTTGATTCTTACAATAACATGGCTTAGTACGAAAATATACGTCTAGCAATAATCCAGACATAGATGATTTCTAGCAAATGGAGTAGCATCTGTCTGGAATCAATGGAGATTTTAGCCTAGTCACTACAATTGTAGATTTTAAGAAGGAAGTGTAATAATCAGAGTTAAACGCAAAGCAATTGCAAAGTGTCAGTGTTTACATGCCTTATATACATTCTTGTTATTAACTTTCATGACAAGTCTAGAAGTTATGTATTACCACCATTCCTCTGGTTTAGATGAGGAGGCTCCATCACAGAGGAATTCAGTGACTTCTCCAAGGTCCCGCACTGTATGAGGGGAAGGTGGAATCTGACTATGGACACTTTGGCCCATGTCACATGCTATCCGTTCCCTTCTAACTTGTGAGAAAAATAAATGTTTTCTAAGAACCTAACTTAGAATGGAGAAACAAATTTTGAAACTTGAACTAAACAGTATTTTCTTCTTGATAAACATGTGACTGACCCCTCAAGAGTGTGAGTGGAGCAGGGGCACTGTTTGCTTGGAGAGGCTCTTCTTTCCTCATCAAAGCAGGTGACATGGCTTGTCCAAGAGAGAGGGAAGCTGCTCTGCTTCAGCTGCCTCCCTTTCCTCCACCTGCTCCTCTGTGCGAGGCAGGTGCAGCTGTGTTGACAGACCTGCAGCCACTCAGGGACTGCAAGCTGGGGGATGACAGGAATGGAGGCAGGAAGGTCCCAAGAGGGAAATGTGATGGCAGCTCCTCAGCATTCTTTGTGCATATAACTGAATACGCATTTTGTTTAATCTGAGCACTGACAAAAATGACAAAAGATTGTAATCCCAAAAGACAGACTCTCAAACACCATAATCCCAAATGTTGAAATCCCAGAAAAATAAAATTCTGAAAATATAATTCTGGAAAAATATTTTTAAATTATGTAAAAGATATGTGTTTTTTTAATAAAGGGGGTTTAGTTGAAAAAAAAATCCCATAAAAACACAGCAGAACACTTTGTAAGCTACTTTGTGCAGTACGGTAGGCTATAACACAGCATATATTTCCAGGCATATGCACCCACACTAGTGACAATTGCACAGCTATAACAGTTGTGAGTGGACAAACTATACTCATGAAGCAATGGATCAAAATGCAAAAAGTATAAATGCATACCAGCATAGTTGCCAATTGTGTGCAACTGTCTTTATGGTTGAAGTCATCAGAAATACTATGATAAGCAATCTAAGTCCTTCCATCAATTGAAAACCATGATGAGTTTCAATGGGCGACCACCAGATATGGAGTCACCCAGAGAGCTGAGATCCGGCGAAATTTTATCTTTCGCAAGTGCAGATGTACAGAGGACATCTCTTCACTTATTCAGGAAGCTTCAACATTTGTGCCAGGTATGTGTGATGCTGAGGCACAGAGTCCATGATGTGACCCTGCAATTGTGTAGAGCCAAATTTGAAAAAAAAAATTACTAATTAGAACTCCCTGATATTTTCTATACAATTTAGAATTACATATGATATGGCATTTGATATTAGAAATTATGAGATGAATTGCATAGCCCCAAATTTTGAAAAATAGTGCTGACAATTCAAAATAGTAGGAAAACTTTAAAAAAGAACTCTAGAAGGAAACTTCAACATATTAAAAAAAAAGTGTATTGTGGGGGTAGATACGGACAATTGCACGGAGGTCATCTAGCAAGCCTGGCTGAACTCCACAGTCACTAAGTTCATTCTGAAGTCTTCATCAGGATGAATATCTAGTTTTGTTTTTTTAGGACATGTCTCCTGTGATTTCTGTTATTGTGATTTCAGGGTTTTAAACATTAGGGATTTTGACTTTAAGGAGTTAAGTGCTTTGAGATTCAATAATCGGGATTATGGCATTTGGGATTGTGTTTTTCAGGATTGTGAACCATGCCCAACTAAAATTGCTGTTCTTCGTCTCTGATAAACATGACTTCCAGCAGCCTCATGGATGTTGAAACAAACAAACAAAAATATATGCACATAAACTTAGCTCAAGAGAGCCCTTAACCCAAGGAGGATGGTTTGGCTGAAGGGTCTTCCTGACATGTTACTTAAAGGCTAAATCTGTTTTGCTGAAGCTCTTTCTTTGCAGAGTAAGACAAACCTGGAGAAGGCAAAGCAGGGAAAGGTCTAGGTACCCAAATAGTTTTCCTCTTCTGGGAAAAAGACTTTTTAGGATGGAGGACTGGGTTAATCTTCATCTTTTCTCCTCTTTCCTTCTTATAGCCCCAGATCCTTCACTAAAACCTTGAACCTCCTCATCCTGCAGCGAGCTTGCACTCTTGAGCCCAGGCCTGAGACCTGGAGAATGCTCAGAGACAGGCTCAGTGCAGATGTAGGGTTGTGCGTCTTCTCTGCCCCTGGCTCTGTCATTTCAGACAGCCGATTGAGGCAAGAAGAAATGGCAAAATGTCTCAGAGGCAGTTGGTCAGTAGTTTATGATTCCCCATTTATTCCCTATTTTCATCCACTGGAATCTTTTGAGGTACCTATGAATTAAGCAGGAAAGCAAAAAGAGTGGAGAGATCGCGTGACTAAATATTTTACTTAGACTAATCTTCTCTGGCAGGTGTTATGTTATGAACTTTACATGCTTTTATGCAATTCCATCCAAAATTTTATAAGAAATTTTATATGACCCCATCCCAAAATTTCATGGTAAATATTAATGGGTAGTTTTTCCAGACATGGAAGCAAATTCTCTGAGAGGTTAGGTGTCATGTCCAAGGCCTAAAGAAGTGGCTGGAATAGCCAGCTCTGACTTGGTGCTTCTCTACCTTTCCTTCCAACTGCACCCTTCTTTGGGGCAGTTGAAGAGACATTTTGTTGTTTGTTGCCATTTGTTTGCTTCTGTTTTGCTTGGAGGCATGATCAATAAACCATAGAAAGCAACAGCATATGAACCGTTATTGGAAAGTAAAGCCACTTGCTGAATCAAATTTCACCCTTGTTTTTGTCTAAACATGTACATTTGAGAGAAGTATTCACCTAAACGTGTCAAAACACATTGTCAGTATTTTCCAACAGTTGTAGACAAAATGGGGTGTAGCAGCTCTCTTGAGTATTTTTTAAAATCGAACTGATTTATATGTATTTTGGGACGGTTGCGTTTTCTTGGAAGAATGAATGATAGTCATTGGGCCAAGATGCCACGAAATAAGTTAGCCGTGGCAGTAGCACTGATACCTTCAATAAAACTTGCTAAATGTGTGCTCATTGTTTTATTTAGAGCTATCCGAAGCTGTGGGTTTCTTTAATTGCTAAGCCTTACATAACATGACTGAAAATGGCAATATGGTACCTGCCAGTTCTTTATGAAATGTCAGTCAAGTATTTTTAATAGCAGACATTCTGCTACTAGTGATGAAAAAGCAGGAAAACTAGGGAAGACATGGCCAGAGGGGAGGAGAAGGAAGAGAAGTCATGCTTTTTATGGGTGTCTATAAATTCTGTTATATTTAAAACACAGCTGTGTTTTTATCAATTATGTTACAGCAGTAACATTGTAAAATGAATCTTAAATGATCTGTCACGTCAGGACAAGAAATACAAAGTAAGATTGAATGAGACAGGTTTTATGTAAGAAACCTAGCTTTAAATTGTTTGAGTGGTTTTAGACCATTTGATTTTAAGCACTTTTCTTGCATACTTTGCAATAAACAACTCCAGTGTAAATCTTACCAAAATTGAAAACAAAACTATGTATTCAAACAAATCAGTCCTAGACTGTAGTCGACCTGGTTTGTATACGTGCTTTGCATATTTGCTGTGCTACAGGCTTTCTGCTGAGCATGTTATTCACATTATTTAATCCCATGAAATCTTGTAACAGTTTTAAAAAATAATCACAAGTGCCTCTGCCCATTATTTTCAGATTTGTGGGTACTTTATAGTATTTTTAAAATTATTCTATCCCATGGAGGTACCATGTTAAATTATAGAGATGCAAAGATGAATTTGTCTAGTGCCAGAATGAATCCATGCCCAGGTAAAGGCCCGTCTTTATGATGGGCAGTAATGTGAGATGTTCACCAGAAAGGACTTTGTCATTCTAGCACAGCTCAGACAAGCTATTTTCTTGCAAAGTCTCCGGTTCTGAATCTGTTAAATTGGACTGCTCTTACTCTCAATCTCACAAGGCTGGTGAAGATTAGATGAGGTGCTCTGGGTGCTCCTCAGTACCAATAACTGCTGTTAGGATCACATCCTGGTCTTGGAAGAGTAAGAAAAGAAGGGGAGCAGGGGCCAAAAGAAGCCAGCTCGGTGCCTAAAACGCTTCTCAGAGGCTGAAGTCACAGAGCAGAGAACATTTGTATTCTCCTTTAGAAGACTAGTGTTAAGCCATACACATTTCCATGTTCATTGACATACTTTGATTCACAATATTATACGATTTATTATCTTTCTCTGTATAATTGAATGTACTGCTTCCCAAGTTCACGTACTGCTTCCCAAGTTCACGTCTACACGCAATGCTATAATTAGAGTCCCTGCACATACAGCACTGCTTCTGCTGCTTCCGTTAGATTATTTCTTAAGGACAAAATTCTAGGAGTGTTTTTTATGCTTTGCAAACTTGCTGAATGAATGTCTAATGCTATGGCAATTCACCACAAGTACTATAGGTTTAGATACTTGTGTTTCTTTTTAACTTGCTGCGTTTCGTGGCATTGAAACGATAGGCAAAAGTTGCTTTTATTGCCTTTGATTTCCAATAGACATCAATATTCCTCCACGTCTTTTTAGTATTTGCGTCTGTTAATTCTTTCTTCCAAGGAACATTTATTGAGGACCTGCAAAATATCAGATACACTTATCAATCAGGGCCAGTAAACATTTTTTTTTTTTTGGTCAAAGATCAGATAGCAAACATTTTGTTTTCATATAGTATGGTCTCTGTTTCAGCCAACCTGTTCTGTCTTTGTAGAGCAAAGACCTCATCACCACCACCTAAACAAATAGGCATGGCTGTGTTTCAGTAAAACACAATCTATAAAACCAGATACTGGGCTGGAGGTAATCCACAAGTTGTGATTTGTCAGCGTTAGCTCTAGCTGCTGGGGCTGCAGTATGAACATGACAAGAAAGAATCCCAGTGTTTATAGAAATATCATTTTCATGGGTGGAGATAGACAATAAAAATAATTAAGCAAATGAGAAGCAACAGATAAACTTTGCCATCTATCCTGTTGAAATAAGTGCTTGAAAATTCTCTCATTAAGAAGCTGACATGCAGTTAAGAGCTATGGTGACTATCTGCCTTGTCATCCTCTGGGCAAGACTGTCCTGGTCTCATCAACTTAAGGTCCCATATCCTGAAAACCCCTCTGATATTGCAAAACCAGAATATGGTGACCTCTCATGATGGTGACAGAGTAAGCCCTATGAGAATATCAGAAATGTGGTCCTGACAGAAGAAACCACCAGGTGTTTTGCCATAAGACAACAGTGTACGGTGAGTGAATGAAGAATAAGAGCATGATGGGACAATTGGTGGGTTGTAGGAAGACGGTCAGAAGATATGAGAGGGGGAAGGTCCCAGAGGGTCCCAGAGGATAGGAGTGGACCCTGTAGATCAGCCTGCCGACTTGAACCTCTGTGCTGAGCAGTGTGGGAGCACAGTGGGAGGATTTGAGAAGAGAAATGGCATCATGTGATACCGCATGTGAAAGGACTACTCTGGCTACTTGATGAGAACAGACATGTGCTTTCCCAGAGAGGAAGGACTTTTAGAAACCAAATGAATAAGAAAATCTTTGCAGAAGGTAGATGACAGATGATGTTACTTGAGAGATGACAGCAGCAGCGGAGATTGCAGACACGTTTGAACTCCGGGTGCTGTTTAAAGAAGGTGCCGATGGAACTCCCCTCACAGTGGTTGTGGCTTAGGGGAGACGTAGAAGAGTCACAGATGACAGCCTGTGTCTTCTCCTACAACACTGGAACAATAGAGTTACCACGTATGGGGATGGAGAAGACTGTGAGAGTTGTAGATTTGAAAATGAAAAGATAGAAAGTACCATTGTAAGGTTAGAAAGTCTGGATCACTATTTAGACGCCACAGGGATAGGTCATTTAGGGAGCTGGATACATAGAGCTGGAATTTAGGAGAGATTTATGGGACTGAATGACACTCTGCAAACTGTCGACATACAGATGACATAGACAGTGAGGCCTACTGCGGAGGGGTAAGGAGGTGGTGAAGGTTGAATACCCACCTATCTGGTGCTGTGCTCACTACCAGGGTATGAGGATCATGCATACGCCGAACCGCGAAACACAAGATTGATGCAAGTAACAAACCTGCATGTGTACCCCTGAAACAAAAATAAAAGTTAAGAATAAAAAATAAATGAGGGTTCAAACTGGATGAAATCAACAAGGCGATGAATAAATGTACGTAAGGAAGAGGTGGAGAGACTGATTCTTGGACATCGTACCAAGGATTGGAAGGTGGAATGAAACTGGTGTGATGGCTGAGAATAATTGGCCAGAAAGATTAGAGAAAGCCTGACGGGGAGTGTATGAAGGGACTAGTGAGTAGAATGGCATAAAATCATACACAGTCACTCCTTACCAGTGGGTTTTGCATACACAGATTCAACCATGAATGAAAAATACACATTTTTAAATCTATGAAATGCTACGTTGTTGCTATGTCTACAATGTAACTAGGCACATGATGGCTGCATCTGTACCAGCCATCATGTCATTTTTTTCCTTGTCATTATTCCATAAATAATACATTACAACAACCATTTATGTGACATTTATATTCAGTATTATAAATAATCTAGAGATGATATAAAATACATGGGAAGACGTGTATAAGTTATACGCAAATAAAATTGCATTTTATATAAGGGACTTGAGCACTGTGGATCGCAGAACCAATTCCCAATGGATGGATACCGAAGGATGACTGCGTTCACATTTTTCCATTGTGACTTTTTTAGTTTTAATGTTGTACCACAGTTTTATTGGTTGTAAACACTGGCAGAAAATAAGAAAAAAAGGATGCAGATAACTCTGTACTGGCTACTGAGATGACTTCAGAGAAGACATCCAGATTTCCATCAGAGGAAGAAAGAAAGGAAAATATGTCAAAGAAAAAAGTTGAAATGTAGGAAATTCTGCTTGTAATTGACTTTCAGTTCTCGAGGAAGCCATAGAAGACGTTCAGGATCATAGGAAGAATGATGATTAGGGAGTCAGAAAATAAGATGTGTACGACTTTAGGGTGATGAGGGTTGAAGGAATACAGGTCCACCCAGGAGACCAGGGTTTTTTTCAGGGACTGTAGTTAAAGGAAGGCAAAGGATATACAGGAGTATCCTCTTAATGGCCTCAGGCATGAGGTAAGTGGGGGTGAGTCTATGAGAATAGGAGGGCGGAGGATGGGGCAGGAACAGTCCATGTCTCTGGATTCCTTTCATTCTGGCCCCTGGAGTAGTGGACACCTGTAGAAGTGACCAGGTCCTGACCACCAGCTCTTTGTGGTCCTTCCTTTCTAAATAATAACCCCTAGTATTACAAACTAAATATTATATATATAGTTTTTATTTCTCTCCTGGATGTTTTCTCATGCAATTATAAAAATTGAGGTAGAATTATACATCCTATTGTATACCCTGTGTTTTATAAATGTAACATTATAACATAGAAATTAGCTGAAGGAATATTATAATGCTTGGTAAACACATTTGATCATCGTGTGGTTTGAATGTATCATAGTTTATTTAATGATTTATCTGCTGTGGAATATTTAGATTATTTCATTTTTCCTTATGATAAACATGGCAGTTTGCCTCTAAGTAATGTTTATTCTGCATTTTAAGTTATGTCCATAGACAGATTTCTAGCAACATTTGTGCCTAGGAAAAGGGCATAACAATTTTAGAGTTGAGAAAGAAACTTTTTTAAAGTCTGAAATTCCTTGGGAGGAAATAGAAATCAGTTCACTCTGATTTCTGCTTACCTTTGGAATTATTTTCCCCACTTACAGTAATAAGTAGATTCAAATGCATCTTTCCTTAAATGCCTTATCTTCTTCTTGGATTAACTCAATGGCATTCAAACATCTTTTAGCTGTACAACCTTTTTTCCAAATGCAAGATTTTGTGATAATAAAGGAAACAAATTCTTTTTTTTTTTTTTTTTTGGAGATGGAGCTTTGCTCTTGTTACCCAGGCTGGAGTGCCATGGTGCTATCTCGGCTCACTGCAACCTTCGCCTCCCTCCAAGGTTCAAGCAATTTTCCTGCCTCAGCCTCCCGAGTAGCTGGCACTACAGACACCCGCCACCATGCCCAGCTAATTTTTGTATTTTTAGTAGGGACGGGGTTTCACCTTGTTGACCAGGATGGTCTTGATCTCTTGACCTCGTCATCCACCTGCCTCGGCCTCCCAAAGTGCTGGGATTATAGGTGTGAGCCACCGCACCTGGCAGGAAAGAGGTTCTTAAAAATAATTACTCTGATGAAAGTTTGGTATGGGGAGCAAACCTACTCACTGACTATTTTGTTATTTGTAAACATTAATTCTTTGGGATAGAAGTCATAGGAGCACAGTTTAAAAATTACTGAATCATATGTTGTTTGCTAACTTTTACAATCAAGTATTTATAAGTTTCAACGGTAACTTCAATTTTTGTTCTGCATCATGTGTAAACAAGAAGGGAGGGCTGAAATTTTAAATAGCATTTATTTAATTAGATCCCCAAATTTCAGATTCCAAATTTAAAAAAAAAACATTATTTAGATATAACATAATTATATTACTGTCTGAAAAAATTGATATATTTTAAAGATTTTTAATATCCATGGAATAAAAGGAGCTTCCATTACATTAATATTTACATTAATATATCAACTAAAAATTGGACAGAATAATTGTGTTTGTTTTAATAATTACCCATTTTAATACATTTTTTATTTTATGTGTGGTATATAAGCTAATGATGGAACTTGAACTAATTTTTCCAGCCGTACTGCAACTTGCTCATATTTATCTTTTTAAAATCTTTTGCTGTAACTATTTTGTTTTCTCTATCTGCCTTTACTTCATTTCATGCTGCTCTGGTGAGTTTAAAAACAAAGAAAAAACTTCCTGGACTTGTGGTTTACCTGCTTGCTGAAAATAAGCATCACACAAATATACTCCCTATGGATTACTATAATTATGAAACGTTTTTCCTGGTAATTAATTTTTATCTGAAATATCATTCTAAGAGTTTGTGAAACTGTTCTTTTTTTTTTTTTTTTTTTTTTTTTTTTTTTTTTTTTTTTTTTTTTTTTTTTTTTTTTTTTTTTTTTTTTTTT
>NW_016107594.1:1787170-1850825 GCF_001604975.1 Cebus imitator
ATTTTACTGTAAGTTCTTACAGACTATTTTTTAAACCTCATTCTTTAAAAAGCCACATAGCTCTATAACTAACTTTTCTTCTTCTATTCTTGGAGAGAGTATGGTTTGATGCCATACATAGCCCCCTAAAAACGTTTCTGTCATAGTCCCAACACTTGCTAAAGACAACTGAATGGAGGCTTGTTTGTGACTGATACAACTAGAGGAAAGCCAGAGTCATTCACTTTTCATTCACTGCGTGAAGAAAGCAAAGAGGAAGAGAGGATGCTTCCTGAGTATCAGGCTGGCTCCTAGGAACAGGTGCGCAGCAGTGCAAGAACAGGTTCATAAAGCTTGCATGCCATTGCTTTGCAGTCAACATGCACCGAGAAGTAAAACACACAGGATGGAGAGGCAGGAAGCAATCTGGGTGAGTGCTATTTTAAATATGGTGGTCAGACAAGGTGGGCAGGAAAGTGCCTTGTGAAGGGCTCTGATATCAGTTGAGGAGATGCCACTTCTCAGGCAGGGTGGTCAGTGCAAAGGCGCTGGGGCAGGAACAGGTGCCCTGGCCCTGGGAAGCACTGTGGCTACACCCAGTGAGAAAAAGAGGAAATGGGAGCCAGGGAAGACAGGAGCCAAAGGAGGTGGAGGATAAAGAATAGGAAAAGCTGAGAGTCCGGCTCACATAATGCCTTTCAGGGCCTGGCAAGCTCTGGTTTTATTTTGAGTGACGATGTGAGTAGTTTACAGCTTTGAATAGAAAATATACAGAAGGCGTGTTCTATTGCCATTGGGCATTCGTGCTTGATTATACTGAGAAAAACTAAAAGTCTTGGGTTCTCTAGGTCACAAAAGAAACATGAATGGCGATATAAGCCGTGATAATTCGTGGTGAGTTGCTTCTGATTCCATTCTGGACTTCCTTTTATAGAAATCAGATATCGTGATATTGCTATCTACATGAGCAGATTAAAAGGAAAAGGACATAGACTAGTGTTGTTCCCTCTCTTGCTTTACCCATGGATTTGACAAAGGGAAGGACTAATTCTAATTAAAACTAATATCCTGAGAATATTGTCTCTGTGTGTTTCTTTTTTGAGATAGAGTCTCACTCTGTCACCCAGGCTGAGTGCAGTGGGGTGATCTTGGCTCACTGCAACTTCTACCTCCCAAGTTCAAGTGATTCTCCTGCCTCAGCCTCCTGAGTAGCTGGAATTACAGGCACATGCCACCACACCCAGCTAATTTTTGTATGTTAAGTAGAAATCATGTTTCACTATGTTGGCCAGGCTACTCTTGAACTCCTGGCCTCAGGTGATCCGTCTGCCTCAGCCTCTCAAATGCTTTTGATTTTTTGTTTATTCCTCAGTTGGTGAATGAGACTGCCTCCTGCACAAAAACTTGGTATATTTCTACCCAGGAAATCTCAGCAACGGCATGAGAATGCACCCAAAAAGGTCATGGGGAATTTGCAGTACATAATCATTTGTGGTCGATATACACATGTCAGATCTTCCTCTGGGATGTGGTTCTTTCTCTTCCATCTGTTGGGAATGTTCTTCCTCTAGCTCAGTCCTTGAATAGTTCCTTTCCTTCAAATCTGGCCTAAATATTGTATTTTCTGAGAAGCCTTCCCTGCTCATTCTAGTAGAGCATTGGTTTTCATATGTATTGAATGAATAAATTAATTAACATAAATGCATGGTTCTGCAAAGTCAAGTTCTAAGCCAATTCCCAGTGATTTTGGCAGCTGGCTCCTGTTCATGGGGACCAGGGAATTAAGAGGCAGCGCTTATGCTAGCAGTCCTGGGTCTATTAATGCAAAGTGAAAATGAGATTTTGACGCTGTTTATTCTAATGTTAATGTTTGCTTGTATACAACAACTCGCTTCCAAATATTTAGCTGAAACAAATCAAATGAGGCAGTCTTGAAAGTTCTTCTGTTGTCTGAGGTAGGAATACAGCACCACATACAGTATCCACGGGAGACACCCTGTGTTCTCTCAATTGAGAGTGAGTTTGTGACTGCCAACATCATAATCCCATGTCCTCAGATAATAAAACACAATTAAGAAAATAATCAAAGAATGAGCCAATTCATTGAGAAAGGCAAGTGTCTCATTGCATGATTTGAAACCGGAAATAATTCAGCGTTGATTGTCAGCCACCAGGTTGAGGCTATGACCCAGTGAAGCATTTCGTACCTAACTGGTTGCTGAGGGTGCGTTGACCTCCCAGCCACCTGTCTCTATTCAAGGAGTCAGACCTGACCCTGCATTTCATTTTCTGCAATTACAATAAATTTCTATAGGTCTGAAACTTTGTTATTATTTTATTTTCCTTAAGTAATTGGGGAACATGTGATATTTGATTACATGAGTAAGTTCTTCAGTGGTGATTTCTGAGATGTTGGTGCACCCATCACCTAAGCAGTATACACTGTACCATCTATGTTGTCTTTTATCGTCACCTCCCTCCCACTTTTTCCCCCCAAGTCCCAAAAGCTCATTGTAATCCTTCTTATGCCTTTGTATCCTCATAGCTTGGCCCCCACATATCAGTGAGAACATACGACGTTTGGTTTTCCATTTCTGAGTTATTTCACTTAGAACAATAGTCTCCTGGGTGGGGCACTGTGGCTTATGCCTGTAATCCCAGCACTCTGGGATGCCAAGGCGGGCAGATCACGAGGTCAGGAGTTCGAGACCAGCCTGACCATCATGGTAAAAACCCCATCTCTATTAAAATTACAAAAAATTAGCCAGGTATGGTGGTGAGTACCTGTAATCTCAGCTATTTGGGAACTGAGGCAGGAGGATCATTTGAGCCCAGGAGAGAGAAGTTACAGTGAGCCGAAATCATGCCACTGCACTCCAGCCTGGGTGACAGTGCGTGACTCCCACCTCAACACAACAACAAAAAGGAACAATGTCTCCAGTCTCGTCCAGGACAGCTTTGAAACCTGATCAGCTGAATAATTTTAAGAAAGTACCTATTTAATACACAAATTTATTAAAATCTAAAATATATTGTAGAATGGTAAACTGAAGGAAAGAAGAAAAACCCCAAACAAGTATGTTTTGTTTATAATAGCAAATTATATGTTGCTATAAATACTACTTCATTTTTATGTCTTACTTGTTACTTAATATAACACAAAATCCAGATATTTAATAGACAAATTAGGCAATTATTTTTCTACTATAAATTAGGCTTTCCTTTCCAAAAAGATTCATGGCAGAATTTATTTTAAAACAAAACCAACAGCATCTCTAATATATTTTAAATATGTAGTTTGTTGATACACTGTGTCAGAAACACATTATATGTTCTACATCTACGATGATTAAGAATTCAAAAGTTTCATTCATTATTCATGAATGTTATCAGGAGATTTATAGATATTAAACTATTTCTTGACAAAACATTGAAGGATTTTTTAAAATCTCTCATAACAATTATAGTACTACAATACCACAATTATATTTAAAAGTTGGTATTTCTTAGTCTTTATACTTAAGTAGAAATATACATATGTATATAGCTTAATGTGGACGAATTTGTTCTGCCTTTTCACAGAGCAAACATTATACCCTTTTTTTCTGTTTTACAATAGAATGTTTATGCTGATTAATTTTAATTTTATTTAGTTGATATTTTCTGAGTCTCCTATTGTTTCCAGTTGATGGACTTTCTGTTTTCTAAAAAAATTTTTTAAAAAAACTTCTCTTTTGGTAGCTGTGAAATAGAAACAAAACAAACACTTTATCACACAATTTTGAAGTGATTAAACAAAACAGTTCACATAATGATCTTGGAACAGCATATTAGACACCTAAAATGTATTCACTAAACATCAGACCCCAAATTGGATAATTGGCCAGGGACGATGAGCCCTCTCATTGTCACTCGTGTGTTGATAAATTGCCTGAAGCATTACGCTAATGCATGTTAATATTTGTACGTAACATACAAATATATCAATCTTACTCTTGGTTTTTATGTATTTTCAAAATTTAGCTTTTTAATGTATATTAGATGGTATTTCAGTATTGTTTTAATTTAAATGCCTGTCATAATAAGAAAGGTTGAAACTCGGCCTATGTCTGCTTTTAATTTATTCTGGAATTCATTCTTATTTAAATTGGCTTTTAAAATCTTTTTTCCATTTATCACTTTGCATCTTGTTTTTAAAATACAATAAAATAATTATAAATAATATCCTCTCTGTCGCTGCAAATATTTTTATTGTGTTATTTTAATTTTTATACATTTATTTTGAAAAACATAAACATGTAGATTGGTTTACTTATAAAGTTACTTTTGCTTCACTAAAGTTCACAGTTTCTGTTAGTCGAGCTAATGTTTAATTCGAAACCATATGTTTTATCTTATTGTGGCAAGTTACCCATTATTTCATACATTCAAACATTTTAATTTCTGTAACAGGTATTTTGTATGAGGAAATATTTAAATTAATGTTTTTAAAATTTCTGTTCAGTTATTCCAGTATACTTTGTTTAAAAATGCCTCTTCAGTCATCACTTATGATGTACATTTAATTATATACTAAATTTGGGTCCTTACAACACATCTGCACTATAGGGATAAAGGTTTCCATTTCCATCAGCAGAGTCTCTGTACTTTAGTGATATGTTGAAGCAATTTAATATCTTTATCAACCAAACTGGAAGATAAGTTCACAAGTAAATATTATATCAAAAATTAAGAAATTAATTTTTCTTAGTCCAAATGTGCTTTGAAAATGGCTTCCTCTGTTGCACTATTTCTGAAATGGGTCAACATGCAGAGCTGCATAAACCTAAAAGTAGAACAAACTGATTTACTTTTAAAAAACCTTTTGCTCATCAAAGATAGTAATTATGTGGCCCTTCCTGAAATGCTATTATGTTTACATATGTATAAAACGTTGCTGTTTATAAAATAAAATCCGTTATAAAAATAGTGATGAAATTAAGAATTTAAAAGTTTTGTTAATTCACAAAAACACGCACAAACACTAACACATATGCACATACACAAACACACGTATACACACAGACACATTACACTCACACATATACACACAAACATGTAAATACACATACACAAGTACACACAAACACACAGGCTTGCATGCAGACACACACACACACATACACACGCACCAACACTAATTTTGCCTCAGTCTATACTAAAGATTTTTCTGTGATTTAAGCATTTTTTTCCAGTGAGTAATAGCATGAACTCTTTTTGTTAGTGTTATGTACATAATATTCAAGTTGTCAATCCAATTATCTTAACAGAATTCTACAACATATTATGTGGAGTGGTATACAAATAATTCTAATACATCTGGCATATATTATTTATCCTGACATGATTCTAACTTTAGCTCATTCTGAAATGTTCTATGGGCATTAAAATATCTACTGAAGAAAATACGATAGTGACTGCAGGTTTGGGAGAATTGTTTTTCCTCTCTGCTACCTTATTTTAATTTCTCTTTTTCTTTATTTTTATTGACTTTTCTTTTTTGCCTTCCTTATGTCATCTAATCCTTTCCCCACCAAGTTACCATAAAATTGCAACACCTGTCTGCTGTAGATGTTCTGGTCGTACCTGGATTCAGTGAGCACAGTACACCTTCTGGTCCAGTGAAGTAAGGGTCTCCGTGATCTACTCATTCATCAAGTGAAGTTTTAGGAAAATGTAAATACTAAGTGTCTAAGATCTTAGACTCTGCGGATCCAAAAATTAGACATAGATGTAACCTTGGAGATTATCCAACTCAAATAGAAGGGAGCTGCAGGACTGGGAGGTATGCTCATTTGATCAGCACTGGTACTCAGGAGTGGGCACCAGCACAGTTCTGTCAGCCGTTAAAATAATAAAACACTCTCATACCAGTTAACACATATGCACTGCCTGGAGCCCCACAAACTCCCCAGACACCGCCTGCAGGTCGTCGGACCTTCCAGCAGCAGAGAAACCAGAGGGCTAATGGCTGCAGGGTGGGGACCCAGGACCCTGCCCTGGAGCTGTGGCTGGTGTCCCTGTTTATGTTGGCTGCCTGTAACTACTCTTGTCAGATGGGTTTAAATTCGACTCTGGTCAAGGTTACTGAGATGCTTTCCCAGGAGAATCCAGCTAAGTTTCTTATTCTATACACTTGTATTCTATGTGTATTCTATACTATGCACATAAATAAAACTATTTCATAGCTTTTTAAACAATAAACAATGCTTCAGCTCATAGGTTGCTATGGCAAAAATTCGTAAACATTTGATGTCAGAATTTTTTTTTTCTTTTTTTGTTTTCGCCTTCTAAAACTTTGAAAGGGGGGATTGCTTGCCAACAAGATGAATTATAAAGAATGTATGCAGTTTCAGCATTTGGATTTCAATTAATACATTTCATTAATCTTTCAACTACATCATTTTGGTAACTTGGACTTTGATAACTTTTCTTTTAATTCCACATATCTATGATGTTTTATCTTTTTATATAATAAAGGTGATAGAACTCTTTTTCTTACATTGAGATGACTTAACTTTTGCAGTATATAATGAACTCAGAGAAAACAATAAAATCTCAATATTAGATAAAATTATAGTTTTAATGACCAATAATATATATGGTATATTCATACATGAAAAACAGAAATATTTATATACATGTGTGATATGTTTATATGGAATTATTTAATCAATGATAAATATCTGTCTCTAGTTTTGTTTACCTCATCCGTTTATGAAGAGGATAATTAAATTTCAGTTTAAAGAAAAAAAGCACGAAGTGTGTCTCATTTTTAGTTGCTAACCTGATTCACCATTATCCCAGCCCAAGGGCCTCAGAGCTGAATTCTGCACAATGTCTGATTCTCAGTAGTGGCCACTGTATTTTTCCTCATTATTGGACTATGTGCTTCCTCTTATTTTTATTTGTTACTGATTTTTATCTCTGTTTTCACTAATGCAATTTTAACTGGGAAATGTATATGTATGATCACATTCCTACGAGCTGTTCTCAAGGGTATAATAAAAACCGTGGCCTGCCGGGCCATGTGGAGCTGGTTCTCAGTTGACCAGGGATGTGTGTGTGTTTGCACAAAGGTGCCCCTGCAGGGCGGGGGGCAGGAGACACATTTGGTTGTGGCCAAAGGAACTATTTTCACAGTTTTCAAATTGCAGTATGCACACAGTTATTTTTATTCGTGTTCAATTTTACACTTTTAAAAGAAAACATTACCATGATAGCATTATTTTTATAATCCCTTCACTTAATAATTATTCATTTAAAAATAAATTTTGGATCTCGAAAATGAGTGTACTGAGATGTCCTACAAAATATGAGCGGCCCTTTCCACAGCGCCACATGCTTTGGGTGGGCGTGCCGAACTGACCGGCTACTGAAACACAAGAACACCCATCCCTCACGCAGTCTTGATTTCACTGATGTTTGAAGGGAACAATTTTCCCCCAAGTGAACCTGTCAAAGACATCCAGTCTATAGCTGCCATGCATTAGTTGACATAAGCAGCATGAGGACACCTAGCGTGTAGACCACGCTAGCATCCCATAGGCAGGATGGAAAATGCAATCCTCCAAACTCTGGGAACTAAAACAGTGTGCTCTCAACTCCCCCTGTGTCCCTGACGTTCTTCTGAGTAAACTGAAGGCAGCTAATCAGAAGGGACCTGTGTTACCTTCTCACTGTTGCCGACAAGGTGTGGTCTATTTCAACATTCCGTGATGCTTATGTCCTGCCGAAATAAAAGCACGTCCCTGAAAGACGAAAGAAATACTAGAACTTGCAACTTGCGAAGAGTCACTAAAAGGATGTCGGTTCCTCCCACTTTGCCATAATTTTGGTGGAAAGAAGGTGTGTGTGTAGGGTCAATTATATGCATTTTGTGAGAGCTCAGGGCTGGTCACACAAGCTCTGCCTAAGGCAAACTCCCCATTCTTGGTAACAGGCTGACTTTTACATATCATCCACACTGCAGTATCAGAATCAATGACTGTTAAATATACATTCTGGATAGGCAGTATTTGAGGAAAGAAGAAGAAAAAAGAGAGAAAGAAAAGAAAGAAGGAAAGGAGGGAAGGAACGAATTTTAAAAAATGCTTTAAAACATGTTATTTTAAAATGCTTCTCTTTCATGTATCTATACACACATGTAGTTTAATATGTACATAATATGTACCTAATATTTTGAAATAGATGATATAAATGTAACAGAATGTTTTTTACTCTGTAACAAACTTTGCAAGATCTATTTCTCTTCTAACCAATAATTTTTACAACGTCAGTTTGTATTTTAAATGCACTTTTATCTTTACTGGCCTCTCACTTCTCAGTTTTCCAATATATTCCATTTTATGTCTCATGCACCTATTTTCTACCAAGAACAGTTTTAGGAGGTGATGTGCCTCTGTTACGTTACTCAATAGCTATCTGAAATTCAAAACCCAAATTCATGCCAACTCTACAGAAAATAAAATTAGGGCAACCATTTCTTTTAAGGGAACCGTATTCTCAAAGACAGGTATCCATGAATCAATTAAAAATGGCCACATGCTTTTCAGTCTGAAAACATAGCTTACATAGCTCCGTCTTCCAGGATTCAGAGAAAATCTTTGAAAACCTTGTCAGGCTGCCTGTCAATGTCAAGTACATGGCAACTAAACATTCCACATTTTAGAAAAGCCTCCATTTCCATCTTTCCCACAATGGCCATTCAATTAGCAATACAATTTAAAGGGTAGACTTTTGTAAGCCTTTCATAGAACTCATTAACATATCAAAAGTGATTCTTTTTCAGATGGAGTGCCTCAATTAGGGGTTCAGAAAATATTTGTTGCTGATCAAGAGTGACACTTTGTGGACACACTCGTGTATGAAAGCGCCCTGAGATGTGATGCCTTCCTTCTGCTTCTGTCCCTGCAGCTGAGGGAGCCTGCGGAGGAACCTTACGTGGGACCAGCAGCTCCATCTCCAGCCCGCACTTCCCTTCAGAGTATGAGAACAATGCTGACTGCACCTGGACCATTCTCGCAGAGCCTGGGGACACCATTGCTCTGGTCTTCACTGACTTTCAGCTGGAAGAAGGATACGATTTCTTAGAGATCAGTGGCACAGAAGCTCCATCCATATGGTAAGTCCTGGGAAGAGATGGCACACAGGGTGCAGGTGTGTTTTCCCGGTTTTCCCCCAACGAGCTTCGAGCTTGGAGAACTGCTTGTCTCCGGTTGTTCATTGACAAGCACGAGTGTTCTTTTTATGCCTTGCTTTTTTGGCTCTGAAAAAGTTACCTTTAGTGTGACTCATTTCAAAGTTTCTAAGCTGTCTTTGTGCTGGTGCTTGGAGTTTGGGGAGTGATCTGTGTGCTTGAACTTACAGCGCTCTCTTTTTTGGACTCTTTTAAGGAAACGAAGTAAGGCTAGTTAGTTTTGGGTTTGGTCTGGAGCTGTTTCACTGTGAACAGATAGTTTTAGATTGTGTATTCTCTTTTATCTCACGTTGAGAGACTGCTGCAGTTATGGGATTGTACATTTCTTTTTCTTGGTGAAGGCCACGTAACACATTACGTAGCCACGTATGGGTAGTGCCTGTGGCTACAAGATCCTCAAAGGCACACCCACTTAACACAGAACCTAGTCCAATCTATGCATACAGTTAATCACAGGACGGTCAGTTCTCCAGTGTGTACCCTAGTGGAGGCAAAGGAAAGCAAGATCTTATGAAGTACAGCCTATTTTGGTGTGATGGTCTTGATTGCAAGAACAGTTTTGTTTGTGTCTGTAAGTGCAATTTGAAAGAGAGAATTAAAAGCATAGCTGTGCAAAGCCTTACATTCTACCTCGAACTAAGTCATTTGTTGCATGTTAAATTGTGTTGTTGTGGTTGTTTCTATTATTTAAATTCTTAACACTTCAAAACTGCTTCAGTTGTCTGTTTTAGATCTTGAAATATGACTAACCAGTATACGTGTGGTGAAACTCAAGTAGACACAGAGAAAATCTCGGCCATCTATGTGTAGGAAGAGGAGAATATGAAATGAGTCACTGAGCATGTCCGCAGGTTACAGTTTCATTTCAATGCAAAGGCTAAAGGATAAAAATGTCAAACGTGAAGCACATTGTAAATATGACACCTGTTTCAAACCCATTGTTGGAATTGAATTGGACTGTACTTTGTTTCCCAAAACACGAGGCTCAACGTGGAGGGCTCCTATTCACAGAGAAGTCCTTTCCTTGCTGGGTTTACTGTGCTTGTGTTAGCTGTTACTCCAAATAAGAGGGAGGAAAACACTAAACAGACTCTACCTCAATGGCCTTTGCGTTCAGTTGTATTCATGCTGAACGACACTTTTAGATTATCCAAGACCCATCTGCTTAATGTATGTTGTGCAATTTTAACTTTAAACACTCAGGAATTTGTTTAAACCAGTACCTATCTCACTGTGTCTAACATCAGAGTTCATGGAAACAAAAGCTGAGCTGAGAGCTGGAGAACCTAAATTCTACCACAGGTTCTGCCAAAAGAAGGCCTTGTGACCTTAGACAGGTCTATTCCTAAAAAGAGAGGCTGTTGTTAAAAAATATTTAAAAGCTGAATTAATCAAACATCTGTTGAGTGCCTATTCTCTGCCAGTCATCTAAAGATACTCAAGTGATCTAAACACTTTCTATCTTTAGAATTACACTATTGTGGTTTTCAGAAAATCATTGAAGTGTAAACTACATAGGGAGTGATTCTCAGAATTTATATGCTTCATGTTAATGGTCTTATTTTTAGGAGAGTCTAGATGTATTGGGCATTGACTGAGGGCCTTGCTGGTAAAATGTCAGGTTGGGAGAGAGGTAGAAGAAAGTGAGGACGATTTGTTAGTGATTCTAGAACCCATGACTCGTGGCAACTTTTGCCAAACAAACCGAGTTTATGTCAGAAAGTGCAGATCATGACTGTGATGACAAGTGTGTTCTGTCTGAAAGGCTGGCGGGACCACTGTAGCACTTTATGTCAACTTGTCACAGAGAGAATACAAGCCCTGCTAGCCAGGGGGATTGCCCCTGTCTTCTCAGTGCCTGAATCCACACTGGAAGACATCTTCTAGGTCTCTGGAATCTCTCTGGGTATTTGCCAGGGAAGTTGGTGGGAAAGTTCTCAGTGGGAACTCTGACCCTGTGTGCCTTCATGACTGATAAACTCTGTTGCCTGTTAGCTTAGCTGCTGCCTTCAAATAGCCATGATTAGCCAGGGGTAGAGTTGTATTTACACTTGTGTTCTTAGGACGACTTATGTTGTCCTGTTTGCTTGGTGCAAAGCTCTGCAGAGTCACTATAATTACTGTTATCTACCATTATTTTGTTATCTATTATTATAGATTTAAAAATACACCTGAAATATGTGCAGGTTGAGATGTGTACATTTAAAAGTAAATCTCAGATGTGCAGATGGCAAAGCCGATGGAACCCTTTCAGAGCTCAGGTTCAAGGTCTCCGACCCTGGGACATTTTCTACTCCCTCTGTATAGCCCCCCAGTCAGTGTAGTCCAAGTTTGAGCTTCCGTGCCCTGTCAGAGAAGTACAGTTTCTCTGTTTCAGGACTGCAGGCTGGATTATGAAGCTTCGAACAGGTAACTGTCATGATGGAGATGAAAAAGCAATTTGGCACATGTGCTGGGTCAGCAGAGGGTTTTGTGTGTGTGTGACATTTGATGTTTATCATAATAGTCGAAAGAAATATCTTGACACAGCCATAAGGGCTACCTTTAAGTGGAAGTCTCAGCTTTCAATGACTCTTCAGTGGAAGCTAAAAAGAAAGAGATGGTTCTCCTAAATAACTATGGAAATCTACAGGAGCACATTTAAAACAGAAAACAGAATTATGTGAAGTGTAAGTGAATAATTATAGGCTTATAAAAATGCATAGTATGACTTACCTTAAAAAGACTATTATTTTAGCGTGATAGTCTCTGAAATATTAAATGACCCAAATTGGTATATGTTGAAAATGTTTGCCCATTCCAGAGTTGCATGGACAGCTCTGAGGAGCATTGTGGGTGGCGTGACCTCTCCCTCAGCACAAGGTCATTCCACAGAGCCAGGAGGGCAGTGTGTGGCTGTGAGTGCAGTCAGTGCAGACACACACAAAAATTTCCTGATAATCTATTTTTAAAAACAGGACATGTAAGCAAGGGCACTCTAAGAAGAAGCTACTTGGAAAATTGTTAAGAACAATAGGATTAGTCTTCTTTTCATTTAATTTGGAGTGAAATTACCTACTCAGCTGTGTTTTAAGTCAGTGTTGCCATGGCAACGACGAAGGCAGTCTAAATATAGGGGATGATGTCATGTGCCAAAATTATCTGTATATTAAACATACAGTGGATTAGTAATTTCAACCTCATAGGCTATATGTACATTAGATGAGACTGGCATTTTTTTTTATTAGTCAGGTTCTAAGTTTATGCAGGTTGGCTTCCTATCAATCCCTTAATTTAATAGAGAGTTGCCATTTCTAGTCACTTTATAGCATGGTCTAGTCATTCTTTTTCCTGCAATTAGAAAGGAAATGTGCAGTGGGTAAGCTAGCCAAGTGTTATTTTTTTCTGAAGAGATTTGATGGTGTAGCCTATAACTTGTACCTCTAAAAATATCAAGAAGAAAGAAATTTGATTTGATTTCAGTGTTCTCCCTCTATGGTTTCTAAATTAAGACCTGATGGTTAACGGGATTAAGGTTGTAGAGTCTTGGCTGGGAACGCTGTAGGAACATTTACTCTCTTTAAAATATGCGCTTATATCACAGAAGAACCATGCGAACAACCCCTTCTGTAACAGGGAGTTTGTGGGGGATAGAGAAGAAAAGGAAAAAGGAAATAAAAATAAATGCATTGAAAATGTGTCGCAACTCATATTTAGATACATCCATGGCTTAACTTCTGTGACTGAGGGTCAGCTCCTCACGACAGAGCCTGGAAGCCTCAGTCGTGGAAGGACAACCTTTCCAGGCTGTCCACAGCTGCCTAGTTGGCTCTATCCTGGCTTCCTCCCCACCAGGCTTTCCCCACCCCTGTTCAGTTTGCCCCAGTGAACTCATACATGTCTTTATGTTCATGTGCCTTTGTATCCTGGGGCAATTGTTCAGCTGCTCCCCTCCATGTGGAAATCCCCCACTGCCCACCTACTGTCCATCCCATTATCTTCATGCTTAGTGGGGCATGCAGAGTACTGGAAGAACACTACAGAAATAACACTAGTGAAACAAACAGGTGGTGTGATCTCCCTTACTGGAAAAGATCAGCCATAATAAATGCAAGAATGCTTCTTCGAGTTTGGATTAGGCCTGCCTTATTACTTCAAGAGAAAAATCTGTTACTTTTTGATTTTTTTAAGGCATAAGCTCTGTTTTTCATTAACCAGCATAACTTGAGACTCTTTTGCCCACATTGAGGCAAATTCACAAGGGAAACTCTGGGAAGACAGTTCTGTAACCTTAGTGTGTTTTGTTCTCATTAACCCAGTACAATTTCACTATTAAATCAGTCTAATCAGTGATTGGCTGATGTTAAAACAAAACTTCAGAGAAATGGGTAAAGCTGACTGAGCTTCAAAGGACCCTTGAAGGGTCAATTAAAATATCCAATATTTACCCAACTTGTCACTTAATTGATAAGTGACTTGGTTTCTATTTAATTTCTAACAAGGGAGAATTATAGAGGAACATGCTCAGAAACAAACTCCCTGAAATCAACCCTTCTCTCACCTGCCCCAAAATAAAAGGAAGGAGGCCTCATCTTCTCCCTCCTCCTGTTATTATTAACAATTTTGAATTCATTTTACAGAAAATTTGCAGACCTAGCACAGAGAGTTGCCGTATGTCCTAAACCTAGCTTTCCTCAGGCTAACATCTTACATAACCATAGTGTAATGATTGGCATGAAGAAATTAATGAAGCCCCAGTGCTACTAACTCACTTTCAGACTTGGTTTGGTTTCCTCTGGCCATTTTACTGATGCCTGTTCTGGGCGAGGGCTCCAGCCAGGGACCCACAGAGCATTTGGTTTGGCCTCTTTGGCCCCGGTCAACTGTGGCCTTTCCATCTTTCTTTGTTCCTATGGACTTGACCTATTCCATATTAACAGTTCAATCTTTTGGGGGAAAAATGGTTTTGGAAAAGCAATGACATGATGTATGAATATGGAGGAGATCACCCAGCAATGCCCCAATGTCACCAACTGAAATGGACAGATTTGTTTTTTGTGTTTTCCTTTATATGTATATTTTCATTTAAGACTGGGTCTCCTTCTGTCACCCAGTCTGGAGTACAGTGGTTCTAGCATAGCTCACTGCAGCCTCGAACTCCTGGACTCAAGCCACTCTCCCATCTCAGCCTCCCTCGTATCTGGGAATACAGGTGCATACCACCAGACCTGGCTAATTTTTAAAGTGTTGTAGACACAGGGACTTGCTATGTTGCTCACAATCCTAAACTAAAGTGACTCTCCTGCCTTGGCTTCCCAAAGTACTGGGACTACACAGTCCTGAACCATGACAGCCAGCCCCATGTTTTCTATCTTAAATTTGGAGTCAGTAATTGTATTCCAGGAACATGTCGTAAGGTATGCACCTCAACACATTTTCATGGAAGCAAGTATAACATAAACAGGAAATAAATATTTATAAATATACTTATGTATTTATAAAAATAAATATACATAGTATACGTAATATATGTACACACACACACACATGCATATGTATACACATTTCTCCTTTTCTTGAACTTCTACATGCCAGCTGAAGGTCTAAGGACATAATTAACATGATATTGAAGCTCTATTCATAAACCCCTCTTTTAATGAAAATGTCTTTTCTAATTTTTTAAATGGTATATTTTTTTTTCTAAAAGACATTTACTACTAAGAATCACTGAGTATTTGTTATATAACAGGAAAATGTAAACAATAGTCCCTACTGCTACTTGGAGATGCTACAATTCCCGTTTTATAGATGAGAAAAATAGGCTTCAAAGAAGTAAAATAATCAACCATCCAGCAAGCAAAGAGGCTGCGTGGAGACTTGAACAGACATAGCCCCAACGTATATTTCCTCCTCTATTTAAAAAAGTTGAGGTCACATTTCTTTGCTGACTTTTAAAACAGGAAGATGAAAGTAGTGTGTGAGCATTCCACTGTCATCCTAGAATCTCCTCAGCAGCCTTCAGCCTCAGTGCATACAAGGAAAGCACGCTGCCACTTCTGATTCCTACCCAGCTCTGTTCCTGTGTGGCGGTGTCACCATCAGCTACCCTTACAGGTTTCTCTCCAGCGTTATTAACTATACAGTAATGTAATCATCTTAGCATGCTTGCCTGTTATGCATATTTCAGGATATAACATAATGACGGGTATCATCGGGCTTCTAAGAGGACACGTAGATGACAGGCTGATGTTACATGAAGCTAGTGCATAAAGATGCGACTAGTCAGGGTGGTATATGCAACTGTGACCCGCTGAAGTCTTAGGTGGGTAAAGAAAACTGGCCACCACAGACTACCCCAAAACCTAGTTACCTCCACCCTGAAACTCAATAGGCAAATAATAAAAAAAAATTTTAATACCAGCTAATTCTACTATGTGGAGAATTTCTAACTTGATTGGTGGCTTTTGTTCACATACATTATCCCAGATATTTTTATTTCACCTGGGTGAATTAAGTACCTTCTCCACGATGTCTACACAGAACTGATTTCCAATCTCCACCTTTTCTCTCAGCTGGTGGCTGGGGATGGTTTAAGCCACTGGGCAGTGAAGGAATTGCTGGGAAAGATGCTGCAATCCTACAAACAGGGTGAAACTGGTAGGCTGTCTCTTGCAGAGGCACCAGTCAGGTGTGATTTTACAAGACACATTTTCCCTCCTGTACCTCTGAAAAACACCATCTCTAGCAGACACTGAAGGCAGAATCTTTCATGTCAGAATTAACCTCCAGGAGCAACGGAGGTGGCATTCTGTGAAGGGGTAGCTGGACTCTCTGATTCACTACCAGGAGCATAGACCCTAGGAATGATTCCCTGCCCTCCCTTCTCCTTCCTCACGAAAGGGATGGACTCACCAGCAGGTGCCCCTGTAACTCTGAGAAGCCGGTGGCTATCCTGTTGCCTAGAATTAAGCCTGTCAGATTTCTTCACAAATTCTAGAAATAGCATTCTAGAGTAATCTTTTAATTTGGGTTAATACCAGAAATTCAATAAAGTTAAAAAAAACTATTTCAAAGAATACATATTTGAAATACAGAACATTTTTATAATTTATGAAATGGTGTTAGCTATGGATAAAATGTAATATTTTACTCTAAGCTTTTATAAAATTTTCCACTTGAAGGAGTGACAGAAAAAGAAAACATCCCTGATCTCTAAAGATGGGACCAGTCGGAAAAATAATTATCCCAGGAGAGAATTCCTTGTCTCCATCCTTACCATTCTTAGGGCAGAGATGAACTCTGCAGCTCTGGTGTCATACTTCTCTTGTGTCAAATTTCCGCAAATTAACCTTATTTTATTGAAAAACACATTTCCTATAAATAATGTAAGTTGTAGGCAATGGAAAAAAAACTTTTATGGATTAAAATTTATTTCACAAACTATGAAATACCCATTTTTTTGTAATCACTCTTCCTTCTTTTTGTATGTGGCCCTTCATGCTGGTAACAATAAAAAAATAAAACTAAATTAGCACTGTTAAATAAATTTCTCATTTAAAAACACACTGCCTTCTAAAGGGCCATTGTGACAACTCCATGATTCTCAGATAATGCTTGTAAATTCTCACTGATTCCTGAAATCAGCCGATTTGCAAACCTGGTGTTCTGATTGTGCATTTTTGATATTTTATTTAGAGTTTCTCTCAAAGCCATGAATATCTAATTTTTCTCTTTCTTCTGAAGGTTTGCACAATTTCATGGAGGACTGGTTAGGAGAATAAGGTAATTCTGTGCCATCCAATAGTCCTCCAACAAATGTGACGTTTTATTGCTTGAGTTCCTTCCTGTTGGCACATGCTATCCAAGCTTGATGTGCCCTTTAACTGAGCGGTGGCCTAGAACATTGTTTCCCACCTTTGACTTTAATAAATTCAAGTACCTAAGTTCTTCTGATTCAAATCTTTTAGAGAATTACAGTATCATTTCTTAATAAAGATTAGATATCATAAAGGCTTTGATATTTTTGAATTATACACTTAAAATAGATGGCTCCTGAGAAACCTTTTAACGCAATTACTTTATTGTTTGGGGAAAAAAGAACTGCGTCATAAATAGATCATGCGCTTTACCCTTCCTACCCTAAGGAGTGCTATTATGGGCTACAAGAGAAACCAGGTTTTCTGTCTCTGTTACCACAGCTGGTTCCAGTATGCCAAGAAGCCAGGCTTACCCAGCTTGGAGAGGGACGGGCAGTGCCCTCTTCTGTGTTTTCATTACTTTTCCATGAGCAGGCCATAGAAGCATAGTTGCCAAGCCAAGATCACTGATCGAGGCCTCGGTTAGAATGAGGCTTGGGCTCTAGTCTTGGCTTTATGACCTCTAAGTTTGATGACCTAGAGCCTGGAAGTCCCAGATTGCTGTCTGTAAAACGGAAGTGATGGCCACATCCTTCGGAGAGCTGCTAACTAGAGCAAATGAGCAGACGCTTCGAAAACCCTTAGCACAATGCCTGCCCCATACAGCGATTTCTACAAGCAGCTGCATGTGTACTGCTATAAAAAACAGTGCCATAGAGAGTTCAGATTTCTGCCCTATAACAAAAAAACAACCTTTTGAAGTAGAAACTGCTTTGAAAAACAGTTTTAACCTGTATCTAGTCCTAAAAGTCTCTCTTCAGCAACTAACCTTCAAATTTTTAAGTTATAAAAACAGTGTTACTTCTTCACTCAACTTTTAAAACATTTATGTTACTTTGGTTGTGAATTGTGTGACAATAACCACAGTAATATCACTTCAAAAGAAAAATTGGGACCTAAATGATGACCCTTCCTTGCTGTTTGGAAATATAATCAACCATAATCAGCATTGCTTAACATTCAGGGCTGTTTTTATATATGCCCTTCAACTTTGTGAATGAAAAGCAAAATGCTGTCCTGGTTCAGATCCTATATATCACGTAGTAAAAATAAAATGTGAGAACAGTGGAATTTTGACTGAAGTATATCTTTATCTATTAAATGTGCCTGTCTAGCTTTCATGTGTGCAGGACTCACCAGAGATCTTTTCAAAACACAGATTATGATCCAGCTGTTCTGGAGTCCAGAGATTCTCCGTTTCTGACCATTATTAAGTTCTGGTTGGTGCTGCTGTTCTGTGCTCCAGAGCCTGAGTTGTGATGGGTGAAGGTGTTTGTGAGTGGCATACATATTTGACAAACACAGAACTAAAACCATAGCTAATTATTATTCATAATATTTTCGGGTTTTCCTCCAAACTGGACAACATTTCAGTAGTTGTGCTATTTCAGAATTTGATGCAAGCTCTTTTGTCTTTGTTGAAATGCCATGTGATATTGATAATGGGCTGCTGGGTTAAAATCGAGATGATCCAGAAAACCCAGGTTCAATATTGAGATTCAGATTTAGGATTCACAGACTCACCAAGGTCTCACTGCTCAGAGACTCTGATTTAGTTTTCAGAACCCGCCCAGCTGTCCAGAGGATTACTATGTCTTAGAGGTGACATCAAAAGGGAATAAAAAATCATCATACTTCAATAGCTTTCCTACATTTTCAGGCATATTATTATTTCCAGGTCTATTAATAGGCATGTGTTGAAAGTAAAATCGTTTTGAGCTCTTTTCAAGAACATGGAGTTAAAAAGTTGAGCTGTTTTGTTTGTTGCAGATTTCTGTCTTTTGATGTCAGACCATTCACTGTGACTCTCAGAGATCAGGTAGATGATGTTGCAATGTGCCAAGCAGATTGGAACGTGAACCATTTCTTTTGGGCAGGGTATCAATTTACAGCTGGAAATTGGAGTTAGGATAAGGCTGTGCTTCTTGACGTGGTGCAGAGACTACCCTGGCCTGAGCCTGTCAATATTTACATTCCATTTTGCGCTGCTGCTAGTGACCTGATTCCAACGTGCAGTTTCCTGCTTCCAATCCATTTTCTCTGTCTGGAAACTCTCTCTTCTGCTTTATCAGCAAATCCCTCTTCATCCTTCACAGTTCTCAAAGGAGAATTGGCCTTCAAGTGAGAAACTAAGGAATTAAAAATGGTGTTCCTCCCCTTTATACCTTCACCATTTGGGTTCTGAGAGCCAAACTCCCAGAGATTTGTTTCCTGAGTATAAAAATGAGATTAAGCATACTTATCTTGCAGGGTGAATATGAACGTAAATGTCAGAAACCTACCACTATACCAGGAACGAGACAGCTAACCCCCATGCCCATTAGTCATTATCATGCCATGTGTGATAAACAGCAAACCAGCAGTACAGGTGCAAAGATGCTGTCGGTGTTCAGAGAAGAAAGAAAGCGTTCCTCAGTGAGGTCATCACAGAACATGTTATGGAAACATTGGGCTTTGTGTAGTCTCTGAGCATGGGAAGCATAGGGACAGGAAGAACCTGTGCTGCTGTTTCAGGCACGGTGTGTGTCAAGGAAGAAGTGCATGTGCTAGATTGCTTTCTCCCATAGAACCCGGATAGATGCTGTGTGTATAAACACATTCCAGTAAGGTGGGAGAAAGCAATCCAGTGTTTTCATAATATAATACAAATCAGTTTAAATTTTGAATGGATGCGGTGGCTCGCATCGGTAATCCCAGCACTTTGAGAGGCCAAAGCGGGCATATTATTTGATGTCAGGAGTTCGAGACCAGCCTGAACAACATGGTGAAACCCTGTCTATACTAAAAATACAAAAATTAGCTGGACATGGTGGTGTGCACCTGCAAACACAGCTATTTGGGAGGCTAAGACAGGAGAATCGCTTGAACCTGGGGCACAGAGGTTGCAGTGAGCTGAGATCCTATCACTGCACTCCAGGCTGGGTGACAGGGTGAGACTCCATCTCAAAAAAAAAAAAAAAAAAAAAAGAAAGAAAGAAAGAAAGAAAGGAAAAGAAAAATAAATCACTTTAACATTTTAAAGGCAGGCCCTTGAGTGAAACTGAAACATAATAAATTTTTCATGGTAAAATGTTCAGCAAATGTTCACTCTGTCCCTCAAATCTCACAGTTTAAGGAAAACAGTGCTTTAGGAAAATTATGAGGATTTTTTTATGTTGCATGGATTTGGAAAAGCTAAATAATGAGTAGGCTGAAAAAATAGGACACTTATAATTTATAAAGGTCTGCTGATAGAATAGAAAAAGGAAGGAGAAGGATCTGGCTTTTGGTAGCCAGGAAAGTCAGTTGCTTGGCTTTGCATGTGGCTATGCCATGATATTTCAAATTTCACCTCAAACTGAAAAGGTGTCCAACACTCAATTGTCCAGGACCTATGGCTAGAAAGGTTGGCTGGGGATGTCTGAGTGTGCTCAGGTATCTACATTTCAGTGAACGCCCTGGAAGAGTTTTCACTGAGCTTTTAGAAACATAGAGAAGGATTGTAGGGAGAATGTTGATGCTCTCAGCCAGGTGAGGGAAGTTATAAAGCCCTTTCTTCATCCAGTGTCTTCGCAAGATCACAGGGTCCAGCGGTAGTTTAAAATAAAAGGGCTCTTGGCTGGTGTGGTGGCTCACACCTATAATAGCAGCACTGTGGGAGGCTGGGGCGGGTGGATCACGAGGTCAGGAGATCGAAACCATCCTGGCCAACATGATGAAACCCTGCGTCTACTAAAAATACAAAAAACTTAGCTGGGCATGGTGGTGCATGCCTGTAGTCCCCGCGACTGGGGAGGCTGAGGCAGGAGAATTGCTTGAACTCAGGAGGCGGAGATTGCAGTGAGCCGAGATTGTGCCATTGCACTATAGCCTGAGTGACAGTGCGAGACTCCAACTCAAAAATTAATTAATTAATTAATTAGAATAAAATAAAAGGGCTCTTTGGAGATATTTTAGGGTGGTGCCTTTAAGTGACCTGAGAAATCCTGTTCTTCCGAACTTGCAGCTCCCAGATATGAGATTCCCCAGTTCTGGATGGGGTCTGCATATAATGAAGAGGAAAAGACAGGACTTTGAGACAGCAAAGAGAGCAGGAGAGAGAGGGTGGGGTCTGGCTTAACCAGGAGTCAGTGGGTAGCCAGGGAAACTTTAGGCTACAGTTAGAAAAAAAAAATTGAGTCATGCAAAATGGTTTGAAATGTTCAAAGCAAGAGTGCACAATGAATTGGGCCAAAAAATTACTGAAAGGTCAGACAGACCTAGAGTACAGACTCAGCACTGAAGAATTTACTTGATTCATAGACGCTGTGTTGAGAATTCTGGCATCAACCTAGCCAGCTTCTGTGAGTGCAACAGTTCTGCCATGCACGGAGATTCCCATACTAGGAGGTGTTTGTATGAGTGCATGCACATGTGTGTTTGTATGTGTGTATGTGTGTTTGTATGTGTGTATGTGTGTGCATGCACATGTGTTTGTGTGCATGCACGTGTGTTTGTATGAGTGCATGCATGTGTTTGTATGTGCACATGCACATTGTGCGCTCACATGTGTGTTTGTATGAGTGTGCACATGTGCATGCACAGATGTTTGAGTGTGCACACACGTGTGTTGAGTGTGCATGCACATGTGTGTTTCTGTGTTCATATAAGACTAGACAAGAGGGTAGGTGTGCATTCATTTACTTTTTATTAAAAAAGGTAAAACAAAACAATGCAATATGTAACCCTAAAAAACAAAAACAGATATGCCTGCTTTAAAATAATTTATTCTCTGAAAATGTGCTTTGTACATGGTGTGGGAATTTTGTAAAGCATGAAGTAGGACTTAAATTTATAACCCATCAGTGCTTCTTAGATACCTTCTAATTTACCACAAACTGTGAAAAGGGATGAGGAAGGCTCCCGTGGCATCCATCATATCCTCTCCTGAAGTACAGGATCTGTGGTGTAATTTTTCATGGTAAGTCCCTCCTAAGTAACATAAAAGCCACAGTGTTTCTCAAAGCTAAGAGCATGAGCACAGTAATAAAAATGTGGTCACAGCCCCCCATGAGGTCAGTGATTCTCTCTGTGTTTGAATAATCCATCTTTCCCAAGCCTTCACCAAATTCCAAAGTGCTGTTTTGTAAGGCTTATAATGAACTGCACTAAAGCTTGAAATATAGTATTCATTTTCTAGACATGGATTCAAACTATCTCTTCCTTTCTGGCTTTCTTCTTGCTCCTCTTTCTCTTCTGTTGCCTCTAGTTTTTTGTGTATTTGAGCTCCCTTCACTCACACACACATGCACAGACACACATATATTTGTGTGTGTGTGTGTTTATGATGTAGACACTAAACCTTGAACCAATAAATCAGTTTTCATAAAAAATGAGTAACAAGTCTTGGGAATTTGTTCAAATGAAACCCCTATCTATATTTTTTCTTACTTGAAGAATCCAAATATTTTACTTGGCTATATATATATATATATATATATATATATTTATACCTTGATATGTGTGTGTGTGTATATATATATATGTGTGTGTGTGTATATATATATATATATATATGTGTATATATATACACACACACAATAATACATATATATACACAATAATACATATAATACACACACACACACATATATATATATATACATACACACCCTTAGATGAAAAATCAAAATAGTATACTTATTAGTGCTGTATTCAACATGAGGTAGTCATTATTTAATGCCACCTTACATTATAAAACATATCAATGTGTCTCTTTATTTGGGTTTATTGCCTTAGAACCAAAAGTACCGACCACTTTAGAATCAGAAAGTCTGAATAGGAAAACAGAGGCTCATCATCTGTAGTCGTCAGTTTCTTTGTGCAACGGATCGGAATTTGGCTCAGTACACTGTGTGCACGTGTGGCATTTTATTGGGAGCATGACGGTGACATTTGAAGTTAAGCTTGCCACCAGCTTTGCAGGATGGCTTCACCGTGCAGGTGGTGGGCGTGAGCGCAGTCTGAGAGGTTCCCGACCTGAATTTTTCAGGACTACTGTATGGTCTGGAGCTGCGACAGCCCCATCAGACACTGCCAGACTAGGGGAACATCTAACCAGAGTTAGCAATGTCCCTCCATCCATGGAACTGGAACTGGTCCTGAGCATACATTCCACATGTTCTCTATCATGACACACATGAACTTTGGTTTGAAAAATATAGCTTGATAAATGGGGTTTATGAACAAGTAACATAGAGAGAAACATTAAACACAGAATGGGGGCTGCCCTTCACTAGGGCCCTGAGGTGGCCTCAGGACAGTTTCCTGTCCCAAGTCCCCTGAGTATATTTTCCTGGTAACTGGCTTTCTACCCAGGTGACTTACAGGTAATTTTAGACGTGTGAGGATGCGTAACAATGTCTGAGGCCTTTTAAATCATTAGAGGTTCCTGGGGAAAAGAGCCAGACAACTCGGACTGGGATCCCGGCCCCATGATTTATCCGGCTGTGGTGTCTTGGGCTACTAGTGCCAGGGCCTGTTTTTTTGTTTATTTGTTTGTTTTGTTTTTAATCTTTTGTTTTTAATCTGCAAAGTGCATATAACAGTATTTATTTTTTATGGAGCTGTTGTAAATGCAAAGACAGGAAGCATGAATATTTAGCTTTGCCCTTGGTATGCATAGAGCCGCAATAATGAAAGTGACCATCGTGCTCCCCTCAGAATCCTCTAGCGGCTTCTGGCCCTCTTTCTGTCCCTCCCCATTATCCGTGGGCGGCTCCTTCCACATTCAGCTTCCTACAGATGCCTGGTGCTTCCCTCTGCCTCCTGGTCTTGTGAGGCTTCCCATCTACCACACTGGTCTGAGATCTGCCCTATCTTTGGCCCACATAATTTAATGGTCTTTTTTTTTTTTCTCAGCAGTACTTCATAATAGCAGTGAAATTTTAAATAGATACACACGTAATTCTAGTGCACATAATTCTAATGTGCATAATTCTAAATAGTATGAACATAATTTATGATGCATTTGTTTTCTGATCCTTATAGAGCATGTAGTAATAGTAGTCATGTGAGTTAAGATCTGTCTGTTAATTCCATGTCTTGTGCTTTCCATATATTTGCTTATTTAATGTCAGTAACAACTGTGGAGGTTTGTACAAGGATTATCCTCATTTTGCAGATGAGAATGCTGAGGCAGGGAAGGATTCTGCAAGTTCTGCAGGATCACACAGCTCAGGAATGCAAACCAGGATTTAACTCCCAGCACTCTTAAGTTTTAGCTCAGATTGTGGTTAATTCTAACTAGTTTTGTGTGGCGGGCAACTTCGTAGATAAAGCTGAGTGATTCCCTGCCACTAGTGTACTCCCTCCTGCTGACTCACTGGAAATGAGGCCCTGCCAACTCCCTCTTCTCTTGACTTGATGACCTGCGTGACCTGTCAGATCACAGGGTCTCCACGCATGTCTATTACATGTGGGACTGAACTAATGAAATACAAAAGAGTCTTTCTCTGGGGCACGATTAACATCAAACAAGGAAACTGTGACAAGAGACATCATTGAAAGACAAAGCAGAGGGAACAATACTGCTGTGATTGATAAAATTTAACATGAAGCATGTGGCTGGCGTGGTGGAACACAGTGCAGAAAGACTTAGGTAAACACTGTTGTATGTTCTTTTTTCTTTTTTTATTTTTTTTTTTCTATAAGTTGTTGAGGTACAGGTGGCATATGGATTCATAAGGAAGGTTTTCAGTGGTGATTGAGATCCTGGTACAGCCATTACCTGAGCCAGTGTAAACTGTACAATATTTGTTGTCTTTTATACCTCATCCCCCCACTCTTCCTCTCAAGTCCCCAGAGTCCACTGTATCCTTCTCATGCCTTTGCATCCCCGTAGCTTAGCTCCCACATATCAGTGAATACATACAATGTTTGGTTTTCCATTCCTGAGTTACTTCACTTAGAATGATCGCATGTTTTTTACTGGAGAAAACTATGGAGATGCCCGTTCTTGGAGTCTCCTGTACAGGTAGCATAACTGTCACTGTTTTCCATCTGGAGGGCTCCTGACATTTCGGCGTGCATTATGCAAATAGCAAGTCGTTGGAAGGAACTAGAAGTGTGGGCATTTTTGACTACCAGAAAATCATGGTTCCCATATGATAGTTGAAATCACAGTTCCCATGTGATAGTTGAACTCTGAAGGGCTGCTGGGTGAGGGCAGAAAGATGGACCAGGGCGAGCAGGGCCCCTCCTCGTTATGGGAAAATCGCTGAGAATGGCAGGGATGTTTAAGAGCAAATGTGAGGTTTAGACTCAAAAGAAAAACAGTCTCCATCTTCACTCCCAACATGGAAGGATTTTTAGAGTAGCCACCTGCTGGTGTGGGGAGAGCAGGTGGGACGCTAGTGGTTGGCTAAGGGGTGTGGATCCCCAGTCTAAGTGAGAATTTCGCCTGCAGCAGAAACAAAATTCAGACATTCCGAAGCTTGGGGGCTTTTTACTCCTTGACACAAAGTTCTTTGGGAGAAAAACCCAAAGATAGTAGAAGATAATAAATTCTCCAGATTCTCAAAAGATTAGGCAGAAACTTCTGTGCATTTTCATTTGATAAAGAGAAGACACATTCTAGAAGTAAGGCATCACTGGGGCATAAGAAACGAAATCAATAAACAAGGTGGGGGAAGAATAGCTTAACCAGATTTGAAGAGAAAACCAAAGAGAGACACTACAAATCTAAATGACATAAACAACATAGAAGCAGAGACAAGCAGAGTGAATTGTGAGGAAGTTTGGCCAAAAAAGTCTTTATAAACATGTAAGATGTGAAGATTTCCTTGATCATAGGACCAGAAAAACAATTTTATGCTTCTAGAAATATACCAACACTGAAAACCCCACATTAAATCTGAAATTCAGGAATACCTCGCAGCTGCTTCCTGATACATATTAATTACAGAGGGATAAGAATGGCATTGGGATGCGCTCAGACGCAGTACAAGTTCACCTTTTTCTCCTAGTCATTAAGTTCCCACCTATGCCAAGGGTTGATAATATAAAGCATAGCTAATTTTGATCGTGAAAAGTGATAACATTATGTCATGTATTATAAAATATAGACA
The DNA here is from genome assembly GCF_001604975.1 of Cebus imitator. Classification (NCBI taxonomy): domain Eukaryota; kingdom Metazoa; phylum Chordata; class Mammalia; order Primates; family Cebidae; genus Cebus; species Cebus imitator. The sequence continues at coordinate 1,813,369 of NW_016107594.1, forward strand.
GTAAAACAATATACAATGATAAAACCCATTATCTTCTAGAACAAAAGAAAAACAGGAAGTAATCAATTGAGAATAGAAAATGTTATTTGGGTGAGCCTGTCATTTAAAATCATTAAACCTTTCCCATATGAATACACAGTTTAAAGGACTTGTGAGCTATTAACCGAGTTCTTCATATTTAACTTTGGCAGTGTTGGCTGAGTGAGGGCAGGGGGTCTTTATGGAATATGGCTTTCCGTTCACAAAGTTTATTTGTGACTGTCTGCAGTGTGAATATCCCTGAAAATGTCGACACTTCTCCACATTGTCTTCGTGGGTTTGTGTCTCTATACAACATGCATACCACAGACTGGTGGCCAAAGTAACACACTCATTTCCAACAGTTCTGAAACTGGAAGTTGGGGATCAAGTTTCCAGCTTATTTACCTCTGGATAGGTGTGTCCTGATTCATAGACAGCGCCAGTGTCTTCACACGGTGGGGAGAGAGCTCTGGAGTCTCCTCTCCTTCCTACAGCCCCATCACCTTTGCCCCATCCTCATGAACTCCAATTGCTGTAGGTGTTTTCCAAAGGCTTGAGCGCTTCCTATCATTACTTGGAGATGTTTAGAGTGGCAGGAGCACTGAAGCCAGAGGCACACTGTATCCTGTGAGTCCCGTGCAGGTGTATCCACTGCTTCTCCTAGAGCCTTTTCCTTTAGCCTCTTTGGCTGCACCCATGTCTCCTCCAGTTGTCCTAAGTCATTCTCTCATGCCTTAGAATAGCCATCACAATAGCAGTGATACCTGACTGGCACCTCTGATGCCACATCCAGAGCAAATTAGAGCGTGTTGCAATCCGCTCCCAGAAAGAAAGATGTCCTACATTTCCTGGCCTAAAACTTCCTGTACATGATTGAGATTTGGCTATCCCTGTCTCTTAGTGTGCCTAAATCTTACTGGTATTGTAAGATGTGATCAGGGCCTGAGGCCCCATGTTCAACTGTGACGTGGAACTTTCTAAACCCACTGGCCATGGTTGAAAGGCTGCTGTGGACATCTGAAAATGACGAGAGGATTTCTGGTGGTCCCAGCATTGTGCAGCATCTTCGCCCTTCTCCTTGTTTTCTAATTGTTGTAAAACGCAAGCTTCTAGAAGGCAGTGTGAAAACAGGGGAAGCTGTGGCTAGCAATCAAATGCACATTATGACGCTAATTCCCTATCGGCTCACTGTTCCCATATTGTGTTCCTTTCATTAAAGCTAATGGGAACACTGGGAAGGGATCAAGAGAAGAGATCTCAGTAAATCATCGATGACTCCAGAAAGGAAAGCTGCTTTCCCTTAAAAGCATGAGCACCATTATGCACTGATGCCTTATGCTGGGGATACATCTTGTACATCAATATCACAATACTCAATTAGTGATAATCAGAGCCCAGTTGGGCAAGAGTAGTTTCCTCACCACTGCCAGGAGGTGGAGAGATGGCAGCCGATGACACTTTTCCTTACAATTACTTTCCCCCAACATGCCCCAGTCTATTCATGAGACCCTATGAGGATCTATATTTTTGAAACCCTTTGCCAAATTCACATGTTTCAGCCTGCATGGTAGAATGTATTAAAATAAAGTCCCCATTTTCATGGATTTCCTGCAATAATGTCCATATTGGTAGGTAGGTTCTAAGACTACCAATAGAAAAAATATGACTGGAAGAAATCTATATATTGTGAATATTTCAGAAATGAGATGTAAAAATTATATGTGCTTACCAAAAAGAAAAAGAAAAGAGCTGTGTGGAACAGTTGTTTTTGCGGGAGTTGTGTGGTTACAGGGTGACCCAGGTCCCCACGTCAGGTCACGTCTGATGGGGGCTGCCAGGCCTAGACATCCCAGCACACAGCAGTGACCTCACTGCTAATAACAGGAGTCCTGCAGCCAGGCTGTTTCCTCCCTGGGAGGAAGTTTCTCTTGAGGGCAGGGCTTGCTGTTTATTTTGTTATCCCCATAAGAGTTTCTCACAGATACCTAGTTTCACACTTGCTCCAGTACAACGTGCTTTGTGGAGAACCTATGGGATGGACAAGTACGCATCCATCTTAGAAGAGCTATGAGATGCTCTCGTGGTAAGAGCTAGTAGATGGACAGTAAGAGGTAGCTGCCACACGAGCTCTCCGTGGCACAATGTGGCTGACATAAACTGGAGGGCAGTTATCATTCTTTCATTTATTACATTTATTCTCGACCTATTTTCACAAATTATTTCTGGTGACTTGCTGAAAACATACAGAACAATTTAAGGAGATGGGTAGTGAAAACCAGGAGAAGCAAATTAATTAACCATACGTGCAGTTCAGGAAGCTGTGAAGATCAAAATTAATATTTAATTTCCAGGCATCTGTGACAAAAAGAGAAAGCTGGCGATTTACCACACTCTCATTAGCAGAAAGGAGAGGGTTCCAGATTTCTCTCGTGAGTGGCAGTGCTCTTCTTAGCGCTCAATTTGAAAACGAAATTTAACATGGGGCTTTACACCAGAGTCACAGAGTAATAAAAATGTTTGCTGCTCTGAACAGCAGAATGCAAAACTGTCAAAGCAAATCACCTGTGAGTTTTCCTCAAGGTAAATTTTTAAGTCTGACAAGTCGATGGCACCCAAAACAACTCATAGAAGATGCAGAAAATACAAACAACAACAACAAAAACCTTTATAGATTTCCCCCTTGAGCAAAACGTATTCGGTGCCTTCTACTTCACATTGCTCTGCACACTACAGCAGGACATTGGGAAAGGAACGAAATGGGGCCTGCCTTCAGATCCCCTTGGATGACTGTGTGGGAAAGTATCGTAGGTGGAAAGTAGCAAGGAGTGTCCAGAAATACAGCGCATGTTAACTGATTGTGATCCCAGGGGAATGGAAAGACGGCTTCAGCCCAAGAGCTTGGGAAAATGTTCATCATGAAAGTTTCATCTGAGGATTTTATAATGCAGAAATTGCGATGAAAGGAAAGAAGGGAAAATCTAAATGGAAAAAGAAGCCCAAGATAAGTTGGTTGTAATCCCTCCCAGCCTGATTCCCACAGGCACCTTCACGCCCACAGCTGCTGCACGCTCATACGTGTGTGTTCTGTGACGTGTGTGTACTGTGTCCTGTGACAGATCTGTACCAGACACTATGTAAATGGCTAACAAGCCATTTGCAAACAAATCAAATATACAAATCTTAGTGTTGGTGCTGACATTTTCAGAGTAGTCATCATGATTTAAATGTTTGTTTAAAAATTTACAAGCATCGAGTGTCAATCAAAACTCAAGATGAAACACGAATGAATGTTGAATTTTCATGCTTTTAGGTAGACTTCCTTTTTAGGACTTTCACTTTTTTGCGATTTTGACCATAACTTTTTTGTTTAAATTTGTTTCACTTAAACTTTCTGTATGTTAACTTCATTTGTGCGATTGAAATAAAATTGCAGTATATTTTTAAAAACTGTATTCTGATTTAAACACTGATGTTTAATCTGGACAACATTTACAAATTTAGGCCAATATACATAAAAATTACCTTGCTAAATGTGAAGTAGGTCCTACTAATGTGATACAATATTTACCTGATTTCAAAAGCTTAGTCTAAATTCAGTTGTGGCGGGAGTGGTCCACACAGTGTCCCCAGAGGCTTTTATGCAGTGTGCAGTCCTGACTCCAAGAGCTCCTGCCGGCTGCTCCCCTACTTGGAATAGGACATTCGTGATTAAGAGGATCATCTATTTAAGTAACTCCACCCTGAATGTGTTTTTGTGTGTCTGTTTCCTCAGAAGGCTGGGAGTTGGAAGTTGTTTATGCTGATCGCTTGTGAGGACACATTTCCTTTTTTGGAGAGCTTTACTTTTTCATGTAAAGTCAGTTTGAGTCTGTAAAGTGGGTAATGAAGGGCAAACAATCAACTAACCCCTTAATCTTGATTGTGTGACTGTACACAAAATCCTTGGCAATCTTTTTTCCCTAATAATATGCAGCTTTAGCCTAAAACCAGAACTCTAAAAATAAAACTGTCTTTAAACCATGATACACAAATAAAAATATCAATTTTCTTGCTGCAAAGAGTAAGCGTTTCAAAGAGATCAACGACCTAGGAAAGGTATTTAACGGAGCCGAAGTTAATTATATTTTCTTCTCTGTCTGGGAGATCACCTAGTTGGACCAGGTTGATGTATTCATTCATAGTTTTATTTTTTTTACCTACCTTTTCTAGGGTCAGTGTTTTTCCCTGCTCTGTCCTACGTTCATTCATAAAGTTTACAATCTATCAACACATAAACAAGCAAATACCTACACATGGTGGTGAAAACCAGGAATAAAATGTGGTAAATCGAAAGATGATCTTAGAAATAATGTTTAAAATAGTAAGAAAAGCCTGAGATCAGGGAGATGATGCAGAGAGGGGTGTGAGGGGACCCCACAATCCCTGAAAGCAGTTACTTTAAAAATGCTGTGGGTATATACTGCTTTAAGCTGGAGAAGAAATAGAAGCAGCAAAATTAAAAAAAATTTTTCTCAATTGATTTTTATTTCTGGAATACATGTGCAGGATGCGCACATTTGCTACACAGGCACACGTGCGCCTTGGTGGTTTGCTGCACCCATCAACCCATCATCTAGGTATTAAGCCCTGCGTAAATTAGCTATGTATCCTGATGCTGTCCATCCCCCGACATTATCCCCCGACAGGCCCCACTGTGTGTTGTTCCCCTCCCTGAGTCCATGTGTTCTCATTAATCAGCTTCCACTTACGTGAGAACATGTGGTGTTTGGTTTCCTGTTTCTGCATTACATTTTTAAGATGATGAGAAGTGAGCACTTGGGTTGTGAAATGGTGAGCCTGGAACATTGGTTCTGAGTAGCTTTATCGGCTTAGATGTGGGCCCCATGCTGACTCTGGAGTTCCTCATGACATGGCCATGGCCCGTTCACTGAATATACCCCCCGCATCGTAGCTACGGAATGAAGAACAAGAAGGTACCTGCCTTCGCTGGACATTTAATGGGGTATAAGCCCACTTTTGGGGGGAGTGTCTTAAGTTCCCCCATGTTTGAGGGTCAGTAATGACAGAACACCAACACTGAATATGCAGTTTAACCATTGTAGAATGGACCAAAGCTTTTCACTTAACCTAAAGAACATTCATGTAAGATGTAGGAGAACAAATGATAAAAGCACAAAGGTATTCAGTCAGCATTTTGAGCATTTAAACAAGCAAGCCACATAAAATGAAATACAACTGTGACCCTCTGTCTCTCTACAGCAGAGCTGCTTCCTTCCTTCTTCTCCACTCTTGCCTATTAAACTCTCCTCTCCTTAAAACCAAAAAAAAAAAAAAANAAAAAAAAAAAAAAAAAGAAAAGAAAGAAAAAGAAAAGCAACTGTGTACACATGTGTATCATATGAACATACATATAGAAGTTCACTTTAAAATCTGTGATATATTCATGTAATACATAGTAAATTTACTAGTTAAGACATTTTAATGAAAACAAAGTTATATGCAATATTTATCAAATAAAAATTTATATTTAATAAGACCACTGAAGGCACAGAAAAAAATATGATGAAAGAGACAATCACCTATCCTAGGAGTTAATTTTTCCTTCTTCATTTAGAGAGTGATTTGGCAAGCACCTGAAAATTTTATATACCCTCTTATCCAAAATCTTATTCCTAGAAATTATTCTAAGAACTTAGTCCAAATCACTGAAAATGCCTAATAGACAAATAAATTAATAGTGATGTTATAAAAGATGGTGATAGTTATGAAATGTAAACACATAGGGAGTAGGAAATATACTTGTACAGATTATAGTTTTTGATGTCTTAGGAACAGTGCCTCTTCAGTCACAGGATGCTGATAAGATGCCTTAGTATTCTTTCACCAGAGGGGTAAAAGTTTGCTGAGACTTTCGAGTGCACCTGCTGACATAGGGGTGCCTCTCGCATGTCAGGGACACAACCCTCCGATCCCTCTAAGGCTCTTGTTAAGTGAGGTCAGTGCAGTCGTTGAAGTCACAGACGCTAGTCCGCAGGCATGCCACCTTGAGAAGGATTCTGCAGCCTGTGGGTACTCCTCTTCACCCTCTACAAAATGATGAGAATAATAGGGCCCATTTCACAGGGTTCTTGTTGAGATTTAAAGGGTTAAAAAATACAAAATCTTGGAATAGAGAACACTGAGGAAACTAGCCAAATTGATCAAGGTAGACAGGGTGGTCATAGGGGTGCATTGATGAAATAATTATTGCTTATGCAAATCCTGCCTGGTTTTACTTGCTCTTAATTGCTGAGATTACACTCTGTTTCACAGGCGCTTGTAATATTACATTTGACTGTTCAACAAACATTTGTTAAGCATTATGTGTTGTCACACTTCTAGACCCTGGAGACAGCTGAGTTAATAAACAAAAGGAAACAGCTTGCCCTGATAAGGCTCATGCTAGTAGAGGAAGCAACAACTTGAACAAATTTCAAGAATTTTCATCAATGTCCTGATAGTTACCTTTCAGTTTTAGTAATTAAAAACACAGAGAAAAAATGACAAGTATACTCTGACAGGTAAAAATAATTAAGATAAATTTTTAAATAATTTTCAAAATGTTATTTGAAGTATTTTTTGAAGCCTGTACATATGTGATTTAAACATAAATACAAGTTATTTCATAGTTAAAACTTTAGGTTATGCATTCTTGCTATAGAATTTTTACTATATAAGTAATGTGTTTTATTTATTAGATTATTACTAGTTCCTGAACACCCCTCCAAAAATTAGCATGTCAAATACAGATTTCTAGCAGTGTATGTTGAATAAATATTTCTTTTCAGGATCATAATATTTTAAATGTTAAAAACTGATAGATAAAATATGCTGTAAATAACTTTTATGAAACTGATACATTCACTCATTTGCAACTAATAAAGACATACTATTTATTATTGAAATAATAAAGACAACAATAACTATATGAAAAATATCTTTGCATGTAAATAAACATAGAGTTTTTTTAAGTTGCCAGGGAAATATTGTGAAGCCTTGGACATGACTTCTTCTGTCTTACTTTAAAGTTTGCATGTAATGAAGTCAATGTCGACCATGGCTTTTAAATCAGTCTCCTGTACACTTCCTGAATCAGGACCGTTAAGCACTGCTGGGAGCCTACAGGCATTCTGGTCACAGGAGCCCTTTCTCTAACCCACGTGAGGTGTGCAGCTTCTCTCTCAGAGAAGGCACTGCCTGCCATCTGACAGTGGGAAAAGCCATCGCAGAGGCGACCTGTGGACAAAGTTTCTGTGCTACTTGATGGAGTGAGTGTCATTCTACTGTAATGTATTAGTGCATTTTATACTCAAATTTTTATAAGGGTTGCAAATGGATATCATCTATTAAAAAGTAATGCTCAATTTAGCTTATATCCTGAAAAGAAACATGACATTAATATATCACAATTCACGTCCACAAACATCCAAACTGTTCTAAGGGTATTTTATGTAAAAAAGGTATCCCTTAGGATAGGGGATTGTCTCTTTCATCATATTTTTTCTGTGCCTTCAGTAGTCTTATTAAATATAAATTTTAATTTGGTAAATATTATACATAATTTGGTTTTTACTAAAATGTGTTAACTAGTAAAGTTACTATGTGTTATATGAATATATCACATATTTTAAATACCTTTTTACACAAAAATAAATAAAACTGCAATAACCCCAGGCTCTCACATTGATAAATAACAAAGTAAGTGATGGCTTAAACCAAGTAATCAGTTATGTAACAACAACATTGTAACTGGAGGCTGCATGAAAATCACACTGCAAGGTGTGGCATGCCTCTCGTTTTTATTGCATGAAAACATCCATTGCAGTTTTCAAATCATTCAAACTAGTTTTTAACGTTAAGAAATAAACTTCAGTCCAAAGTTGTATATTAGCAGATACAACTTAAAATAGTTTAAAATGTATATTCCATCTTAAACATTGCAAATAACTCAAATATTACACGTAGAGAAAATCCAGGATTCTTAACAGAAGTTAGTTTGGCTTTGTTCAATGTAACCAAGGTAATTTTATTATAGTAGATAAAAATATACAGTATCTTTAAATTTCTTAAGTTATGATAACAACTGATTTTATATCTTACTCTGGTAAAACATATTAATTGCCTCATTGGAGATGGGTTATAAATAATTGTTAATTAATGGTTGAATAACCAGCACCTGTCAAGAATTCCATAAGTAAACCATAATTTAGTTTTGCTTGTTCTGTTCTTCATCTTAAATAAAATGTTTATTTTGTTCTGTTATTTAAAAAAAATGCTGTACCCTGCTTTAAAAGCAATTTAAATAGTTCTTTCATCAAATAATTACTGAATTTTTAGTACAAACAAGGGTCATTATTACAAAAGGAAATATCTGGATTGTCAGTAGTTGTGAAAGCACACATTTAAATATTTTGAGAAAAGCAAACAACTACTATAAAAGATTTTATTTTAAAAAATAAATACCTATTCTTTTTTCAGTTTTAACACATTTTAATAAGTGGCCATATACTGTTATTTGCACGTACCCTTATGAATATCCTGGTGCAAGTGAAAATAAAAATACATGTTTACTATCTCCCCTTTATTTGATTCAATTTCTTTCAACTACTGCAATAATGCTTAAGAGACAAAAGGAATAAAAAATAAAAAAAGAATACTCAATAACTTAAAAGTCAAAGAAAAATAATTATTTAAGATAATATTATTTAAATAAAAATCTCTTAGGAAAGGTTTCCTGGCTTTGATCTTTCAGCTAATAAAGTGTGTGTGTGGAGTGTGTGTATGTGTGTGTGTTTGTGTGAATACCTGTATCACATAGACACACACATACAAAACCATTAATGGGTACAAAACATAGTTATAAATAATAAATAAGGCCTATTTTATAGCACAACAGGGTGACTATAGTCAGTGATAACTTCACTGTGCATTTTTAAATAACTTAAAGAGTATAATTGGATTGTTTGCAATTCAATGGATAAATGTTTAAGGGAATGGTTACCACATTTTTCATGATGTACTTGTTTCACATAGCATTCCTGTGTCAAAACATCTCATGTGCCCCATGAATATATACACCAACCATAGTACCCACAAAAATAAAAAAAAAATTTTTTTAAGCCGACTGTCTATTAAACATATAAAAGTCCAGGGCTGGTTTCTGAGAAATAGACACTGTGTCTCAAATAAGGAAACACTGGTTGGCTTGGAAAAGTGTATCAGTGAAATATTCACTGTTCTTGCAAAGTGAGAAAGGTCTTGCAATCACATCTTTGTTGCCCTTGCTAAGGATACTGTGATGTACTTGAGGGATTAAACATGAAAATCAAGAAGCATAACAATAATGAAATTGTTTCTCTCTCCCTTTTTGGCAAAAAATTCTAGAATGACAAGAAGTTTTATTGTTTGTTGAAATACATTTCTTCTTATACAGGAGTGATTTGTTGGAATGTTTTTCATTTTTTAAAATAAACAACTTCAGAAATATTGCAACACATTTTCAAAGGATCTTTATCTTTTGCATAAACTTCACCAGCAGGGTGTGACAGGTGGCAACAGTAGGCGAATACATGAAAGTTGAATATTCTTTTGCAAATTTTCTATCTAGCACCAAGCAAAGTATGGACATTCAGCTGATACTGAAACCCCTAGAAAGGTGGGAGAGCCCTAAGCAGGCTGGGGAGCAAGTCTTCACTCTCCCTGCCTCCTGCCAGCGACATGTAGCACCATCGTTTCAGGTAACAGTTTTTCCATGTTTTCAGACAAAACATGGATTCCTTGGAATTTTATTTTTATAACTTACCAACTGCCAATAAAGCATGCTTCCCAAAATTAGATTTCTATAAAACATTTGTTATCAAAGAACACTTATATGTGATCTTACTGGTAAACACTGTCGTAAGAGGAAAATAAATGTAAAACTTAAGCAGTAAATGTTTTTCCATGTAAGTATTGTGAGTAATTTTTATTTCATTTCAATTCCCTAATTTCCTATTTTGGCCATTTAGCTGGTTTTCCTGTTTTATATTTTGATGGGTTTTTCCCCCTTTTGCTATTTTATGAGATTCTGAGATAAATGTCAAAGATATGTGTGGATATCGAAAATTATTCTGATTTTTCAGATTAATTCAGAAAAATATTTAGATTCCTAAAATGTGCTAGGTCACTGAATATATGACTTTTAATGCTTTTAGCTGGTGCTGTGTGTTTACCCACGCAAGTAGTGTTGAAAAGAAGCTATTTGCAATATCCATGCCAATTCTGGTCACAATCTGTTACTATTCTTACTATCGGATATGAACTGACTTAAGTAAATGTCTTAACAGTACATTAAAAATAAAGGCCATTTTGTGAATATGAATAGCATGAGAGGCCCTGTGAATAATACATGGTCAGCCATGCTTATTCAGAGAACCATATTCCTGAGGAATGACAGAGGCAGCAATTCAATCCAATGAGAAAGGAGCAAAAGAAGCCAAGGAATCACTGTTTACAAACACCTGAAGTTACATTACATATTGCTTAATCACTTGAGTTTTCAATATACTTGTGTTTGTATAAAAAAGCACTTTAGCAAAAATTAAATATTTTTTTAAAAAAATGACTCTCTTAGAAAATTAGATTTCTGACATTAAGTTATGTTGGTAACTTATATAACCAATACTTATAAAAACTAATATGAAGTCAATAGTATTTCATTGAAGTTGTTGTTTTTTTTTTTTTCTCTGCTTTTTTCAACAAAGTGATAGGAAATCACATCTATGGACTTAGGAGGGCCAGGCACCGTGGTTCAACCTGTCATCCCAGCACTTCAGGCAGGAGGATTTCTTGAGCCTAGGAGGTCAAGATTAGCCTGGGCAATAGAGAGAGGCCCCGTCTGTATGAAAAAGTTTCAAATTAATTATTCAGGAGGCTGCTGCAGGAGGATCCCTTGAGCCTGGGGGGTCCAGGCTGCAGTGAGCCCTGATTGCACCACTGCACTCCAGCCTGGGCAACAGATGACACCCTGTATCAAAAAATTAGACAAACAAGAACAAAAAATAAAAATAAAAAATAAATAGAAACACAGTAGATACACAGGCAAGCTTAACATTTCAAATAATTCAAGTTATCCACCAGTGGTGGCGGGTGCCTGTAATCCCTGCTATTCAGGAGGCTGAGGCAGGAGAATCACTTGAACCCGGAAGGCGGGGGTTTCACTAAGCCAGATCACGCCAGTGCACTCCAGCCTGGGGAACAAGAGTGAAACCCTGTCTCGAACAAACAAACAAAAAAAGAGGCCATACCCCCTGCTAAGCAGAAGTGTACCACATTCACAGACACATAGATAAACGATGATTATAGGCTCACATGCAGACAGCGTGCTGCTTGATGTACATGTTTCTTTTTGGGGGGGATTTTATTTGTTTACTTATTTTTTATTATACTTTAAGTTCTGGGGTACATGTACAGACTGTGTAGGTTTGTTACGTAGGTATACACGTGCCTTGGTGGTTTGCTGCATCCATCCCCCTCTTCATCTACATTAGGTGGTTCTCCTAATATTATCCCTTTCCAATCTCCTGACCCCTTGTCCCTCACCCCCCAACAGACCACTCCTGTGTCAGTGTGTTCTCCCTGTGTCCATATCTTCTCATTGTTCAACACCCACTTATGAGTGAGAACGTGCAGTGTTTGGTTTTCTGTTCTTGTGTCAGTTTGCTAAGAATGATGGTTTCCAGTTTCATTCATGTCCCTGCAAAGGATGTGAACTCATCCTTTTTTACGGCTGCATAGTATTCCATGGTGTATATGTGCCACACTTTCTTTATCCAGTTGGTCATTGATGGGCATCTGGGTTGTTTCCAAGTCTTTGTTATTGTAAATAGTGCTGCAGTAAACATACGTGTGCATGTGTCTTTGCAATAGAATGATTTATAATCCTTTGGATATATATGCAGTAATGGGATTGCTGGGTCAAATAGTATTTTTAGAGCCTTGAGGAATCACCACACTGTTTTCCACATGTTTGAACTAATTTACACTCCCACCAACAGTGTAAAAATGTTCCTATTTCTCCACATCCTCTCCAGCATCTGTTGTCTCCTGATTTTTTAATAATCGCCATTATAACTAGTGTGAGATGATATCTCAGTGTGATTTTGATTTGCATTTCTCTAATGGTGTGCATGTTTCTAGCAATTCCTTAAAGCTTCCTCTTGAGTTTCCCTATATTCTTTGCTAGTCGTTCTGTTGGGTCCTTAGCAACGTTTCCATTGCAAATCACAAAGATCTGGTTTCAAGGTGCTTAATTGTCCTCCTCAAGTAGTTAAAATCAAGACTGTGAACTTTCTGATTCTTCCTTCTGGTTTACAGGTGATACAAGTGATTTTCTCGGCCACGTCCTGGGCAGTGAAATCCAGATTGCTCCCCTCTTAATCACCCTGGCTTCAGGTTTACTGTTTGGTCAGAGTTGCAGAATGAGCTGCTGCGGTCTTAGGCTGGTGTAGGATTCTTTGTTTTGATCACCATGCCTCTACACTTAGAGGGACTGTTTCAATGACTTTGGACATACTACAGTACATAGATTAATTGCTTTTGAGCATGTTTGAGCTTTTAAGATTTCCCACAATAGCAAGTATTTAATTTTAGAGTGGCACCTAACATAGACTACTTACTACTTTGGTAGCTCAGTATCCTGAAGGGAAAGGTGAGAAAGCATTATTGCCAAATTACTCAATCAAATATTGACTGACAGCTCTTCCCTAAGTGACAGAAAATGCTGGGGGATATTGTTTAAATAAAATGAGGGATTATTTTGTTTGTTTGATTTTTATTGTTTTTGCAAATTATCCAGAGCTTTGCATTCTTATTTGACATCTTTCTAGAAATGCTTTTATAGATGGACACTTCATTTAAAAATCTTCTCTCTTTCTCCTGGTGTAGGATGTTAGATGTCTTCATCAGTGATTTAAAATGGTCATATGTATGATGCCACTGTGACATCTGCACATGGTTATTTTATTGTCAGAATCATCCTTTTGTGTCTGAACGAACCATGCCCATTAGTGACATCAAAGCAAGAAACCTTTAGACTTTTTAAATGTGGTAGCATTTTCTTAAATCTTTCTTTAATTTTAGGCCAAGTTAGGCTGGAATGAGATTTCAATTATGCTGTCACCTATTTTCACATGTGGGTTTTATTATTTTCATTTTAGAGACTCCACCAAGTTAAATAACTTGTACAAGGGGAGGGGAAAAGACACGAGCTTATAGACCAGGGTCTTAAACAACACTAGTGACCATTACCACTGATCTCCACTCTTGCTGTGTGGAAGAGGGGATGTAAGGGAGGGATTTGATCAGTGTTTTTCAGCTTCTGTGCATTCTGTGACGTTACTTTAGGAAGCAAGAGGGGAGAACATGTGCCTGGGAAACCCTTTCTCCACCCGACCGCACCTTCTGCAGCAGGAGCCGCTCTGCTTTTATCTTTACTTATGCATTTTTAATATTGAGTTTCTTCATCAGGTCCCTTTTTTTCTGAGACAGAGCCTCACTCTGTCACTCAGGCTGCACATTCTAGGCTCACTGCAACCACTGCCTCCAGGTTCAAGCAATTATCCTGCCTCAGTCTCCCGAGTAGCTAGGATTATAGTCACATGCCACCACACCCAGCTAATTTTTATACTTTTAGTAGAAACGAGCTTGCACCATGTTGGCCAGGCTGGTCTTGAACTCCTTTTTGACCTCAGGTGATCCACCACCCTCAGACTTCCAAAGTACTCAGATTACAGGTGTGAGCCCTTGCACTTGGCCTGCATTAAGTCTTAGTAAAAAAGAGTAGCAAGTTTCAATGCCTTGAAAATTTTGAGATAAACCATTACGTCTGAATTACATGAATATTTCATGAAAGAAAAGATGTTTGATCAAATATAACCAGCAGCTAAATCTTGTTTCATACTGGATCAGAGCTTTTTCTCTTAATTTTTTTTGTCGTAATTACAAATCTCCACCCATCTTCGGCATTTGGGTTGTGAGGCTGCTTAAATGCGATTTATACATTAGATAATACACAGACCCTGTAGTAAGAGCAAGCTCAATGATTCACACTAACTGAGCTTTTAGCCGTTAGGACAGTAGAGCCTCCGACTGTTCTCTGTAGAGAAAACATCATCATCCTTAGCAAATATTCCATCTGAAATACACTTGATCCCTGGGTTATTGTTCAAACCTTCTGAAAATCTGAAAAATGGCATTAGCGTTATGTTGCTTAATTAAGTATTTTGAATCTGCACGATGTACTTAACTAAAAAGATTCTTACAGAGGAAAGCATTCTGTGGGTTGGTGAGTGTGTGTCTGTGAACCCCAGAAGGAAGGAGAAGAGCTGTGCTCAGTGACCACACTGAGCTGGTGCCCAGGTCGGACCGTTCCGGGAACGGGAATTTAGCTCTCTCTCCGGGCAATACTCACACTACCTACCCCTGCAAAATCAAAGACGTTTAGAAATATGACTGTGGCAAATTTGTAAGCAAGCAAAGGAAATAATTTCATGAGAAATTGCCTCTCTTAGCAATAAGTACTTATTCTCAAGCAAATTGGACATGTAGATAAAGGTAATTATTTCACACATGATATTAAATGAGGTTCTTTCCTCCTGGTCTTTGTTGGAGGCATCTCTTACCCACTTCCCTTATCATTTTTCCTTTGAAGCTCAACCCCACACGTATTGACAAGGACAATTGTAGGCAGGAAATAGAAAAAAAAGGTAAGTAACGTACATAAAAATAATTCAGATGTCAACACTCTAGCTCTAACCACAGAAGTCAAGCTGTTGATATTTGCTAAACTCACTCATGCTTCATTTATTTCCGTTTTCTTTCTTTAATTCACCATCCAAGTTGGCAACACATGTATTTCAACAAATTTCCATCTGTTTTTTCTTTTTCCTCTACGCAAAGATTCTGAATGAGGAAGTTGAAAGCATCAGGTGATACAGGTTGGATAGGAGCCTTCCTACAGAACAACGAGCCTCTTGTCCATGTTTACAAGTTCAGGGTCTGAGGAGGGAAGGGGCACCATCATTTCCATTCAGGTGTAAGGAGAGGAACATAGGGAACAAGAGCAGTGCAGAGAGAGAATTAAAAAGCAGAAAGAATTAGATCGGAATGGGAAAAGAGCTGACATGGAAAAGACCAAAGCAGTACAGAGAATCAAGCTAGAGGGTGAAAAGGAAGAAATAAACATTTTAAATGATAGAAAGATGCAATAAACAAAACTATTCTATTTCTCTATGAAAATAATGGCTTTCTTTCCTTGTTATAATAGCTTGCTCATGTCTGACCTCAATTCCTGGATTACCCAGACTAAAACTGCCTTTGACATTATTTCGCCAGTTGACGCTCTGTAGTGTAAGATTTACTTTCCACTCTTGAGAATTGAGTGGAGAATTTGAATTATCTCTTGGTCGTTAAGACCAGTCTTTTAATTCGTTGGCCGTCAATTCAAACTGAAAACATGATACATCTAGTATGTTGTATGCAGCATGATACAGCTTAAATTAGTGTCTGTACAGAATTGATTAAAATAGAAAATACATTATTTATTGGGATTTATTCCCAGACCTATAAATCAGTGTGTGCGGTGTGCGTGTGTGTGTGTGTGTGTGTGTGTGTGTGTGAGAACGCCTGCAGCCTGCCAGGCATGGCATACGCTGTGGTGGCAGATACCATGAAACACAGCACATGGTCTTCGCCCTCAAAGACCTTGTAGGCTAATTGAAAAAATAATGAATATGGGTAGTGCATGCCAAAAACTGCAAGCCAACGTTTACAGAAAAGACACTGGCAACAAAATAAGGCTGACACAAAACAATACAGTGTTCTCCCAGGAACTGGTTCTTCTGTTCCTCTTAATAAATAACAGAAATGGAAATATGTATCTAGAAAAATATATATGTAATTATATATAATATCTGATTTTATATATATGTGTATGTGTGTGTGTGTGTGTGTGTGTGTGTGTGTGTGTGTATACACACATATACGAATTGTTTTCAATATGCAAGACTTGAATGTTTATAAATTTGGGAGAGTGAATGACTGAGCAGGACGTTATGTCTTTCCCTCTTCATCACTTACCATCCAAGCCTCTCTGCCTTCAATTTAAGTATCTTTGCGATATTGATGAAATACGGGAGGAAATCATTTAGCCAATGAGCTGGCAATCTGGCATATTTTACACTGTGGTACCTTAGACCTTTTTTCCTTTGCCATACGATTAACTGAGATATTATAAGCAATATGCTGGGATGCTATTCCCTGAATAGTACATTCGTATCCCCTACTCCTGGACTATCATTTTATTCTAGAGTCTTTCATTCTCTAACCAGGGTCTTCTGCTTCTTCTATCATGGAATCTATGCTTCATATTAGCATTTAATTCTCTCTAAATTATTCCTTCTCAAAAGACTTTGACAAGTCTTCTTTCTTATAAAATCATAACCGTTAACTCTATGGCCTGGAATTGAAAGCTCTCTAGTTCATGACCTAGTCGTTCAGGCTCTATTATTTCAGCCGAACCATAGTTTTTCAACTTTACTTTGGTTTTGTGATATCCTCCACTCAAACAGAGAATTCCACCCAGGAACATTCTCCCAAGGCCATCATGACAACTGTGTGTACATGGCAATGTAGTTGTAGAACGCTTGTTTATACAAACTCTTCAAAACGTTGTCTTGTTTAAGCACCAAAGAACATTACCTTCATGGTAGCTTCTTGGAAACCGATGCTTAGAGATTGGAGTTCCTTGTTTAAGGGAGGAGGTCAAAGGCTGAGTGGAAAGGCTTGGGCGTTTCTGTTCAAGTTCAGCCTCTCCTGCTGCCCCCATCTCACCATCTTTTGTTGGGAACTCTTAAGGTTAAAAAACAAGAAACTATTAAAGTATTAATAACATAACTGCAACAGTAACAGCCTTGAGCTACTTATGTACTAAAGCAGCTACTGTGACGAGTGCTTTATGTATTTTTTTATCTCAGTATTTGCAATCACATTGTGTAGAAACGATCACCCCACTTTATGAACAGGGAAAACCATGGCCTAGTGAGTTTCCTGTGACTCGCCAAGAATTACATGATTTGGTTAAACCCCCAAAGGGAAGAGAAGTCTTTAAGAACATAATTGTATTTAACTTTTTAAAAGCATGAATAATATGCAATTACAGTTTTTTGAAAGTGGAAACCCTGCTAGGTGAACAACCATGTATTATTTCATTTGTGAGCTTAACAGATTCTCAACAAATAATTGTTGGATACATTAGTCCTTTATGAGGGATACACGACAATATTTATGTAATGCAATTGCATTCAAATGTATTTTTAAGCAGTTAATTTCTTAAAATGGTCCTTTTGAACATAAAAATATAGAGACACCTCAACTGTAATAGCAATATTTGAATGTTTCTTTACAACTGGTTAAAGCATTAAAATTGAGATTTGAGTGGATCAGAGAATTAGCCTGGAAGACTTCTCCATGTGTTTATTTCCTGGTGGTTCTCATTTCTTCCTGTCGGAGCTTGGAGTATGGTGGGCTAGACAGAGCATAGAAATGCTTCAAACTGAGGCATGCCTGCACCTATCTCTTTCCACTGGCTGATTAAGGCCTCAATCACAACACAGTAGCTGCTCTAAATTATATGTTGGAATTAACACAAACACATGTGAATTAAGTTGTATAGATGCTCAAATAAGTCACGGGGACAGAGTGAGTCTTAGGGCTGTGTGACTGTGGAACTCTCCTAAAAGCAGCCTGTGAACTCTAAGTTCCAAAGGAAGTATAAGTATAATTTAGTAAATCACTCTCATTTATATCATCTTTAAAAAATATAAATGCCTTTAATGTTTACTTGTTAAGATGAAAATTGGTCTTCACCCTCTTGGGTGAATTTCAGGCAAAACTTTTTTTTTTCTGAAAGCAGGTTCTTTTTAACTGTTGACAAAAAAGTTATTCAAGCAAGCATGTCATGCTGGGCTATTAATGAAAGTAATTTATGCAAAGCATGAAGCTTCTTAGTGCATTCTGGGAATGCTTCAGTTCATTCTATTTGACTTAATACCTTTAAATCCAGTAAACTTTTGTTTTGTTCTGAAAGGTAGGAAATTTGGGGTAGACTGAGTTAGAAATTCTGTGCATCAATTAACATATATACCTTCATTTTTTAAACTGAGGTTTAAGATTATATTTAAGTTTGATGTCGATTTATTTCAAAATATTAAGTTTCTGTCTGGCTTAGGTTGCTATACATACACTATACTATTGTGATATGCATAGAGCTTTTGTTTTGATATCAAAATTAGTCCAATTTGTCTAGGATGAAATCTATGTATATTCAGTTAAACACATACAAATTCATACACACGTAGCTTTAGTATTTATAATGAAACAGTGTATCATATATGCTACTAAATTTAAACTTTATTCTTATTTACTTAGTATATTCTAATATCTTTAAATTGAAATATGAATTTTATGTTTTATAATAGAAAATTTTCTGAATTTTAAAATATACCCCCCAAATATTTCTATTGCATAATGTTCAATTATGAGGCATTCATTCACCTAAGGTTGAACAAACAGACCAGAGAGATATTTTCAAGCTAGTTAGGAACAATGGAGTATAGGAGTGTGTCATATATTACTGAAAATATTGCTAAGTAAACACCACACGTTCTTTCTAACACATTTAATTGGCAAATCTTGGTGAGAGCCATGAATGTGGAAACTTTGTGATTCATTCATTCATCAAACCCAAGTACAATATTCAGAAAACTGAGGCCAGGTGCTGTGGCTCACACCCGTGGTCCCAGTACTTTGGGAGGCCGAGGCAGGCAGATTACTGGAGTTCAGGAGTTCCAGACCAGCCTGGTTTAACATGGTAAAACCCCATCTCTACTAAAAAATACAAAAATTAGCCAGGCATGGTGGTATAGACCTGTAATTCCAGGCTGAGGCAGGAGAATCGGTTGAACGTGGGAGGTAGAGATTGCAATTTGCTGAGATTGCACCACTGCACTCCAGCCTGGGTGATGGAGCAAGACTCTGTCTAAAAAACAAAAACAAAACATAATGATACAAAAACTGAGGGAAAAGTTTTGTGGAAAAAATAGACATAGTGATAAAAACAGAGTTCAGCTGTTTTACAGCTTGGGTAATAGAAATTGTGTCTGTTTTATCACAATGTAAAATATGAAAAGAAACTTGTTGCCCTCAGTATGTTTAAAAATACGAATATTGTGCAAATGTAGATTCCAGTCTCTTAGAGTGTCCAACCTTTAGCCAAACCCGAAGAGTTTGCAAGACATCTGCACCACACTCCACACCCAGCTGCTGTGATTTCCACGTCTTACTGCAATTGAATGTCCATGCTTTCCTTTGAAGCCGGTCATCCTCTCCTTTCCTCTCCATAGCATGGATTCCATTGCTCACTCCTGGTATGAAATCATGACCCCTACACTTCTGTAACCTGCAATTAGCCTGTTACTTTAATATAGGGGTTCCTGCATGCTTGGCATCACAAACAAGAGGCTGACATCCAAGGGGATCCAGGATCCCTCTGACAGCACCCAGCCGAGAGGGGAATGCTGCTGGGTGAGCACGCCCAGGCTGTCTGACTGTGTGCTACCACAATGCATGCGATGGTCTCAACCCTGCAGATCTGTGACTGTTGGAGCAAAATCCCACGTTGAATAGGTAGGGGAGTTCCAGGACAGAAGAACTTAGTCATGGCCAAGTCTGGAATGAACAGAAGAAAATCTTTACGGGATTGTGGTTTATTGAACCCACATTAGCTGAGCAGGTCCATGGAGCAGGTGCTGAGGCGTGGGCTGGACACAGAAAGAGGAGGGCAGACCTGGCTGAGTCTGAGGCCAAGCTTACGCTGCCTCCAGGAATGATGGTCCATGAACCTTCTCACGTGCCCAGGAACTCCAAGGAAATAAGAAGATGGCAGAACCATGCATGTCCTTAGGCAGCTGTGTGATGTTTTGCTGCATGGCTTTTCCTTTTGCCATGTGGTACTTGAGGAGGAAAGCCCCCAAGGCCATTCGTTTTTCAGTGTTGACTAAAGAAGTCATAAAGCATACTGTGGTATGTTTTTAGGACTAAAGGGGCATCTGATCCTCATGATACTGTCTTGTTTATTTAGTAGCATTTCTGGGGGAAATATTAAAAACCTAATGCACCATTATCAAGCCTGATGCCTTCGTCATGAAAGTCCTGGCTTTACTACATATGCAGGAAATGTCCCCATGAACATCACAGCAACCTATTTTTTGAAGTTTACTTTCACTTTATTTATTATTTGTTTCTTATCAAGACTGTTACACAAACAGATTTTGTGTTACAAATGGTACCTGAGTAAATTATGATCTCAAATCATTTTTATCGATATATTTAGTGGAAATTACCACCTAGGATAGATTTCCTAGTGTTTTCAGAAAGCAAGACCAAAATCTTCATAATAAATGCATATGGGGCTAGACTTTTAAAATGTCATTTTTAATTTAAATCCATGTCAAAGATCACCTGTGGGAAATCTGGTACTTGGGGAAAATAAACAGAAACTGTAGTACTGTGGAGTCTAGATAATTCAGAATCCTTGCTCTTCAGTGGCTAACCGGGCTAAAAATGTTTCCTTAATTGAAAGGATAACTTTGATGTCTATGTAACTTTTATGCTTATAACTCAGAATCCTTTTCCTTCAATGGCTTACTTGGTTAAGAAGATTTCTTGAATTGAGACAGTAACTTTTATGCTTATAGGCAGAGAAAATGATAATTTATATGAGTGAAATACAGAGACTGTTATGGGCAGGAAGAGATACAATTTTTAACCATTAGCTTCTTGGAGACTTTGTAGCCTTTGAGTTTGTTCATGTTCACTTTTGTTTGAATTCTGAATTATCATTTCCTCATTTGTAAAAGGGAAATTGTTACGTACAATTTATAATTTTCAGAGAATTTAATATATTTTTAAAAGAATTTAAATCATTCAGACAATATTGAAGGGATGATATTATCCCTTTATTCCAGAGGAAGAATCTAAGCCTGGAGGAGTTTTGTGATATGTGCTTTGTACAAACATTAGGTATAAATGTCTCTCATTTTCTGACAATGTTATGCTAGCAAAGTAATTCTAATTCAGTAAAAATAATAAATGATAATTTACCAGTTTCTACCTGTTTTTATCATAACTTCTTGATTTTAAATTAGTTAAATTAAAAACTAAATTAAATTTATACTTACAAAAGAAATGTATCTTATTAAACTTACATTTATAAAAAGTTTTATCATAACTTCTTGAGTTTAAATCAATTATATAAATCAGTACATATTATTTTTTCATTAATGTTAAATACAATATTTAAAATAACGTTTTGCTTTATCAATAGTAAAATCCTCCCGACTAAAAGTACTTTTCCAAATGGTATATCTAAATGCTAATTTTTAAATTTTCTTGACACTTTTTAAGAATCAGTCTTTAAAGGCATAAATAACAATTGCTCCCAATGTTGGAAATTGTATTTCTCAGGAGCATTGAGGAAATGTCTAGCCTTCTGTCTGGTGCATAGAAGACATTCATGCCATGCTTCTGAGTTGTAGCAGGATGAGGAAGGTGTGAATTACATTTGAAAACTTTAATATATTTTAAAGGTTTCCAAAATAACATTTGCTAAATTCCTGATTAGATGGCACTTAGGATTTGCTATTCCCTGATTCTGAGGAGAAGATAACAAAATTATGTTAGAAAATAGATTCCATGATTGAAAGGAAAATTCATAAATAAAGGCAACATGCAATAAGAT
The DNA here is from genome assembly GCF_001604975.1 of Cebus imitator. Lineage (NCBI taxonomy): Eukaryota > Metazoa > Chordata > Mammalia > Primates > Cebidae > Cebus > Cebus imitator. Next base: position 1,835,264 of record NW_016107594.1, read on the forward strand.
ACACTGTAAAAAATATCCGTAAATTTCTATCATTATTATTTTGAGCAACTGTGTTTCCACTTAGCTCCAGCACCGTTGTCTGATGTGGTGATCATCCTGAAATATCTTCCCTGAGGTGCTCAGGAGGCTCCTTGCAAGGGCTGGAAATAGCTTCACAAACATACTATCCTCAACAGAGCTTTTTTATTTAAATGTTCAAATACCATATGATCAAATGCCTAGTACAGGGCTTCAGGGAATACCCAGACATCTAAATAATAATAGGAATAAAGGCAGATCACACATTATATGCATCATAATATCAAAAGTCTTTCTGTATGTCACTTGGTGTATAATACCAGAAGGCGTTAGCACGTCAAAGTCCGTACTGCTATTCCAGCCACAAAACTGAATGTGTACCTAAGTTTGAATATCTTTCCACTGCAGTTTCAAAACATTCTGTGTTCAGGTATATAATATAAAGAAACTTACTTGCTGCACTAGCAAATAAGTCAAATATGAAAAGACATGGCAAAAATATAAATTAAATTATAAATGAGATGCTATGATTTGGAACACTTGATCAAATTATTTTTAGATTAAGAGACAAAACTATGGGATCTCTCTCTCTCTCTCTCTCTCTCTCTCTCTCTCTCTCTCTCTCTTTCCCGACTTTCATTCTCTCACCCAGGCTGAAGTGCAGTGGTATCATCTTGGCTCACTACAACCTCCACCTCCCAGGTTCCAGTGATCTTCCCACCTCAGCCTCTTGAGTAGCTGGTACTACATGTTGGTGCCACCACACCCAGCTAATTTCTGTATTTTTAGTAGAGACAGGGGTTTTGCCATGTTGCCCAGGCTGATCTGGAACTTCTGGCCTCAGGTGATCCTTCTGCCTTGGCCTCCCAAAGTACTAGGAATTACACAGGTGATCCAACATGCCCTGCCTAGAAACTATAGGAATTTTAAAAACTGGTTTTTAAAAAAAATCACCGTAACTTCTTACACTCAAATTATGTTTTCAAATATGTAGACTGGTGTGTAATAGAAAGTGAAAGCACATGACAGAGGCATTATTAAGAGCTGAGCTTGAGATATATGGTGCTGGGGAGTAGGCAGGAACAGAGAAGCATAGAGAAGCCGCCCCAGAGTGTTGACGGAGGAGGCGCCTGGAAGCAGGCCCAGCCCAGGAGCTCACAGATCCTAAACCAAGATCAGGGCTCACAAAATGCGAGTTGCATGAATGATCGCATATTATAATTGTCAAGTTCTGTGCATATCTGCGTTTTCCATTATCCTCTACTTACACTTCACCTGCTACACATTTTTCTCTGTAGATCCTTCTGCTGTGTATCATAGATAAAGCCGTAATCATGTTCCTCTTTGAAGTGGACAGAAGGTTGCTTTGTGTGACCTGACATGTAGGATTTTAAACCACAGAGCCTCACGTCTGACCCTCAATTACGTCCTCACCCATTTCCCTCTTCAACATTTTGTTTTTATAGGCTAATTTGTGTTTTACCGTCTGTGGTGAGCTCCATTTAAATCATTCAAAAGTGGGTATGGGAATGGATTTTTAAAAAACCAGATAAATGAATAAATTGATACCTCAGAAAATGAATAATAGAAACAAAACCAGGAAAATGCATTTATAAAATGTTAGGGATAAGCAGGAGCAATTTCAGTTCATTTGAAAAAATAAAACAGATGTTCCAAAAACATGCACCTGTTTCCATAATTTCACCATCGTTTTCTGCCTCCTTTTGTTTTTTTAGGGAGTGAAACAGCTTAACAGTTAATCTTTAAAAAGCAGGTTAAAACAAAAAAACAAGAGTTAAAAAAATGAAAACTTTTTTTTCTACATCTCCACAAAAACCACATTGTAATATTACAAAACAGTAATGGAAAGCATAGTCTAACTTCAGACTTGGTTATGGATTTCTGGGTTTGGATATTTGTTTTCTTCTAAATAATAATTTCATTTTCTTGCCAGAAAGACAGAATGCTCATTAAGACTTTGGCAGCTTCATTAACATGTTGACTTTTTCTTCCATTACAGTAGCAGTATAATATTAATAGTTAAGATAGCACATGAACCGTATACAGGCACAGCTAAGAGAGTGGCACTCTGTTAGTTGTCTGTCTGTTTTAATCTAGAATGCTAAGAAAGCAAAAAGAAAGTAAAAATAAAAATATTTTCAATTATTTTATACTCTGCAGAATTGGCTGCCCTGAGATGTATAACGCCAGTGAAACAGAGGAATTATACTGCAATGACTGCAAATCAGCCCCAAATGTGCCTCTTATGGGCTGCATAACTTTTAACTGTGCCTTCATTCCCTCTGAGCTTTAAAAGCTTAACACCACTGTTCTTCTTGGCGTGGAAAATAAATATTCATACTTAAAAAATATTCTTCACGTTGTCTCTTAGACATATGCCAGACAATTCAGATTTGTGAGGATTTCATGAAAATTCAGGGGGAAAAAACTAAACACTGTGCATAAAACATCAAACTTTCTGAAATACAAACTTTCTGAAAGGCATCTTGTAGGTTTGTTGCTTGAGACTCAAAACCTCTATAGCCCAGCATGTTGAGATTTTCAGTCCTGATATTCTAATCATTTTTTTTCTTTTTTTCTTCTTCTCTTCTCCTTCCTTCTTTTCTTTTCCCTTCCCTTCCCTCCCTCCTTCCTTCCTTTTTTCTTCTTTCTTTCTTTTATTTCTTTTATTTTTTTTTTCTTTCTTTTCTTTCATTTTGGCTGGAGTTCAGTGGCGTGATTATGGCTCAGTGCAACCTGCGCTGAAACATTCCTTCCATCTCAGCCTTCTGAATAGCTGGGACTACAAGTGCACACCACCATGCCCAGCTAACTTTTATTTATTTGATTATTTATTTATTTATTTTTATAGAGAAGGACCTGGCCATGTTGCCCAGACTGGTCTAAAACTCCTGGGCTCAAATGATTCTCCTGCCTTGGCTTCCTAAAGTGCTGGGTTTACAGGTGGGAGCCACTGGACCCAGCCTGATACATCTCTTTAAGCTTAACACCTGCCTTGGTGCCTAGCACGTAGAACATACTCACAAATATTTATTGAGTGAAATAAACAACTGAAAAACGTTTTTGAGGGATCAAAAGTACATGTATCCACACAGCCATAGCGAAACCTACACACAGAGGCTTTCCGTGCCCCTGTGTTTCTGACTTCTCACTGTGAGAAATGTTTTAGTTCTGCAGTTACATCAGGGACCTAGCAGAGCTAGGTGTGAAGTCGGGAGGGAAAGAAGAGGCAGGAAGTTAGGAACAAGAATGTGCGGAAATAGTTTCTAAAGACATATACAGAGCCTCCCCCAGCGTTTTTGTCCCCTTCATTATTTCTTTCATCCGAGATAGGCTTCTTCTACTTCCATGTGCGTTTCATTTCTTAGGGCCCACAAGAAAACAGATCTGACCTTTCCATACAGAAAAGGTAACATTCTTTTTAGATATTAAAATAGCCTTTAGTGCCGGCAACAATGCAAAGCTAATCACCTGTACGTTTGCAGCATTCCAAGGAGTTCCTAGACTGGAAGAGGCAGCAACATTCTGTCTTCCTTCCCTAAAGCCTGGGTGTCTTTCAAGTTCCTGAGTCTGTTCTTCCAGAGGCTAAAACTAAGGTTTGGAGTTGAGCTGAAAGAATGTTCAGCCCAACTGATCTTTGTTGGAGTTGGGTTTCAATGATAGGTTCTGCCACATCTGGTGGTAGCTCATAGTGTAGTTCTCAATAGTGTTACCTAAAAATGAAAATCACAATAACCTTTTAGCCTTGTTACCAGAATTAAATACGTATGCAAAACATGGGACACAGTACTGATATATATTAAGTATTTGATAAAAATAGCCATTATTTTTACTGAGTTTCCACTTCTCCTTTTTGTTTTTCCTACAATCTCTTCAGGAATGTACGTGGAAGATGATGAAACTCAGGCTGTCACAAGGGGGTAAATGGAGGCAACAGCATGGTGGCTAAATGGACATGCCTTGGAGTTAGACTTCTGGGCTTCAAATTCTAGCTCTCTCCCTTCTAATTATGCTATGAGGCAACTAACTGACTAGCATCTTGGTGATTCAGTTTCGCCGTCTTGCAATGGGGATAATAAGAGTTTCAATGCCATGGTTCTGGCTGTTTTAAAAATCAAATGCACTAATGTGTGTAAAAAGCTAAGAATACCACATTACATGCCATTTATACTTAGCTATGATTAATACCCCAAAGTTTGTGCAACCTTTTTAAATTTAAGATGATTATATTTTGGTCCAGGACTTGGTCAGACCTTATAAGGGTTAGAAAGGAAACTTGTCTGGCATAGTGGCTCATGCCTGTAATCCCAGCTACTTGGGAGGCTGAGGCAGGAGAATCGCTTGAACCTGGGAGGTGGAGGTTGCTGTGAGCCAAGATTGTGCCATTGCACTCCAGCCTGGGTGACAGAGTGAGACTCCATCTCAAAAAATAAAAAGGAAAAGGAAAAGAGAAGCAACAGAACACACAAGAGACCTTGCAGGGGCTGTCCCAGATGGCATCTCAGAGCACAGTCCCGAAGCCTGCACAGCACCTCACCCAGGAGACCACCCAGAACATTAGGCTTTCCAGGAACTGTGGCGAAAATAACATCTCTCATGGCTGTATAGCTCTGAGATCTTGAGGGGCCTGTGGAGAAGCTCAGCTGTCACATAGGGATGTAGGGGAAGGTTCTGCTGAGTCCCCGTGTCTGTCCACCCCTCACCCTTCCCCGCCATCACCCCACAGGGTCTCAGTCCCAGGGTTTTCAGGTGAGGCACCTACCATGGAAATCTTGAAATGTGTGTGCTTGGGCACTCTTACCCAATTTAGTAACTCAAGTTACCTATCCCAGGGAGGGCCTGAATCTGTACAACTCCACTCAGGGCAAAGCTGTGACCTTTCCTCACCCAGACCCCCAAACTCAGCCCATACACCTTTCACTATGTATGTTTATGGTCTCTTCTCTGTACCAAAGTATTTTTGAATAGAAACGTTCTATATACCCATTTCACATGAGTATCTAAGTACATATAAACACTTGACTTGCATCATGTAGCATGCAATGTTTATACATACTGTCTAAAATATATGCTAAATAATCTGTTTTATTTTCTTTATGAGGGCATTTCTGGGATGAATTCTCTTAATCCAGGGTAGACACTTCTCCTTAACTCCTATATCATTCATATATTGCCTTGATTTTTATTCTGCATTGTTTATAGTGCCTACACAAAGTGAAGTCTCTAATCCAGTTTAATTTTTTTTTTGTAAGTGGTGTTTGTTAGAGTTCATGATCATTGACCTTTCAGAGATAGTTTTTGCTTTTCTTCTCCTTTTATAAATACTGTTTGTTGTCTGTTCTTTTCAAAGATTATAATTTTGTCATTACTAAATCTTTTCATGTAGTTTTAAAAATAATGTGATTCTTCTTTCACTCCAATTTCTAAATAGTGTATTGTGGAAGGTTGTTTTGTATTCCTTTCTTTCTCATTAATGAAGACATAAATTGCAGTTGAATACAGCTTTCGCTGAGTTGCTTTGACTTAGAGATGATTTGTTTTTTGCTCTTATTTTCACGGCATTCAAAATAGCATTCTGCTTTTATTTCTTTGATTAATGAGAGAATTGCTTAATAACCAAGTACTTCTATTGTTTTCACTGAAGTGAAATAAGCGTAACATACAATTAGCCATTTTAAAATGTCCAATTCAATGACATTTAGCACATTCACAGTGTTGTGAAACAACCATATCTCTTTGGTTTCAAAATTTTTAATCACCCCATGAAAATAGATCTACCCATCAAGGAATTTCTTCTCCTCTCTTTCTGTCTCTTGGCAACTACTGATACGCTTTCTGCCTCTGTGAATTAATAGTCTTAAAATGCTTTTTAAAACCGAAGAAGATTTTGTTGATGTGGGTGGTATCTGTTAGTATTAGAGAGTGAAACTGAGTGAACGTATATGTGTATCCATTAATTTATGGAAATAACCCCTTTACATATCAACATACATATTTGGAATGAAGAAACTACTTATGAAAATAAGTAGAATTAAAATAAATCTCTCTTCTGTTTGGTTCAAGAGGAGCTGGTGGATTGTTGGTTTCTGCATGCAGTGTATAGCCATGACACCTGTGGTGAAGCTGCTAGAAAACAGACTGTGTGCTCCAGAGAGGAAAAGAGTGAGGGAGGCACATGCCATCTTAGTCTTCTTATTGTGAAAATTATTTTCCCCTCCAAGACTCCATGAAGAGTTTCTGCTCTGTCACATTGAAGGTTTCTGGGACCATACTTTGAGAACCACTAGCTAAATAATTTGTTCTTTCTGTCTGGAGATTTAAATATTTTTATTTTTGTTTAAGAAGCTCATGAATTTTACCATTATTTACCTATGTCAGTGTCTTTTCAAACATCTTACACATAATATGGTTAAATTGTTCCAAGTGTCATCAGGGAAAATCTCCTTTATTGCTGCTTTCATAATTATTTATTCTATTTCTATCTAGTTTTCTATTTTTTTTCTGGAAAACTGGTTATTTAAGATTTTTTTCTATCTTCTATCTTTTCATGTGCAAGTTAAATACTTAATTTTTCTTTTACTGTTAATTTTGAGCTATTTTTTACTTATTTGTCAGCTCACTAATTTGTTCTCAGCCCGCGTCATCCTCATTTTCTGTTCCTCTATTACGTTTTGACACCCTCCCTGCAATGTTGTTAATACCATAAAGTCTCGTTTTAAATTATAATTAAATATCTGCAAATGTATATTTTTAAATTTTTTAAAAATTTTAATCTTCCAATATTTTTGTCAGCTGTCTCCTAGGGCAATAGTATTTCTCTGGTTGTTTTCTATGATGGGTGATGCATTTTACTTAGATATATCATCGTATTTACATGCTGAATTTCTAGGGCTCGGGTCTACTCACTGCTATTCCAGCAGCTGGAATCCCACGAGGGGAGGAAAATACAGCGCTCTACATCCCACTAATGAACAGAGTTTAGTTTACAGTCTACCCCAAATGCCCTTTGCATTCATTTAATTGAAAAACTTATTGAATTCCTGAATTCCTAGTCTGTTCAGGACACTAGGCTGGTGCTTAAAAAGAGAGGAAAGAGGCAGGGTACGGTGGCTCACGCCTGAAATCCCAACACTTTGGCAGGTTGAGGCAGGCAGACCACAACGTCAGGAGATCGAGACCAACCTGGCCAACATGGTGAAAACCTGTCTCTATTAAAATACAAAACAAAATAGCTGGGTGTGGTGGTATGTGTCTGTAGTCCCAGCTACTCAGGAGGCTGAGGTAGGGGAATCGCTGGAACCCGGGAGGCAGAGGTTGCAGTGAGCTGAGATCACACCACTGCACTCTACCCTGGCGACAGAGCTAGACTCCATCTCAAAAAAAAAAAAAAAAAAAAAAGAGGGGAAGGTGCCATGCAGGACACAAAGATGGGCCGAGGGCAGAGGAGGGAACCCACGCTGGCCTCAGTCACCATCAGAACGTGCCCACCTGTGCTGTGCAGTCCCTACCAACTACCAACCACGTCTTGTCTCACGTAGCAGGAATTTACTCTAAAACTTCTGTCTTTGTAAGACAACCAACTTCGAGACATCGCCTGCCTATAATTGTAGATATATTCTTTCACATAAATGTATACAATTCAAGTATTATTTTCAAATAATTAAAACATCTTTAAAAATCTCACTAAAGTGACTTTTGTAGATCAAACATGGGGCTTAATTTGTTATGTGATTAAAAAAAAAAAAAAAGAAATCTTTTCTTCTTCTTAGGTGTCAGTTCAGCACCCGTTGTGAATATTGGTTTTCCTCATTTTTTATTAAGCATTTTTTGAAGGAGAAATGAAATGGAATTTAATCTTTTAAAGGAAATATTCTACTTAGCACAGTATTTTAATATACTCAAACCTATTATGACTGAAGAATTTGTTTATACCCTGTACTGTTAGTTAGGGATGAGGTAAGAGATAAAAAAGATTAAAAACCCTAATTACATTTTGAGGAAGAAATTGTATCCAGTGCTCCATAATGCATTATTAAAGTGGCAGGAGAATCATTAACTTTGTAACCATCATGAAGAAAAAGATCAAACAGACTCCTGCTGAGCCACGACTTAATGGTGGTTCCATATTTCATGCGATATTGCTATAGGCAAGCGGAACGCTTGTACGGAGTCTCCGTCATGCTGAGAAAACTGGCACTAAGTGATGGAGTCTGCAGAAGTCAAGGCACATGTTATGTTTGTGCATTAGCATCCCAGTCACTCACGCCTTGGACATCCCAAAGAACCTCTCTTTTGCTACTTACACTGACCCCTAGGCAGTTTGGAACTCTCCCAGAGAGTTTTCCCTATCCTGAGACTTGACGAAGGCTCAATAAAGCCAGATGGCTTTTCTAATTGGAGACCATGGAATTAGAGAATAGGTTATTTTATTTTTATAATTTTTGTTTAAGCATCAAACTACTAATTCATCAAGGTGATTCTTCCAAGGCTTGATGAGCAACGTCAGAGTCAATATTTTGGCGCAGCCTCTGCGATCTTGCAATTTATCTTTCTTCTATAAGTCAGCCGATGTATAAATGCAGGTCAATGTAAGGTGTCTGATTCTTACTATCATTGCCTTTGAGGAAGATTTTGTATTTATTTTCTGGCAACTCAGTCCTGTCTGTGGCAAGACAGCAAATGCCCACAGGAGATGCCCTGGACCCTGGCAAATGTGGTGGGTCATTTCATGCAAGCCTAGAGACGGGTCTCTCTGCTGGCATGAGACATGGAGGCACAGCCTTGAATTGGGGCTGAATGAGGAGGCCATGTCCCCGGGAATCCCCTAACCAATGAAAGATGGAAGCAGGTCATTGTCCCTAGCTCTCCATCTGTTAGGGGCAGCAGTACTTGTGGCTGTCTTGTGCACTTCTTGGAGATTCTGGTGGAATCAAGTTCCCATTGCTCATAGTGTGGATCATGAAACGTGCCCTTATAACGTTCCTCCTCCTCCTCCTCATTTCCCTCACCCCACTTACACCCTTCAGTCTCGTACCTAAAATCATCTCCCAAACTAACCACCCACCCTCAAGTTCTTCAGTTAGTTTCTCCACACCAGAGAACCCCAAAAGAACCTGAAAATAGAGACGCTTAATGTTGCTAGCTTCTCTCTTTGCTCCTAACAGCATAATGATAACATTTTAATTTATATAGTATTGGTGCTTAAAATATATCCTTTTCCTTAAATTATTACAGCTTCTCTATACATTATTCATGTCATAGTTTAAAGTTAGAATAGTTTAAAAGGTGAAATGGCGGTTTCCAGGGGCTGTGAGATTGAGGTGTTGGGGAGATCTTGATCAAAGGCTACAAAATTTCAGTGAGACAGGAGGAATAGCTTTAACAGCGCCAATGTACAACATGGGAACTGTAGTTGATAACATTATGTTGTATTTTAGAACACTGCTAACACAGGACTTTAAGGGTTTTCACCACAAAGAAATGATACGTATGTGAAGTGATGCATATTAATTAGCTCAACTTAGCCATCCCACGTGCCTGTACTGTAAAACATTATGTTGCACATCACAAATAGGTATAATTTGTATTAATTAATTAAAAATATTTTTTTAAAAATTAGTAATATCACACTCATGAATTAGAAAATTCTAGTTCAGATTTAATACATTTTAATTGTTGTATATACAATTTCTTACTCTGGTGATAAATATTTTCCTATAACTCATCATCGGTTATTCTACTAACCCTTTTTGTACCAGTCAGTGCTCTGAAAAAAAAAAAAAAAAAAAAAAAAAAAAAAAAAAAAAAAAAAAAAAAAAAAAAAAAAAAAAAAAAAACTCCTTTTTTGTTAGTTTCCGAATAATTAGAACACTAAAAATTGGAAATCCCTAGCAAAGAGAAATGTCTCTTCAAAATAATAACTGGGCAGTAAAACTGCTTTTGATTGTACTAGCCATATTGAGGAAATGCAGGTCTCTTCCAGCTGATTAAGTCACCGTATTATTGATTGTTGGTTTTATTCATTATTAAGTTGGTGGAATGGAACTCATTGCTCCTTCCATTGTTTCTTTAGGAAAGTTGTACTTTTAAATAAGATAAAGCAATAAATATGTGGAATTGATGTTAGAACTGGTTCATCCTTCATCATCAGCAAGTTCACAATCAAGATCTTTGTCCAGCAACCAAATATAATATATATAAAATAAAATCTAAAACATTAAAATATTCAAAACAACTTCTTGAGAAAATTTCCCTCCCAATAAAGAAGGACCGTATTCAAAGTGGATCACAAAACCTAACGTCTTTCCCCCATTTTCCCTGCTCGCTCTCTCTCTCCTGTAAGGAGTCACTGCTGCCAAAGTCCTCTTCAGGCAGTTATTAAAGCCTCTGATTCAAATTTTAAGCCCCTCATACGATTCAAATGCAGACTGAGATGACGTTTTATTTGTTTATTTATTTAGAGATGGAGTCTTGCTCTGTTGCCCAGGCTGGAGTGCAGTGGCACAATCTAGGCTCACTGCAACCTCAGCCTCCCCAGTTCTCCTGCCTCAGCCTCCTGAGTAGCTGGGATTACAGGTGTGTGCCACTACACCTGGCTAATTTATTTTGTATTTTTAGTAGCGACAGGGTTTCACTGTGTTGGTCAGCCGGTCTCGATCTTCTGACCTTGTGATCCACTCGCCTCAGCCTCCCAAAGTGCTGGAACTATAGCCCGTGAGGCGCCGTGCCCAGCCTGTTTTTATTTTTTAGCAACCATATAGACCACATACTATATCTGACGCACGGTTTCAAATGTGACCTACCTGGCCCTGATAAAACACCCCCATTCAACAGAACACACAGTCTTTTCAGGTGCACATGGAACATTCATTAAGATAAACTATATTCTGTGCCATTAAAAAGAAGGCTTAGTAAATTTAAAATGTTTGACATTTATGTTACATTATCCGATAACATAATTAGACTGTAAACTGAGAATATATGGGAAAGCTGCTCATGTTTGGAAATTAAACAAAACTCTTCTATACAATCCATCGGTTGTTTAATTTCCAAATATGATGAGCTTTCCCATGGATTATGTAGAAGAGTGTTGTTTAATTTCCAGATATGAACTATATATTACCTAAATATTAAAAATATTTAAACCTAATAAAATGAAAACAAAAAGTCTTTTGAAAATGTTGTCAAATGCAATCCAGTGATTTATAAAAAGGATAGTGTATCATGACGACTGGGATCAATCGCAGGAATACAAGGTTAGTTTAGCTTTCTTGAAAATCATTGTAATTCATAATATTAACAAAGTGAAAATTAAAATCTGCGTACAAGGACATACCAGTAAATGTAGAAAGAGCATTAGATAAAAATTCAGCATCCATTTATAATACAGCTCTTCTGCAAACAAGGAACTGAGAGAAACTTCCTGAACCCAGTAAAGGGTGTCTGTGGAAATTTATAACTAATTTCTTACTTAATGATGAAAGACTGAATACATTCCTCATAAACTCAGAATTAAAAATATTATCTACTTTTTTTCTTTTCTTTGAGGCAGTCTTGCTCTGTTGCCAGACTGGAGTGCAGTGGCACGATCTCAGCTCACTGCAACCTCTGCCTCCCGGGTTCAAGTGATTCTCCAGCCTCAGCCTCCTGAGTAGCTGGGACTACCGGCACGCTCCACCACGCGCAGCTGATTTTTCATATTTTAGTAGAGACCGGGTTTCACCATGTTGGCCAGGATGGTCTAGATCTCCTGATCTCGTGATCCACCCGCCTCAGCCTCCCAAAGTGCTGGGATTACAGGCATGAGCCACCGTGTCTGGCCCAGTAATATCTACTTTTACAACCCTTCTACATGTAATGAGGTTACTAAGCAAGTGTCCTGAACAAGAAAAATAAAGGTACAGGGACTAGAAATATGGGATAAAACCTACTTATTTATATGATGTGATTATTGTTGTGGATTTTTGTTTTAAATCTCTTCAAAAGTTACTAGACATAACCAATGAGGTGGCACTGCTGGATGGTTCAAGACTGCAGTTTACATCAACACCAGCAATGAACAATTTCAACATGAAACTTTGAAAAATATAACATTTACAGAATTAATATATGAAAGATTTAGTAATAAATTTAACGAGATATGTGCAAGACTGCATGCTGAAACTATAAAACATAGCTGAGAGAAATTACAAAAGACCTAACAAAAAAATCAAAGAATGAAAAGGAGAGATATACTATACCATGAATGAGAAGAGGCAATGCTCCCAAGATGTAAATTTATTCATCTATAGATGATCTATAGGATCAACACAACTCCAGTCAAGAGCCCCAAAAGATATATTATTTATTTATTTGTTTGTTTTTTAGGAGCTGTCACATTAATTGTAAAGTTTATATGAAATTGCAAAGGGCCCAGGATAGTCAACATGGTTTATAAAGAACAAAGTGGGAGAACTTAAGTAACACGATTTGAAGATGTCAGTATTGAGCTAATGTAGCCAAGGTGATGTGGAATTGCTGAAGGGAACAGATGAGAAAATCCAGCGACAGGCCAGCACATATGTGGTAAAATGATTTTTTGAAGAAATGTCAGGTCATTGCATAGGGAATTGATAATCAACACTTGTACTGAGAAGAGGAGACTAGTTCAGTGTGTTCACTCATATGGAAATCATAGTAAGGTCAAGATACATACAACCTGTGAGATAAAGTAATTTAGAACTGTTGCCAAACCACTCAGATTATTTCTTTGTAATAATCTTATTTCACAGGGTGCATTGCATCATGTGAGATCACATGCATGTAATCATTTCTAAGGTGCAAGCGATGAAGTCCTCCAGAGATCACCATTACTGTGTACATTAGTATGGAAATAAAGGTAAAAGTGGCGCCTGAATCCTAGAATGTTATGTGCAGAATTTAACTAATGTGCTTTAAATACTGTCTGAAACATAATAATAAATTATGTTTATAAATTATGCCTTTTGATAAATTTGAGCTGTGAGTCATAATAATCATGACAGGCTTACCAGGAGCCATGTCTTGAGTGAGTAGTCAGTACATTCTTATGTCTACAACATTTCTGGAATAATGATTCACTACAATCAGTATTTACCTTTTATACGACCTCGTGTGTGTGTTGGTGGGTGAAGTCTGAATTGCTCCTCATCTTCCTTCCTATCTCCAGTTCCATCCCATTTCTTGTTTTTCTATCCCCTAGTAACCTAAGGCAAGGAAATGATCTTTAACTGCTGATGAGCTATCTAGACTGTAGTCATTTCACCTGAATAAAATAATATATCAGGCTTAGTTAATACTGTGGGTTAACCACTGTATTAGTTTGCCTAATGATGATATTGTGAGTTCTTTTGACAAGATTTTTAAAAACTTGTCTCTAAAAAGTTATATGAATCAACAGCTTTTGCTATTATCAATAAATATTGGAAATATGTGAAAGGCACAAAGACTATGAAAACAGCTGAAAAGATTCAGCAATTCGGCTATTGAAAGTATTTGTAGTATGCCAAAAAAAGTAAAGCCCTTCATTTATATTGTTCAGGTTTGTTATCTTTATGAAAGCTTTGTAGACATCATATGCCCATAGCAATTTTAAGTATAAGTTAATTTCATTTCATACTAAGCTAGCGATTATTTCAATTTACCTATGTGATGGAGAATGTATTGTTCAGCTTATTATGTTCATCTTTCATGTGTAAAGACAATTTTCTGGAAGAAATAGCTTCTGGGTTTTTCTTTTTTGCTCATGATCAAATTATTGACAGTCATTCTTCAAATTGTGTATACTTACAAAGGCTTAGTTTTATAATTATATGGGATCAGCCTGTTCACGTTTTCTTAAACATTTACAGAATGAGGGATTGTAGAGCTCTTTCTGGATGTCCTGGACATCTGATATTTCACAGTTGATATGCAAGTGAAACACATTAGACAGGGAATTATTAGGTATCTTTCTTATCCTTGTAATGTTGAAGAATAAGAAAGTGAGAAGCAGGGTTCAGGAAAACTGGTTATGGGAATAAATTAGAAAACAGAACCCAGAAACAACTGTCAGAGCTGTGGCCAGTTCATAGAACTAGCTGTAATCATTGGATTGGCAGGGGAAGAAAGGAAAAAATGGAATAGATCCTCTGGGTATTTGTAAGAGAAGAGTTGAGAGTATAGTTTTGAAAAATGAATTATTTTGAAATTTTGTTAAGAGTCAAATACCGGGAGGCATCTTCCACGTACGTCTTTTTATTTCCCACCATTCCCCAAAAACAAACCCACCACTTTTATAGGAAATTCTGTTACTGAATTTGTTGGCATATCTGCGAATTTGCACAATAAGTATTTTTTAAGTTGTAGATAATTTAAATTTCCTTGAATATATATGTGGTAATTAAATCTCAAACTCTGCCTAATCTAAAGATTAAAGTAATCTGACAGCATCAAAGCTTTCAGGGGAAAAAATAAAAATAAAAAAACAGAAAGGCTTCTTTTATCAGTTGAATATGAAGAAGAATCACCCACTCAGTAAATTGTCAATATTCAGTCATGGACAGGAACACATCTTATTTCGGTACAAAAACTATGCTTTAAAAAATAAGGTATTATACAAAAGTTAATTATCCAGGGCACGAACTGACAGGTTTGATTTTTCTACTTTGCCCTCTGTTTGAAGAGACAGCTTTTTAAAATTCAACATGAAAGACTGTTTTCTTAACTTTTAATTTTCAAATCATTTCAGACTTAAAAAAGTATTGAATAAACAGAACAAAAATTCCATTTTTTGAGGAATCTTCATTGATTCCTCAAATGTTAATATTTTATCACATTTGCTTTGTTATTCTTTCTCTCTATATATTTTTCTTGAAGTACTTGAGAGCAAAAAACAAGAGCATCCTCTTTCATGATCACAGTATAACTATTAAAGTCAAGATATTAGTTGTGATTCAGTATCTTTGCCTAATTTACACACCTAATTCATATTTTACCTAACATCTCACAAACATGTTTTCTGGTCCAGAATCTAATTCAACATCACACATTGCATTTAGTTGCCATGTCTCTTTCATTTCCCTTGATAGGAAATGGCATTTTTTTCTTCCATATTCCTTATACTTTTGAAGAGTACAGGCCAATCATTTTATAGGCTGTCCCTAAAGTTGAGTTTGTTTCTTTGTGATTATATTCAGGTGATTCATATTTTTTGGCAGTAATGCCCAGAATTGGCATGTGTCCTCAGTTCATTATAGCAGGGGGATACCTGTTGATTTATCCTATTAATTGTTATAGAAACTTTGATCTCTTGGATAAATGGTATCTACCAGGTATTTTAACTGAAAAGTCACTGTTTTTCTTTTTCTAAGTAATACATATTTTATGAAGAGATTCTTTGAATCTATGAAAAGATTCCATTTTGAATAATACTTTTATTCATTAATTTAGCACCCACTGACTGATCATTTTTGTCAGAAACAATTGCTCGGATTCTGTTTTTTTTTTTTTTTTTTTTTTTTTTTTT